>NC_052354.1:29220745-29417031 GCF_009727055.1 Benincasa hispida
TCCCATATCGTCCACGCGCATGTCTTCTTTGGCCCAAACACAGGGCAGCGTTGCAACGCTCTCCCTAGCATTGCAATGCTGTGATTTATTCTACAAATACACCTCTTCGCCTTTAGGTCAAAATATGATGAATTTGGGGGCTGAATTGATAGAGGCCGAGGTTGATCTTCATTCTTTTTCTTTTTCCTTCACATTTTAGTATCTTTAGGTTACTTTTTCTTTTTGTTTTGGGTTGTAATCGATGAATCAAATGTTTATCTCGAGTTTGTTTATGAATTAAGAGGTAACTTCTATTTAATTTCTTTGAACAAGAGCCCTATGTCTAATTTCTTGAGAATTCTATGATTAAATATGATGTTCCTCAATTCTATGTTTTCTTTGAATCTTGATGTAATTAGATTTGCATTTGTGTGTTGGACTGACAATCCTATCATAATTGCATGTCTCCGCTAGTTAATTTCGTGCTCACACGTTTCCTTGTATTCGTCTATGCTTGAATTTACCCTGATAGAAAAAGATTAGATGCGAAGCTTAGATTTATAGGCTGACTTTGAATCTTGGAAATGCATGTTTAATCTAGATTCGAAGAATAATTTGGTTAATTGTATATGGCTTTTCCTGACATTTAATCAATGCGATTGAATCCTCATTCTTAATGTATATAATTTTTAATTCTATGTAATCGCTAAGAACCCAGTAGAATTAAGAGCATATAGTTTAATTAGGGCATAGTCTTTCCTATCTTAATTAATAATTAGGACGCTTGATTAATTTTTTATTTAATTGAGTGTCGGCCTTTGTAGAGATTAATTAAGAAATAAAAGGGTAAATGTAATCTAGCTCATTATCGCTGACCCAATAAGCCTCCCATTTCAGGGGTAAGATTAGATGAATAGCTGGGAACATAGGGTGCAGGATGAAATTCAAAAAATGTTGACTTTTTGGTCAAAGTTTGACTTTGACCAAATGACTATTTTGCCCTTTGACTAAAGTTAGTGGGAAAATCCAAAATTTTATTGGATAATTCCACTAACAAAATAGTGGGCTAGGTGTTGGCTTATAGTGAGACATTAAGCCCACTTAGATAATGGATTCTAGGTGTTGGGTTTTTGTGAAGTATTTTCATGCAATTTTGCATGGCACTTTTCTATAAATATGGGCTTGTGTTTTTGGATTAAAAACTTTTGGAGATTTTGCAAAATTAGTTTTTAAAATTGAGCTGAAAAAAAAAACCAAACCCAACCCAATTTCACTATACTTTTTCCATCTCTTTTTCTCTCTCTCAGGTTCTTCTTCCATCGGGTTCCACAACTTGGTTTTAAGTCCAGAGAATAGTAGGCCAACTCTAGTGGTAGTCCGTTTGTGTTCGGGTGGAGATAGATGAGTTTCGGGAGCTTCAAAGGTATTATTTCAAAATAACCCTAATTAATTCTTTTAGGGTTACATGTTTATTTTGGGCAATTAGAGTAAATCGATTCTTATTTTCGCTGCGCATGTCGATTTTTCCATCATGCGGAGCTTTTGCTAAATGATTGCGAAGCTTTTGTTAAATGATTGGGCATCGTCTATACGATAGACCTTGTCATCTCCCACTTGCTCAATCGTTTACACGATTGTTCTTCCTCCGGTCTCTTCCTCTAACCATGTCCACATAGAGCCCACACTTCTGGATTCTCACACCGAGAATGCCAAGGTAGCCATTGTGGTGGTGTCGTACTCAGCTCGACATAGTTCAAGGTTTTGGGAGGTCGTTCGTTGTGTTCGTGATCTTGGAAATCACTGTGTTCATGGTCGTTGTGATTGTGTTGTGTTGCTATCGTAGTGTTCGAGCGTTCCTGATGGCTGTCTTGTTGATTGTACGAGCGTTCAAGATCGAGGGTGTTTGAAGATGAGTCTTCAAACGTATGTATACTTCTTCCCTTGATCTTATGTAAAGCATGCTGTAATTTCGTATTGTGCATGACCGATTAGTTTTCATTTCTTTATTGTAATTGTGTATGTTCAGATATGAATGGAATTTGGAATGATCATTTCACTGCTCATGGAAATCCTAATGTCCGCTTTTCGTCAATTGGTATTAGAGCTAGGTTGTTTTGATATTCCAAATTTCACTTCTGTTTGGAACTTCATTTACAGTCGTGGTGGGTTTTCTACATTGCGTTTAATTGTTAAATGCATTTGTGGATGGCATTGATGAATGTTTATGGGTTAATTTTCTCTGTTTAAAGCTTTCTTTAAATTACAAAGTGTTAATTGGTAAGGGCCCCTGTGTTTTTGGGTATAATTAACAAGCAATCGAGTTTGTAATTCAAAGTGTTTGAGTTAGTCGAGTCGTACGTGATGAAGTTTTGAAGCATGAAGATGTGGTTCTTAGCGAAGAAAAATACCAAGAGTTGGTCGTGACGTGTAGCCTCAGGTAAACGATCGTTGGGATTTGGTTAAACGATCGTGTATATTTTTCTATACGATCGTGTAATATGTACTAAACAATCATTTAGCTAATGCTAAATGATGGGGTAAAGTGTTTGCTTTATCGTGTAACGTTGGGTACCTGATCTCATAGACGTTGGAGGTAAACGATCGAGCGGGAACATTTGATGCTCATCATTTAGTAAAAGACACGCGCACTAAACGATCGTGTAGTTAGCATGCTCATCGCATAGTCACTGACTACACGATCACGCGGTATAAGATATGAAGACGCTCGCTCAGCGATCATTTAGATGATAGTGCTTCACCGCATCATTATCATTTAGACAATCATTTAGAGATTACGTTGTGCGTTACGCACTACACAATCACGTACCTCATGCTTCATCGCATAGTAAAAGGTACACGATCGTTGCTAGACGATCATTTAGCTCTAGAAGCGTAGGTAAATGATTGAGTAAATAATTTATTCTTTTTTCTAGATGATCGCTTGGGTTTTGGTACACGATCAGTGGAGACGCGGACTTTGACCGGACGGTTCAAGACCCAGTTTTCCTGTTTGAACCGGAGACTCTTTGTTTTTGTAATAGTTAGTTTTAGTTTTTGAGGATTTGAGGCAATTATTCCCGGTTCATCAATATTTGTTTATTACACATGAGATGTATGTGGTTTATATGGCGTAGTGTATGACATATAGATTTGAAACTAACCTTAGGTTGTGCAATTATTCATGCATCATGTATTATAAGTGTTATAATATGGCATGATGAAATTACAAGAGATCATGTGCATGCATCATAAAATATAAGAGCTATGTTTGTGCATGCAGTAAGCATTTTCATGCATAATCTTTATATTATAAGCATTATAGTATAAGGGTGAATGGAAGCATGTTTTTCTTGGTTCGTTGCTTGTTTCTATAAGAATTATATAAAATGTAGTAATGAATGAACAATGCATAGAACATGACACTTAGGCTATTATAAAAGTTATGAATGCCTTGTATGTGTTTGCTTTGCGTAGTGAATGGTTTTTATTGTTTATGTTATAAGCGTTATAATAGAAATTAGAACTAAAATCAATAAGAAAGAGTTGCATGTGGACTTAGGGTGAACTCATGTTTTAAAAGGGTTTTAAAATTGGATTGAGATAGACCTAAGTTCAAAGTTTCTAATGGGATTAGCAACCTAGATTAATCTTTTTAAATCGGTTTAATAAGATTAAATTGAATAGCATAAAAGATTAAAATTATATTAAATCTATCTATAAGGGACCTTTTGTCTAAGGTGGGTTTTGTCTAGGCTAGGGTACTTAAGCTAACGAAAACGAAATATCCCTACCTAGGAACCTACCTGGAAAGGTGAATTAGATAGATTGTCTACAAGCATATGACAGTTGGTCAAAGACTTCATTAAAGAGTTTACTGGATGATGATCAAAAGTTGTTTTAACTATCCAAGGTAAAAGTTACTCTTGGAAAAACCTAAAAAATGACTTAGTTAAAATTCTTAGCCGTGTTTTTCCTAAGTAAACTAAACTTTAGGTTATAAAATACTCAGTGGGAGGAAGAGATATATCTAATATGTCAATGATTCCACTCACGTTTCTCCCTGAATGTCCATGTCGTGAGATTCATGCTTGTCCTCGTGGTGCCCTAGGAGCATCCCCCTTTGGATGGTGTTTGCATGAGTCAATATCAAGGTGGACGGAGAGAGTATTTATAGTAAGTGGGTAAATGGTGTGTGTCAATACGTTCTACAGCCTCTATCATTGGTTCACACTGTGAGATCATTCTGTACTCTCTCGTGGCACCCTAGAAGCGTCCCCTTCAGATGGGTTTTGTGCAGTTGGTCAAGATCAAAGTGAACTCCAGAAGTGGATAGGGTTGCTTTACTTTTTGCCCCAATTGGATTATTTCCCTTCAGATTGGCTACTTGGGGCGAAACTCTAGGGTTTAAAATGGAGGATCACACTTACGGAAAATTGTTAAGTAAGTTAATAATTTCTTGACCAAATCAATGATGGCTAGTCATTATAGAATCAAGAGTTGTTCTGGTATTAATGGTTGGTTGAGAATTTCTCAATTTAAAAGAAGGATAATTAACCTCCCTTCGGCGGCTTTTATCCTAAACCTTTGAAGCGTCATTGCGAAACTAGATGTCTCAGGGGGTTCATGTTAGTTTTGCTAAACCTTATTGGATGTTATATATTTTTTCAATGGGTATTTGCTTAAAACCTAACATAGGTCAATGTGTTTTTGTTTTCAGCAACATGTTGGTATTTCCGTGTAATGCCTCTAATTTGACCGATTACATACAGTGGAAAGAGTCTTGTAAAATGTATTTCGTGGTAAACGACCTTGAATTTTTCATGGTTGAGGATTGTCCTCAAGTCCCGACCCTTGATGCACCATGAAGTGTTCGAATGCATATGAGGTGAAGATGGAGGCTAATTCATTGGCCCGACTTCACATTTTGGCTAGCATACATGATGTTTTGGCCAAAAGGGTTGAGAAAATGGTCATTGTGTGTGCGATCATGGACTCGTTGCAAAAATTGTTTGAACATTAGTTTTTAATTTTCAAGCACAAAGGGATGGATGACAAAACCTATAGTGTCAGGTCCCAACTCCAGGAAAGAGAGCAAGTGTTGCTGACTCTGTTAAAGTTCATAAAAGAGAAGTGTTTTCTGACATTGAACTTGGAACTTATTTAGGTTTTGATACTGATCCCACTACTCTCCAGAAGAGGAGGATGTCTAAAGATAGTAAATCTAATTTATTGGTCTTGGAGACATGTTTGGTAGAGAATGATGATTCTACCTGGATCCTTGATTCAGGTGCTACTAATCACGTCAGATCTTCTTACCAAGGATTCAGTTCCTAACAAACATTGCCATAGGGAGAGATGACTCTTCGAGTGGGTACTGGTGGGATTATTTCAGTTGTTGTTGTAGGTAAACTGAAGTTATTTTTGGACAAGAAACATTATCTATTACTGGATAATGTGTTCACAGTTCCTCATATTAAGAGGAACTTAATCTCGGTTTCTTGTCTCATTGAACAAGGGTATACCATCTCCTTTTCTAAGAATAAAGTGTTTATTTTTAAGAATGGAATGGAGATTTGCTTTGGTTCAATGGAAAGTAACTTATATGTACTAAGGTCGTTAGTCATAAAAGCTTTGTTTAACACTGAAATGTTCAGTACGATAACAATAGCTAAAAGACCAAAGGTTTCTCCTAAGGAAAACACTCATCTTTGGCATCTAAGGTTAGGTCACAACAACCTCAATAGGATTGAGCAGTTGGTGAAATGTGGACTTCTAAAGAGTTTAAAAGAAAACTCCTTGTCAGTGTGTGAATCATGCCTCAAAGGCAAGATGACCAAACGACCTTTTACTAGAAAAGGTTATAGAGCCAAGGAAGCCTTGGAGCTTGTACATTCTGACCTCTATGGTCCGATGAATGTTACAGCTCGAGGTGGCCATGAATATTTCATCTCTTTCATAGATAAATTCAAGGTACGGGTATCTCTACCTAATGCAACGTAAGTCTGAAGCCCTTGACAAGTTCAAGGAGTATAAGGCTGAAGTTGAAAACTTGTTAGGTAAGAAGATCAAAACACTACGATCTGATCGTGGTGGAGAGTATATGGATCTCCAATTCCATAACTATAGAACATGGGATTGTGTCCCAACTCTTGGCCCTAGGTACACCTAAGCAGAATGGTGTATTAGAAAGGAGAAACAGAACCTTGTTGGACATGGTTCGGTCTATGATGAGTTATGCTCATCTTCCAGACTCGTTTTGGGGTTTTGCAGTAGAGACTGCATGCTACATTATGAAACGTTCCCTCAAAAAGTATTTTTGAAACACCTTTTGAGTTGTGGAGAGGACGTAAAGGTAGTTTACACCACTTCAAGATTTGGGGGTGTTCGACACATGTGCTTGTGACTAACCCGAAGAAGTTAGAACCACGTTTGAAAGTTTGCCTCTTTGTAGGCTACCCCAAGGAAATGAGGGGTGGATACTTCTATGATCCAAGTGGGAACAAAGTGTTTGTTTCTACAAATGCTATCTTCTTGGAAGAAAACCACATCAGGGATCATAGACCATGAAGTAAGCTTGTCTTACGTGACATTTCAAGTAAGACTGAGACTACTGAGGGTTCAACAAGAGTGTTTAATAGACTGACAGATCAACAAGAGTTGTTGAGGTCAGTACATCTCATCAACTAGCTCAAGAGTTGAGACTGCTTCGACGTAGTAGGAGGGTTATGAACCCACCAGATCGTTACATGGGTTTAACTGAAGCTCAAAACATCATTTCTAGTGATGGGGTCGAGGATCCATTGTCTTTTAAGAAAACAATGGAGGATATTGACAAGGATGAATGGATTAAGGCCATGAATCAGAAGATGGAGTCTATGTACTTCAATAACATCTGGGAGCTTATGGATTTGCCTGATGGGGTAAGATCTATAGGATGTAAGTGGATCTATAAGCAGAATCGAGGTGTAGATGGAATGGTGCAAACCTTTAAGGCTCGACTCGTGGCAAAGGTTATACCCAAGTCGAGGGAGTGGACTAAGAGGAAACTTTCTCACCTGTTGCCATGCTAAAGTCTATTAGGATACTCCTGTCCATAGCCACATTTTATGATTATGAGATATGGCAAATGGATGTCAAGACTGCCTTTCTTAATGGTAATCTTGAGGAGACCATCTACATGGCTTAACCAGAGGGGTTCGTAGTTTCTGATCAAGAGCAAAAAGTTTGCCAGCTTAATAGGTCCATTTATGGGCTGAAACAAATGTCTGGATCATGGAACATTAGATTTGACAGTGCAGTCAAGTCGTTTGGCTTTGATCAGAATGTTGATGAGCCTTGTGTTTACAAGAAGATCATTAAAAACTCAGTAGCTTTTCTAGTACTGTATGTGGATGATATCCTACTAATTGGGAATGATGTAGGGTTTTTTACTGACATTAAGAAGTGGCTAGCTACCCAGTTCCAAATGAAAGATTTGGGTGAGGCACAACAAGTTCTAGGGATCCAAATCATTCAGGATCGTAAGAACAAGTGGTTAGTCTTGTCTTAGACATCGTACATCGATCAAATGTTGATTAGGTACAGAATGTAGGATTCCAAGTGGGGTTGTTACCCTTCAGGCATGGAATTGTTTTTTATAAGGATCAATGTCCTAAGACACCTTAAGAGGTTAAGAAGATGAGACAGATTCCCTATGCTTCAACTGTTGGAACCTTAATGTATGCAATGTTGTGTACCGGACCCAACATTTTCTATGTAGTAGGGATTGTCAGTCGTTATTAGTCCAATCCAGGATTTGATCATTGGACAGTGGTCAAGACGATCCTCAAGTATCTTCGAAGAACGAGGGACTACATGCTTGTATATGGAGATAAGGATTTGATCCTTACAGGATACACAGACTCTGACTTTCAGATTGATAGAGATTCTCGTAAATCGACATCGGGGTCAGTGTTCACTCTGAATGGAGAGGCTATAGTGTGGCAAAGTATCAAGCAAGGATGCATCACAGACTCCACTATGGAAGCCGGATACATAGCCGCTTGTGAAGCAGCTAAGGATGCTGTTTGGTTGAGGAAATTCCTTACAAATTTGGAAGTTGTTCCAAATATGGATTTATCGATCACTCTTTATTGTGATAACAGCAGGGCTATGGAAAATTCGAAGGAACCTCGGAGTCCTCGTTGAGGCAAGCATATAGGCTGAAAATATCACTTGATCAGGGAGATTGTATATCGCGGTGATGTGATAGTCACGAAGATCGCGACGGAGCACAACGTTGTTTATCCATTTACAAAGGCTCTCATGGCTAAAGTTTCGAGGGTCACCTGGAGAATCTGGGTCTACGGGACATGCGGTATCTTGTCTAGGGCAAGTGAGAGATGATACTAGGGTATGCCTTAGTTTATTGTATATTGTACATGCATTTATCTTATATTGTACATTAGTCTCCTGAGACATTAGAACAAGTGGGAGATTGTTGGGATTGGTGTCCTAATTCTCCCGGAGTCTCGTAGTTTGTAATCTGTACACATTGTTTGAATAAAATAAGAGTTATTTTATTTGACATTTACTCATATCCAATAAACAAAGCTCCATGGTTATTGTATGTAAACTTAAGCATGTATATGAGATATACAAGTGGATCATGCCTTAAGTTATAACCTAAATAGTTCTGCATTATAAGAATTAAGGAGGGATTCCTGATCCTGGTGACACTACGGATACCACCCGTTTTGTAAAGGTTTACAAGTGTTGTGAACTACTATAGATGGTAGATCCTAACTATTCATGTGGAGACATACGACCGAGGGTGTCCTATACAAAGAGTTTGGATAAGACCGGACCACGAGATGATTTGTCTCTATATATAACACCGTTGATAGTGGAGACTTACATCTCACCTAAACCATCATAGGTGACATGACTTCAATCCTGAGTGTTTTGGGAACTCCTACCTTTGAGGGTGGTCCTTTGATTAGTATGGGTGAGAGTGGCCACATTTCCAACTCAACATGTCTACCTTTTTGGGGACTTGTCTGATTTGGAAGCTGGGAACTCAGTTACACAAGATGGAATTCACTCCTTCCCCGAAGCAAAGGTAAGTAGATAGATTGCACCCTTAAGTTTTGATTCTAGGGCTTGAACATAGTGGCCATAGCTTCTCTTTGGAAGAGAAGACTCAGTCATAGTAGGACTATGACTTATGTTCATTAGAGGGATTAGTGGTACTTAAGGAGTTAGATGTAACTACAGAGTCATAACAGTTATTGGCCCAATTGTACTTACGAGCGATCTGTGAAAGGTTATCGCACTATTGATTGGTTGATATGGACACATAATATATCTGTAGTAAAGAGAGTTTAGCTGTTGGTCGTTAGTGGAGTGCCTGGCAGTTAACAGATGGTGATCCCGTGACTAAAGAGTTTAGTCAGTTATTCACGTACCGTTGGAGCTTCCTGCACGGGTCCATAAGGTCCCCTTGGTAGCTCAATGGATTCAAGTTGAGAATCAGTTCTTGGTGTTGATTTGAAGTGTTCAAATTGACAAGAGGTAATTCGATTATATATGATATGATAGGTATGATGTATGAGATACATCAAGTGAAGGACTAATGTAAATGAGATTTACATTAAGTACCATGAAATAGAAAAAGAGCTATGGTTTATATGTTTGATGAGATGAAATATTAAAACTATAGGTTATAAGTATACTATGGTAAGTTGATTATCATATATATCTATAATAATATTAATTATTGGATAATTATTTCTTTTTCTCTAATAACAAACTGAGTGGGAGGTTATTGGTGGTTTCATGGTAACCGTGAGATAAAGGGGAAAATGTTTTCCTAAATTTAGTAGATTTGTGAGAGTTGCTATTCTCGAAAACATCTCACAAAATGTTGTCGAGTGGATTAGATTCACTAAACGATAGCTGAAGAGAGACCAAACGATCGTGGAGTGACACTACACGATAGTTCACTCAGCTGGCCATTAGCTAAACAATCGTGGAGCTTTTACTAAACGATCGCAGAGTTTTTGTTAAATGATTGGGCATCGTCTATACGATAGACCTTGTCATCTCCCACTTGCTTACACGATTGTTCTTCCTTCAGTCTCTTCCTCTAACCAAGTCCACACAGAGCCCACACTTCTGGATTCTCACACCGAGAATACCAAGGTAGCCATTGTGGTGGTGTTGTAATCAATTCGACATAGTTCAAGGTTTTGGGAGGTCGTTCGATGTGTTCATGATCTTGGAGATCATTGTGTTTGTGGTCACTGTGATTGTGTTGTGTTGTGATCATAGTGTTCGAGCGTTCGTGATTGATGTCTTGCTGATTGTACAAGCATTCGAGATAAAAGGTGTTTTAAGATGAGTCTTCAAAGGTATGTATAATTATTCCCTTAATCTTATTGTGCATGACCGGTTAGTTTTCGTTTCTTGATTGTAATTTTTGTATGTTCAAATACGAAGTGAATTTGGAACGATCATTCCACTGCTCATGGAAATCCTCATGTTTGATTTCCGTTATAAGCTTGGGTAACCTATTTTGTTAACACTATGGATACAACCCACTTTGTAAATGTTACAATAGTTGTAAGTACTACAAACGATTTGATCCAAGTAGTTCATGTGATGACATGTAAGTGGGGTAATCGATACAGTGAGTCTGTATAAGACTGGAGCACGAAATATAATCTCCTTATAACACCATTAATCGATGTGATTTATATTTCAAACGATAACTATGTAACTCAATCATTATGAGAATTTTTATGTACCTTGAAAGGCATAAGAGATGGGTTGCATCGAGCAATCGACGTTAAAAATTTGCCCTTCCTAGAGGTAGCCAAGCGTAAAAAATAAAATAACTTTTAACTGCTTTCCTTTATTTGCTTTCTAGGTTTAGAATTTTTAGACTAACTTTCTTCATTTTCTTGTAGCTTTTCTTTTCCTTTCTTTTTCTTTTTCTTTTTCTTTTCTCTTTTGTAGGAATAAACAAAAATGAAAGAAAAACAAAAACAAAGAAGCAGGAAAATTTTCTACCACCACCCATTGCGCGAAATCAGGGGAGTTCTTATGTTTCCTTTATCATTTTGTCTTTATGCTTAATTTTTAGTTTTATAAACATTGAAAACAATGTTTATTTCTTAAGTTGGGGGTGGGGAACATTGCATGTTCTTAACATTTTTTTAGGGTTGTTAAAAATGAGTCTTACAAAAATTTTTGCTCTATTATCTCAATTATCCTTACATGTCTAGAATCCTTGAGTACCTGAGCTCGGGTTATGTGGATTTTATGATCTTGATGAAATATATATCTCGATTAGGCTCTATTACATTCCTATGACATTTTTTTTCTATTCTCTTAAAAAACACAATATCATTATCTTGGCATCATTTTTCCTTTTTATATGACTCAGTTTTGCTTTCAATGCATGTTTCATCTAAGTATGTTCATTCATTCAAGAATAACATTCACTTTTTTTGCCATGATCATTTGCTTTTCTCAATATTTTGATTCTTATAAAGTAACTTTGATGACACATTCTCTCAAGCAATGATATTTTAAACTTCTTAAAATCTCTTCTTACAAAATTTGAACTCATTTTTCAAAAGAAACTTTCTTTTCCTTTTAACTTCATAAAAAATTGAATACTTAGTCTTTAGATTTATTTAAAATCTCAAACTCTTAGAAATGTCATATCTACTTGATTTTCTTTGTCACCCCGATAGGATCATCTTTGGTCTAGGAACAACCATTTTGTTTTAGAGGAAAGTCTAAACATAGAGGAATGAAAAGGGCCTAGCTTGCCAATTGACATAACAAAATAACATAACCTTCACTAATGTGTGTGTGCATGTGCATGGGTACAGGTGAAAAGAGCTACCTTTATTGTGTTTCTGTTAAGGCCCGCGAGAAAAGAGTGAACGCTATCCCTCTAAGTAAAAGAAATGCCAATTACGTTTTATGTGTGTGAGTTTAAAAAGACACCCTTGTCTTAGAATTGCCTCTATCCAATGCAAGTTAGGTATATTCTAGACCGATAATCGAGCCAGTGTAGGGCGAAGAGGAATTGAAAGTTGGATATAGCCTTCCCACTAGTTTTAGCTTTTAAATAAACTAAAAGAGAGTAGTTTTTTCTTTTATGGCTTTACAAGAAAAAGACGTTTTCTTTTCAAAATAGGCTTCAATTCTTTGTTAGACAAATTTTAAAGGTTTAAATGCCTATTTGTATCATTCGTTTGCTTGATTATTGAGAAGAGATATATGAATCAAATTTTTTAGCAAACTACATGAACATATTAAACATTTTTGAATGAGTTCTCTGAATGAATACACATTTGGTATTCATGTTTTTACTTGAATGTATGCATATTTCTAGTTTAGACTTGCTCGGGACGACCAAGAGCTAAGTTGGGGTGTTCTGTTAGGTTTTTGAAGGATGTATATTTTTCATGTTAAATCCCCCAAAATTGTGTTGATTATTTGTTTTAAATGCTAATTTTGCAGGTAAAACAGTCTCCTGAGGCATTTAGGAGTCATTAAGAGAAGATCGGGCCAAAAAGGATCCAAAATAACTAAGAAATTCAACAATTTGAAGAGAATAGAGTTAATTACCAAAATGCCATAGAGAATCAAGTATTCACCATCGAGTTACAGCTTCAAGATAGAAGACCTCATTTTGCTGCAAAATAGGGCATCATTGCAACACTCCCCATGGCATTGCAACGCTCCGGACTTTGACAGAAATCACCCTGCGCGCGCGTCTTGCGTTGACAAGCGATTGAGGGTAGTGTCGCAACGCAAGCCCAATGCTTCTTGGCCTTTTCATCGATTTATCGTTGCAACACTACCCAACATCGTGACGCTAGCCTGCAAACTATAAAATGTTTTTCTTTCCTTTTTACAAAGGAGAGGAACAAAATCCATGGAGGTTGGGATCTCTTTGAGTTCTTTCATTTCTTTGGTAATTCTTGTTCCAATTTAGGTTAGATTTTATATTTTTGTTGAAATAAAAGCAAAACTCTTGTAATTTTTCATACAATTTGTCAATGAATTTGTGAAGTTTGATTGAATCTTGTTTCGATTTCAAGGGTTCTTGCCAGTCTTTTGAGTTTTCTCTTTTTTCTTATCAATTGCAATCTGAATTGTGCTTTCTTGAATCTGATTTTAATTCTTGAAGCATGTTGAATGATCTTTATCTGAAACATGTATAGCCTAGATGCATGGTTTTATCACAATCATTGTTGAATATGTTGCTTTCAATGTGTTCGATGGAATGTCTAGCCAAGATCTACAAGAGGCAATAATAATTATATGTTTGATGGCTATTCTAGGATGCACTAATTACTCGATTTAGAGAAAAATTGGTTAATTGAGTAAGGTATCTTAACAATTAATCAACACAATTAAATCCTAGAACCTAATGTGCATGTTTTCTATTCTATATGGCCACTATCGAACCCAATAGAACTAGGTTATTGCTAGTTGTTGGCCTTTGTAGAGGCTAGCTTGATCGAATTGAGCGAGTAGTTGTGAGCATAATCAGATTGTCAATAAAATATTAGAATTCGATGATAGGAATTGCATTGAATGTCTAACTTGAACTAGAAGCAAGATCATTCCTTACTTGTTTACATTCATTTTTTATCTTTTGATTTCTAGTATTTTTCCAATTTAATCAAACCCCCGTTTTATTGCTTTAATAGTCAAGGTTAGTTATAAAAGGATAAGAATTAAAACCTTTCCTATAGATTGACCTCTTACTTCCACTTTAACTACGAGTTAGTTAGGTTGTTGGTCGAGCTTTATAAATATTGTTTGTTTTGGGTTAGGTAGAACTAATGACACCTACTTAACAACTGAAGAAGTAGCGTGATAAGTTAATTTGAAACGTTCAAATTAGAATTAAGGGAATTTATATGTGATATAATTACGCGTTTAATTTTGGAATTAAACGGAATTGGAGAATCAATTAATATTTAAATATGATTTAAATATTAAATTCATGAATAGGGATCATGATGGTGGAATTAGTGAAAAAATAGTTTAATATTTGTATATTAAATTAATTAGAACTAATTAAATTGTTTAATTAATTATTAATTATTAATTTTGTTAGAAAATTAATTAATGAATTAATTTTGTAAGATTAATAAAGTTTTCAATTTTGAAAACAAAAATTGATTTTAGAAATAAATTTGTAAAACAAAATTAAAAAGTTGGAAAATAGAAAAAGTGAGATTTCTCCACTTCCATTCCAACTTGCTCACTCATTTTCCACCATTTCCTTGAGTCAAATTTGCAGGCATGAGGTACAATTCATGCAGCTATTTTCTTTGCATGATAGTCTTGCAATAAATAGAGAATATTAAAGTGGAAATCAGGCATGCAACTGATGCACTTGATAAGTTTTTACTGAAGAAATTGAGGTTGAAGAAGGTCTTCTTCCATGGTGCAGCAGTAATCAACTTCTCCAAATTCCCTTTATTCAAACTTATTTTAAGTCCATAACTCAATCTAAGGCACCAAGAGAATATAAGGAAGGCCGAGGTGGTTCACAAGTTGATTTGGAGAAGATTTGTAGTTGGAATCGAGATTCAGGTGGTTCTTCAAAGGTATGTCATGAAACCTTCTTATTAGTTTATGAGCATGCTTAATTTAAAGCCAAAATTAATGAATTAGAATGCTTATTGATACGTTGTACTTCCATTGCGCGTTCTTTAATTCTACCAATTGGTATCAGAGCATTATTTAAGCATTCAATTTGGTTTAATTTTAGTTTGGTGGGTGTTTTTCATGAGATATATGAAATTGGTGCACTGATATGGTTTTCTGAGATTTGGAATTTAAATTCTCTTTGATTCCTTTGTTAAATTTGTAATTGGCTCTTGTTTGATGAGCTTATATGTGTGCTCAAAAGTCTATAATTTATTTGGAGTCATTAGAGTTGAAATTAAGTTGTAATTAAAGAAAGAAGTGAAGAAGGCCGAGTTGCAAAAAACTGTTCGTGAGCTTCTGTCCAGGCAGCGTTGCAACGCTGCCCTTGAGCATTGCAATGCTAATATTCTAGCGAGGATCGAGTTTCATCGAGGATCAAAAGTCTATAATTTATTTGGAGTCATTAGAGTTGATATTAATTTGTAATTAAAGAAAGAAGTGAAGAAGGCCGAGTTGCAAAAAACTGTTCGTGAGCTTCTGTCCAAGCAGCATTGCAACGCTGCCCTTAAGCATTGCAACGATGTTCATATTTGAGCAAGGATCGAGTATCGTCAAGGAGTGAGTAGCGAGTTTTGGGTCATCCAGTAGCGAGGATCGAGTTTCAACCGCTGATCGAGCGAAGAAGCGAGTTCTAGTCCGATTTGACGAACAAACGAGCGAGTTTTAAGCCGGTTCGACCGGTTTTCTTCTTGTTCGGTTCGGTTTGGCCTCAAATGGGTTTTGGCTAGTCCGATTCAGTCAGTTTTAGTCCAATTCAAGCTGTTCGAGTCTGGTTTAGGGCGGTTTGAGGAGTCCAGAAGCATTTTGGTCCCATTTTTTGCTGTTTTTTTTAATGATTAGGCCTTTGTTTGCTTGAAAATGCCGAAACTAAAACCATATCAGTATATGTTTAATTATTTATACATGTGATGTATGTTATAGTTAAATAAATCTTGTATATGCATAAATTATGCCATGTAGATTTAAAATCCCACCATAAGAAGCATGTTACATGTATTAAAGGTATGTTAGTAAGTGTTATAATATATGGTATGTATGTTTAGGGTTTCTTTTATTTAATATAAGTGTTATATTAAATATTGAATGCCTTTGATAAATGTTGTGGATGTTTAGCATGTCTAAAATTTTGTAAGTTGTTATAAAATTGGGTTAGACATTTAAAATCTATAACAAAGAATAGTTGCATGCTCATGTAGGTTAACCATTTGTTTTAATAGTTAAAATAGATCGTTAAACTTATAAAACTAGGGTTACAAACTCAACCGTTATATAATCCTATCTAAGGCTGGAGGTATTTAAGTTGACGGTCTACGGAACACCTCTGACCTCGGGATTATGGTTGAATAATTGAGCATTGTTAACCAGTTTTATGAGTAATACGTGAGCGATATGAGGTTTTAAAACTGGTTTATCACCTAGACATCGTAGGTTAAATCCAAATATAAATGTTATACTTGGATAAACACCTAGACTTAGGTTGTTTAATTAGTTGGAACAAGCCTAAGAAAATGTAGACCCCGTTTAAACATTAGAACATTTCAGTGAGAGTTTAATAACATATATAATATGCTATTAGAACACTTCAGTGAAAATAAATAACGTATATGATATGTTAGAATGCTTCAGTGAGAGATTAATAAACATATATGATATGATTATTTTTAGCTCTCACGTCTCTAAGAGTTCATGATCGAAATTCATGTTTCACTTCATGTCACACTGGGAGTGACCTCCATTCAGTAAGTATTTACATGAATCAAGATTTAGGTGATAAGGGGAAGTTGTTTACCATAAAATCAAATATCATGTTTTGATTCTAATTTTCACGTTCTCAAGATGTTCACACTGAGAGGTTCATGCGGCACTTCGTGTCACCTTGAGAGTGACCCCCCTTCGGAAAGTGTTTGCATGAATCAATCAAGGTGAATGAGAGGAAGATGTTCAATAGAAAATCAAATATACGATATATTGATTTCAATTCTCACGTCCCTAGATAATTTCCACCGTGAGATCCATGCAGCACTTCGTGTCATCTGGGAGTGACCTCTATTCGAAAAGTGTTCATCATGAGATCAAGACTAAAGTGAATGGGGAAGTAGTTCATAGTAAGTGGGTGAAGGATATGTGTTAACATATCCTGCGGTCTTTTTTATTGGTTTGGACTGTGAGATTCCTATGTTGCGCCTGCTTGTCGTCTTTAAGTCGGCCTCGCTAGTCATTTAACGACGGCTATTCCCTCGGAGGGTTTTAACATAGGATTCAGAACAACTCATACTCCAAAAATGGATAGGATTTCTAAAGTCGTTTTCACTTTGACTTTCCAACTTCGGGAGCATTGTTGGGGCCGACTTCTGAGGTATGAAATCAGAGGGTTACACTTACAGAATTACTAAAGAGCTAGTAATTTCTAACAAAAAACGGTAGCTAATTGACTATCAAAATATGAGTTGTTCTGGGAATAGTATTTAGTCAAGAATGTCTTATTGTAGTATCGTTGCAAAAATAATCTTGGGCATACTATTACTTTGCTAAAACTTGATTGGGTTTAAAAAGTAATTCATTGATAAAATTTGTTTATATTTTTCAGAATGACGAGTTCATTAGTACAATTGTTGGCATCTGATAAACTTATTGGAGATAATTATGCCACCTGGAAAACAAACTTGAATACTATATTGGTGATAGATGATCTACAGTTCGTTTCAACAGAAGAGTGTCTTTTAATTCCTGGCTCAAATGCAAACTGAACTATTTAGAATGCATACGATAGATGGATCAGGGCAAATGACAAAGCCCATACCTATATTCTTGCCAACATATCTGATGTTTTGGCGAAAAAATACGAGAGTATGGGTACTGCCAAAGAGATTATGGAAACTTTCAGTGGGATGTTTGGACAACCATCCTTCTCCCTGAGGCATGATGTTATTAAATATGTTTACAACTGTTGTATGAAAGAAGAGGCCTCTGTTAGAGAACATGTCCTGGACATGATGGTCCATTTTAATGTGGCAGAAGTAAATTGGGCTATCGTTGACGAAAGGAGTCAAGTTGGTTTTATTCTAGAATCTCTTCTGAATAGTTTTCTACAATTCCGTATGAACGTGCTTATGAATAAAATAGAATATAACCTGACTACTCTACTCAATGTGCTATAGGCTTACCAGACTATGATGAGAGCTAAAGGTCTGGAACTAAAAGTAAACATTACTATTGCTGAAAAGAGAGGAACGTCCTCCAGAAAACCTGATGTTGCTTCTTCTTCATAGAGTAAGAGTATTCATGTTAAAAAGAACAAGGAGAAAGGGAGAAGAAAATCGCTGGTAGAAAAGGCAAGGCTAACGCTACAGATAAAGGATGAAACACTGCAATGAGAGAAGGGCGCTGGAAGAGAAATTGCCCTCAGTACCTTGTAGAGAAGAGAGTAGAGAAAGCAAAACAGGCAAACTAGTTCCTGAAGATTGCTTGTTGTACTCAAGTTGACTAGTGGGAGATGTTGTTGTTGCTACTTTTGTTATTGTAATAAAAGTTAGTTTATCATGTTGTAAAGAACAAATTGTATATATTTTTATAAATGAAATGTTCATTAGTGAAAGTTATGTTTGTTCTATTGCAAAGCAACTTCTGTTAGAAACTAACTTAGTTAAAAGCCATTTGCAAATATTTAGATATTTAAAATGGCTAGAAATTAATAAAGGCAAGTAGTTATTTAACCTAAAATGATAAGTTTAGAACACTTGAAAAGTTCAAAGTGTACAAAACTTGTTAGGTAAAATAAAACCGAAATACTTCGATTGGATCAAAGTATAAAAAGTTTGAGATTTCTAGGACTATTTGATAGAACATAAAATCCAGTGAAAACTTTCTAATTGCCTTTATTGTTTTTTCCAACATCATTCCAATTTTAAGGTATTTCTGAAATCTATATGAGATATAGAAGAACCCATAAAAGTTGTTTATGATATGTAAAAGTTGTTTGCATAATTCAGAAATATGAAAAGATCGATATAACTGTTAATATCGAATCCTTAAAGTGTTGGAATATTGTTCAAGATCACCATGTATTATTTGTTTCCATAAAATCTTGCATATATCAATATAGAGTTATTGATTGAAACTGACACTGTAAACAAAAGTTGTTTAGACAAGTCGGATGCGTCTTACTCAAAGAGTTGGGAGTACCTCGATATACTGTGAGGAATGTATGACTTCTTAGCCATTATTGAGAAACAAGTGTTGTGAGAATAAGATACATTCCCCATAGTTTAATAAAAAGTCTATTGTACACTAACATGTTTACAACAATTCTCTCGACTAAAATGTATGAGAATCTCCTAGTAAGACTAAGAATACCAAGTATATAACCTAGGGCAAGTGGAAGAAAAACTGGGAATGAGATACCGAAAGGTAAACCATGAGTATGTCAAATGCCCTAGTTTATTGTATTTCTCTGTAAAATTAAAAAACTTGGTATTACATATTCAGATATATATGTTACCACTTGAGTTTTAGTCTAAGTGGGAGTTTGTTGGGTTTTTATGTTTTAAAACTCGTAGTTTGTAAATAATAAAACTTATTCTGAAAATTCAATAAGTTGTTATTGGATATATGAATTGTTTATTTCGTTTCAGAAATAAATCCAATAAACTAAATGATCCATGACTATTACATGAGTACTTGAACTTTATGTGGAGACATAAAAGTGGATCAGGTTCGAGTAAATAGTCAAAATGATCTACAGTATATGAATAAGATTGGGTGTCTTATTCTGGTAACACTATCGGATGCAACCCACTCTGTAGTTGTTACAAGGAGTTGTAAAGTGCTACAGACGATGTGATCATAATTTGTACATGTTATGATATGAGGAATGGGGGTGTCATGTGCAATGGGTTTGTACAAGATCAGACCATGAAATCAGTTACTCTTACTTTATAATGCTGTTTACTATTTAAAACGAACTATTTCAAAGCGATGACCTAGGTAACTTGACCTTAATCCTGAGCTAACTACGAACTCCTGTTTATTCGGGATTATCCTTATATTTGCATAGGTGAGGGTTGATTAAACAGCACTGACTCAATAAACCTCCATTTCAGGGGTAAGACCGGGTTGATAGCTGGGGACATAGAGTGTAAGATGGAATTCTCTCCTACTCGCTTTCAGGGATAGTAGAGAGGTTGTTCCCTTAAGTGCTGACTCTGGGTCTTGAACAAGGGGCCCCACCCTCTCATTGGCTCGAAAGGGACTCGGTTTGATGATCGGATCACAAATCAATTCTTGATTAGAGGATTAGTGAGACTTAAGGAACAAAAGGTAATCTCGGGGGTAAAACAGCCATTTGACCCAGCCATTATTACGAACAACTTGTGAAAGGTTAGCTTACTAATCATGGTTTGATGGAACACAAGACATACGCAGCGGAATAAGGATTTAATTAAACTCTAATTGCTTTTAATTTAAAGGAAATTAGCATGCAAAAAAAGAGAAAAAACAGTAAATTAAAAGGGTAGGATACAACCTTTATAGCTCCCGAAAAATGCTTTTTCTCGTTGAATCTCAACCCAAACACCTCCAGACCACCACCAGAGTTGACCTACTATCCTCTGGACTCAGAATCGGATTGTGGAACCGAGAGAGAGAAAAGAGATGGAAAATAAGAAGATTTTGGTACGGGTTTTTTTTTTTAAACTTCATTCAAAGAAAAGTGATTTTTCCAGCCCAAATTTAGAAAACAATTTTAGAAAAATGGCAAAAGTTTTTTCATCCAAATTGAAAGCCCAATTTATAGAAAAAAGTCATGCAACATTTGCATGAAAAAAATCCATAAAAACCCAACACCTATAATCTATTATCTTAGTGGGCTTAATGTCTCCACTATAAGCCAACACCTAGCCGCTATTTTGTTAGTGGAATTATCCAACAAAAGTTTGGATTTTCCCACTAACTATAGTCAAAGGGCAAAATAGTCATTTTGTCAAAGTCAAACTTTAACCAAAAAGTCAACATTTTGACTTTTTATGATTTTTCCCGTGTTGACTAATTTTGACCTCCCGAGCATGAATCCACATTCATTTTCTCGAAATTCAAATCATATTTGAATATAAGGTCAGTCAAAGTTTGACTTTTCAAAGTCAAAAGTCAACTCTTTGACTTTTTTACATCTTTGACCATTTCCATTATTTCCAAGCTTCCAAATATGAAAATCACATTTCAATATTAAAGTTGTATCTCTAAACTGAAAATCTGACCACTATATCACATATACTTGTCGGTTTCTCTCTCTTCACCTAATTCGAACAATTTGAATTATTCTATCATACTGTTCTAAGTTAATTCTATATGAGCTAGTAGGGGAACCTAATGGACCTATAGATCATGGGCTCCAACGATCCGAGATTAGCTAGCTAAAAGTCTTTTAGATGGAGCTAATCAATATTCGTTAACTAATGGGTCATTCCGCTATAGTCTCATAGTTGCACTCTCCTCACTGTAGATGTATTTGTGTTCATTTGATATAACCATGATTAGTAAGCTAATCCTTCACAGGTTGTTCGTAATCTCGGCTGGGTCATAAAAACCGTTTTACCCTTAAGACTACATCTTGTTCCTTAAGTTCCAGTGATCTTCTTATGTCCAACCTATAAACTGAACCCCTCTCGGGCCAAGGAGAGGGTGGGGCCCCTTGTTCAAGACCTTGATTCAGTACTAAAGGGAACAACCTATCTACTATCCCTATAATGGGTAGGAGTGAATTCCATCTTGCACCCTATGTTCCCAGCTATCCACCTGATCTTACCCCTGAAATGGGAGGCTTATTGGGCAGCGATAATGAGCTGCCCTCACCTATGCAGATCTAAGGATAATTCTGAGTGAACAGGAGTTCATAGTTAGCTCAGGATTAAGATTAAGTTACCTAGGTCATCAATTAACGAAATAGTCAGTTTTATACATAAAACGACATTTAGAACATAAAAAATGACTATTTCATGGTTCAGTCTTATGCAAACTCATTGCATAGGATGTCCCCACTCACATATCTCTATATGAATGATTCAGGATCACATCGTTTGTACTACTACAATACAAAGTGGCCTCATTCATAGTGTAAAGCTTGAACCCTAATTATTTTAAGTAAGAGAAAGTAATGAGACGTCTCTTAATGAGTTGAATGAAGCCATGACTTAGGAAGGATAGAGGATGGAAGCATGAAGAAATAAGCTCGTGTAAGCTAAGTGTAACCCCGAAATCTAAGTTCCTAAACAAGTATGTTTCGCTAAAGGAATGATATATTAAATATTATATAAGTGAAAATCCATGCAAATTATAGAGGTTTAGGAGAAAGGAAAAGAAAAAACGTATTAAATAAAGAAACTCACTTATTGGCTTGGGCTGAGTCATTAAATATGAGTTGACGTGGCGAATTATCCTTGAATTTGGGAGGCGGCAGGAAAATTAAAAGGGAAAAGGAACTTCGAAAGTTTGGTTTTGGCAATCTACATGAACAAATTTAGTGAAATCGGTGCCATTTAAAAGCTGAAAGAATCTTAATTTTCAAAGTTGTCTTGCGAAGAAAGATGGCAGGAGAAGAAGAATGGAAAGTGATGACATTACAGGAGGGACAGAATCTTGGGTTAATCAGGGCCTGAGGCGAATATTGGGAGCTCTAGGCCAAAGTATAAGGAATTTGTGAAATTTTAAAGTAAGAAGTTACTCAATTCTAAACATGTTTGTAGAAGGAAGTTTCTCAAAGAGGTCTAGATTTTGAGTTATGAATTTTTAAAGTTGTAACAGAGGATTTGGGCATAAGCAGATAGCTGCTTAGGAAGATTAAGCAGACAGCTCAAGAGCGAGAGAGAGCAAGAGGAAGAGAGAGTGAGAGCGAGAGCGAGAGAGAGTAAGAGGAAGCGAGAGCGATCGATAGCGAGAGCGATGAGCGAGAGCGAGAGCGAGAGCGAGAGCGAGAGCGAGAGATGGATCTCGCTAGGGACGAAAATCTTGCTGGTTTGCATTGAATCTCACTGGTTTTGCACTGAATCTCGCTTGTTTTGCACTAAATCTCGTTGGTTTGCACTAAATCTCGTTGGAAAGTTCCAAATCTCGCTGGGAATGGTAAATCTCGCTCATAAGGGTGGTCTTGCTTATGTGGGTGATCTCGCTCATGATGATTTTCTCGTTAGAAATATTGTTTTTGTTGATAAAAGTTCCATTAGTAAATGAATTAATTAAGGTATTTTACTAGGAATTTTCAGTGGTTTAACCGGGAAATATGTCCTTTCAGGCCAAGAAGAGCTAGGAGAAGCATGTAACCCGTTAAGAGGCCAACAAACTGTGAGTGACTATGTGATG
This sequence comes from Benincasa hispida, assembly GCF_009727055.1. Classification (NCBI taxonomy): domain Eukaryota; kingdom Viridiplantae; phylum Streptophyta; class Magnoliopsida; order Cucurbitales; family Cucurbitaceae; genus Benincasa; species Benincasa hispida. The sequence goes on from NC_052354.1 coordinate 29,243,804, forward strand.
AATTAATTTTTTAATGATTTAGAAATTATGATTTCTTTAAAGTTATTCTCATGTTAAATGTATAGATGAAGTGCCAAGCAATGTAACTGTGGAACTGTTTCTCATGCTATGTAAAGCATGTTTTCCATGGAATTGATATGATTTAAATATGTTATCTTTTCCAAATACTTTCAGCATGTTTAAGTAACTTTATTTTTATGATAAACTAGTATGATGGATGAATTAGTATGATGATCTGAGCACTAATCTTTAGTGTTCAACTGAATGTTGTGACTAGTTACATGACGAATACTGAAGGACAATGAGAAGGTATTCTTTCAATTAAATGTTTATGACTAGTTTTACCTAAAACGAAGTACTGAAGGACACTTGAGAAGGTACCTGGCCAATATGATACCGAAGGACTTTTGAGAAGGTATCCGGCCAAATTGATACAGAAGGACATATGAGAAGGTATCTAACCAATGTGATACCGAAGGACACTTGAGAAGGTACCTGGCCAATTTGATACTGAAGGACTTTTGAGAAGGTATCTGGCCAAATTGGTACCGAAGGACATATGAGTAGGTATCTTAGCAGCTCGATACTGAAAGACGTTTGAGAAGGTATCTGAGCAGAAGTACCTGAGGATACTAAAGGACAATGAGAAGGTATCCTACTTAGGTACATAAGGTATGACGGTACTCAGTTATAACCACGTGCACGTAGGTAATACGACGTCGAGGGATTGAGCAAAAGAGTTCTCCCTGACTAAGGTTGACGTTGAGGGTTAGAACTATTAGTTCACTCTCAACTAAGGATAAAGGCAGTCATATATTCTTCTAGACTAGAAGGATAGTTTGAAATTTCTATTGCTTGTGAATGTTTATTAACGCTTGATGTTTACTAATGTATGAGTTTTCCAAGTATGTTTTTTATGTCTAACGCATGCTAGTGGTTTTACAAGCTAGTTTAATATGTTTTAATCCAACTTATTTCACAAAATATGAAGCATGTGTTAGGGTTAAAGCTAAGGTTGAATGGAGCTTGACGTACTATGTTTTAAATACCTAAAGTTGCCAAAGTACATGCGTTGGTATTTCTAAACATAATGAGTAGGGATACTGGTAGGGAAGGTATCTGAATAGATGTACCTAAGGTGTTGACGGCATGTAACAAACTCCGTGTGTATGTAGGCAGGTCTGAATGAGAGGCCGAGGTATAGGTCTTTTGGCTGGTAATAGACGGTGGGAGCTAGAGTGGTGTGTGCTCATTCTCAATCAAGATGTAATGATGATTATTGATGTATAAAAGTTGTTATCAACGTTTATGTCTTAGGGATGTTGCTTGAGATGCCATCGGTATACTTAAAGAGATCGACTTAGGGATCTCTTCTAGCCATAGTTTAATGTGAACAGGTTCAAGTAGAGGTCTCATCTGGCCATGGCTTGTCGTTGGGAATTAGAGTAGTGAATGTTCATTCTCAACTAAGATTCAGGTTTCAGATACATTGGTTTAAAAGGTTTTAAGTACACGTTTGCTTGGTGTATTTTAAGTTCCAGTATTATGTTTTCAAGCTTTCAGTTTAAGCATGAGTTTTACGTTTTATTAAGTCACTCACTAGGCTTCTAGCTCACGCTTTCGAATGTTTTCCTTTCCAGGTAGCGGTCAGTTTCCAGAAGACTTTTCTGCTACTGCTCTGCCACTTAAAGAAATAGGTTGAGGGAAGCGTAATTGAAGACCTGTATTAGCTAGTACACATGTGTCTGTCTAGTGATTAGTATTCTTGATGGGGCTCACTAGGTGGTAATATCCATGTATAATCAATGTTGTGGAACCCTGTAGTGTAAATGTATTAAGTTCTGAGTTAATATGTATGTATTCAAGGTTTGAGTATTAGTTAACAAGTAAAATAGGCAATAAGTGCCAGCAAAAGGGTTGGCAACTACTGCAGTCACTATTCTGTCCAGGTTAGGAGGGTAATCGAATATGGGGTGTGATACATAGTGTCCCCAGAATAAGGCGCCCAATCTTATTCATATACTATAGTCCATTTTGGCTATATATTTGACCTTGATCTACATTTATGTCACTACATAAAGTTCTAACTACATTAAATAGCCTCGGAACCTTAGTTTATTGGACTCAAGATTACAATTTCAATAACAACTTTATCGAAAAACAAAACAGAATATGTATATTAATTTACAAACTACGAGTTTTAGGACATAAAATCCAACATGGTTATATTGAGTGGACATAATATATCTACAGTGAGGGGAGTACAACTCTAAGCTTTAGTAAAATGACCTAGTAGTTAACGAATGGGGTTAATTCAATGTAAAGAGTTTAGCCAATTAATCTTGGATCGTTGGAGTTCATGATCTGTAGGTCTACGAGGTCTCCCTACTAGCTCGTCAATGGATTAGACTTAGAGTAGTGTGATGTTCGTTGTTATCGTGATTCACGCTAGGAGTGTATTGTATAAAATAAATTGGAAGAATAATTTCTAAGTATAAATGATGCTTTGATGCTTTGATGCGTTTATATGATTGTAATGCATTGGTGCGTTAGAGATATACAACAGAATGCACAACACTCCACTATTGATGTTCAAGTTTTCCTAAACCAGACCCAAGTATAAATCCAATTTAGGTTCTTGGTAAGTTCAGGGTCGAACTTAGGAATTCAGTTAAACTAACGCAAACCTTGCATTGTAGCTATTGTAGGGATTTCCTAAATGTATGAAGAGAAATGTTTTATTTACACTAAAGTGTTGTGCTTGTGTAAGAAGATACAAAAGAGTTGAGTAGTGAGTGATGAATCATGCGAAAATAGATTTTAATGTAAGTGGTATACGTCGGTCTAAGATGAGTGTACACAAACCAGAGTGTGATGTGGATGAGATGGGATGGTTTGCTTATCTTTGTTTATGCGTTAGACGTTATTCAAAACTTCTCAATGCGAATAACATACAAAACCTATCTCTAGGATACATGCATCTAACACAGAATGCAATAGACACCAGTAAGTCTATCTCTAGATGTACTAGGCGTCCTACTTGATGTTCGCTTATCTATTCTTTCGAATAATCTAAGCTAAGGATGCTTGCACCAATTGATCAAGATGGCTTAAACGTTTGAAATGAGATTTTCCATAAAGTATAGATGCATTCAGCATAAACAAGAAATAAACAATGACAAAGTATGATGGATCAAATATATGAATTTTATAAAGAAGTAGATTGTCTCTACAAAAGCAATATTTAATCAGATGAAATGAAAGCGATAAATGAGATGAAAGGAACTGAGTCAAGCCGCAGAGTACAAACTTTTGTATCTCTTTGGCTCAATCTAGTTGTGTACAATCACTTGTATAGGAGTTGGACGAAGTGTCTTTCTCAAGCTTGACTTCCTCCGCTCCCTGACTGGCGGTGATGGTGGTTCTCAACCCTTCTGGTCGTCTTGGCACCATAGCACAACTTCTAAATAACTAAAACTACGACTACGCTAATTGTGAGAGTGAGAATCTTCAAAATTTCTGTGTATGTATATGTATCTCTGAAGGGACTTCATCTATTTATAGGCATTTGTCATCTCCACTTGGTGATGGGTAGCATTAAAGTCCATGCCCTGGTCAGCCACCTGACACTCAGAAGCTTTTCAGATGCCGCCTGCTACAGGTGCCCATACTTGCAAGTGGTGATGTGACATAATCAACCTAGATCAATGAATCTTCTCTGCGTTGAATTCCCTCCGACGCATGGCCCATGCGTTAGAACTTTTGCCTGTGACACTTCTTACTCATGCGTTAACTTTTTGTCGAAATCCTATAATATAACACGTTAGTGCCGCAGTATTTAATAATAAAACTTCTTTTGCATGAGTTTTCTAATGTTAGAGTAATTCCATGTGTTTCTTCTAAAAATGAGGAGAATTTATCATTAAAAACCGTAGTTGTTTCAACTTAAGAGCAAAAATAACTTGTATTTCTACAAGTTATCACCACCTCCAAATTTGAACAATGCTTGTCCTCAAGCATTCCAAAATACATTCTTTGTTATCTCCCTTGTCTTAAGTGTGCAGAGTTCACCTCTCATCATATTCAGTCATAAGCTTGAGATAAGAGTTTGGAAAACGTAAATCAGTTTGACTCTTTTCTAAAAGGAATAATGTTCAGTTTCAGATGTAGCAGGCCTTTTATCAACAACTCCTTTCGCTTCTCAAAACATTCCCGTTTTTTCTAAACTAGCAATGCGTTAGATGCTCTTTTTAAGATAAATGCCGGATTAAAAAAATTATGAATTTTCAATTACCCGTGCATTGTTCCAGGTATCCCACTTTCGTTTTGGCTTGCCCCCACGGGTGTCATGCGAGCATCCAACTACGGGTGAGAACTCTTCACAACTAAACTCATATCTAATATTCATGCGTTTCAAGATACAATTTCTTCAGACTAGATAGAGAAGTTCTATGGGACGCATTGGTCTAGGAGAATTAACTTCGTTTTGGCTTGCCCCCACGGGTGTCATGCGAGCATCCAACTATGGCTAAGTGCCTATTCCAACTTTTTAACTCATGTCACTTTGAGGTTTTTCTTTTAAAGTAATGACAGAGGAGTTGCGTTTAACGTTTTTCTTATTTTGTTCCCTTTATTTTTGATGTACTCGTTTGATGCGTCTTAACTCAGATTTCTCTCATCCCCAAATTTGGAGATGAGCTAAATCTTCATTGCTAAAAGAGAAACAGAATTTCAAAAAGGCTTTGAGAATTTGAAAGGAGTTTTGATTTAGAGCTTGCATGCGTTAGAAAGGAAACATGTAGTCTTTTCAGAGAAGTTCAGGCTTTGTTAATTTTCCTTACACCTACTCTATACTTATAGATTTCATATTGTTTATATCATTGAGGTAAGGCAAGGCACAAGACTTAGAAAATATCTAAAGAACAAAAATAAAGTATGCTAAGGTCAAACGCAAGGAACAAAATGATAGAAATTTCTTATTCATTTTCATGGAATAACATAGAATAAACAAGCAAGTCAAACTAATACAAACGATCAAATAAATCAAAATACAAAAATAACCCAACACCCCAAAACTTCATTATGCAAGCACTTCATCTCTACGTTCTTCTCCAGGGTCTTCATCCATAAAGCACAATGGGTTTTTAAGATGGGTAGGCAATGGAGGCAGGGCAAACATTCCAACCAAGACCTGATTGGTGTACTGCGTTGTATAAACGAATTGGTCTTGCATCCATCTTGTTTGCTGCCTTAGGTAATCTCTTAGAACCCAGTTGTGTTGCTGAAGACCTTCGATGGACGCAGCCAATAGTCTGAGCTGATCACTGATGAAAGTTTTCAACTCTTCTAGGTCAGTGTTGCATTGAGGTGGTGCTGGTTCTTCACTTCTTCCAAATGGGTCTTCAAAATTTACTGTGTTGCTCGATCCTAACCCAGTTGGCTCAAAGATAGTTGGAGGAGGCACAAAATTGGGAATTGGACTTGGTGAGGGCGAAGGAAGGGAACAAGGGATGTCTTAATCTATGTAAGTAGGCTCTTGGTACATTTGATCAAGACTCCCTTCTGGCGGGGCCACTGATGAGTCATGGAGAGTAAGGTTGAGGATTGGTTGTGCTTTTTCATCCGTAAGTTCAAGCCCTGCTTCATAATCTTCATGCTCTAAAGCTTCATCGTTGTGTTCAACAATCTGGACGCGTCTTCTTTTGGGGGCGCATTTGGATGATCGAGGTCTGGTTGCCACTTTTTCGGGAGGCAAGGCAGGCTGATGCGGCGAACCGCGAAGTAAATGCCTGATTAACTTAATGTCCATCAGACCGTCGATCTCTTCATGATCATCCCCAGAGGGATGCCCCCGCGTTCACACAATGCACAGATCAGCCATGGAAAATACAGTTGTCCTCTTGGTTTGGTTTTGATGGCCCTGATCTGATCCCTTATTATTCTTCCAACATCTAAAGGGATGCACTGCATGATACAATAGGTAGCCAAGACACGTTCTTTTGACAATGTTTCATCATGCGTTGAAGGTATAATGCTCTTCTTGATCAGATAATACCAAAGATTCGCATCTGGGTTTAAGTTCCTGAAAGCTAACATCTTTGCTCCATTTCTAGATTTTTGCCACTAGCTTCCAGGCTTGGCTACCACTCTTAACGCATCTTCAAGTTGGCTTGGCATTGGTTGCTCCAAGATGCGGTTACCTTCTGCGTCCGGATTACTATCGATGTTGAACACTTCATTGATCTTGTCGGCTGAGAAGCGCACTAATACCCCATCAACAAATGTTGTATTCATTTCCATGTTAAACTCACTGCTATAGAACATGCGAACGAGGTTGGGCCAAATTCTTGTGTGCCCAACGCAGAACTGACCCTAACCCATTGCATTTATTGTTTCTCTAATGTATACTGGGAGTGGGTTGTGCTCGGGAAAAAAGCCTTTCTCTACAAGCATATCACAGAATTGGCGCTTTCTTTTCATAGTCTTCTTAGGTAACGCATTGGTTACCTTGCGTTTACCTGCCGCATGTTCCTTGGCTTCCCGTGCTAGCTTTCTCAATTCGTTCTCCAATTCCCTTTGGAGAGCTGTCTTCCTTCGCCCTTACCTTGCGAGCCGATACTCTTCCAAGTCCTTCTCTCATGCGTCGTGCCTTGAGCAACTTCCATGCGTTGCATCCTCAGGACCGAATGTTGATTGCTCATCTTCTTCCTCCAATATTAATTTTCTCTTCCTCGTCACTCTCTTTTCTTTTGAGGGCCCTTCATTCACGTCATTTTGGCGTGATTGAGACACGTCTGGGCCAATTCTTCTTTCTTCTTCTCCATCTTCTTCTTCTAATTCGCCATGCATTAGGTGGGTCGGAACGCATCACTTGCTCTTCCTCTTGGCCTTGATTGAGGCTTGCTAAAATGGCTCCAAATACTTCCTGCTCGTTCAGTCGAGCCAATTTCACCAACTCTTCAAGGTTACACTCTGACACAGGACTGTTAGAGGGGGGTCTAGGTGGAGTAAATGAAGGGGTGCCTGCTAGGTTATGAGGCGACCCAGGTGATGATATGGGAAGGATTGTAATGGCTTTGGTGGGCTTCGAAGGAGGTTTTGTGGGTGTTGTGGAACTGAGATGGTCGCTGGGAGGTGGAGGTTGCTCCGCCGTGCAAAGATTTGGATTGGACAGAGGCTTTTGAGGTTTTTTGAGGGCTCGGGAGAGGTGAAGTCGAAACAGACGAGAAGGAGAAAGAACTTTCCAGCGAGTCGTTTTCGAAGCTCATCATTTGGTTCTGACTATCAGATGCATACAACATTGTGGCCGAAGAGGTGCTTGAACAGATCGGCGGTGAGGGAAAACAAGAGGGCTAGGGTTTTCTTTTTCTTTTCACAGATGGCTCGAGTGGGAAATGAGGAAGAAGAAAACGAAGTGTTTCATCTTATATAGGTTGGGAGAAAGAGTGGGGTGACGTCAAGCGGCGCCTGACGTTTGCATTTAATGCACAGTCGAAGGAACGTTCTTGCGTTACTAAGCACTCGAGTGCTTTATATTTTCGAGATGCATCCCTTCAACTGGGCCATGCGTTAAACTTAAGTCTAATGCGTCCATTATTCCCATCTCGATTATACACAAAAAAAAAATTTTAAAATAAAATTTCTAACTTATGAAGGCAATAACAAAGAATAATCAATCTTAAAACACAGACAAACAAACAAACCAACAAACTCAAACGCATAGATAAAATACAAAATGCAAAAAGAACAAGGAAAGAGGAAGCGTCCTTGGAATATATATCGATGCGAACGCAGGGATGCTTCGACGCGGGCCTCAACTGGCTTCGCATAGTGCGAGAGATGACTTTTGACGTTTTAGGCCATCTTCAAAGTATGGCTTCACTCTTTGGCCATTTACTTTGAATGCGTTGGTGCCATCCTTCCGTGTTAATTCCACTACTTCATGTGGAAAGATTGTTTTAATGATGAAGGGTCCTGACCACCTGGATTTTAACTTCGCTGGGAACAAACACAAACGAGAATTGAACAATAGAACTTTTTGGCCAACAACAAGCTCTTTCTTACTGAAGCGTTGGTCATGCCAACGTTTTGTCTTCTCTTTGTAGAGCTTGTTGTTCTCGTATGCGTTCAATCGCCACTCCTCAAGCTCATTGAGCTGAAGTTTGCATTAAGTGCCCGCGGCGTCCAAGTTCAAATTTAGCTTATTAACTGCCCAAAAAGCCTTGTGCTCTAACTCTAAAGGTAAGTGACAAGCTTTTTCAAATACTAGAGAGTATGGAGACATACCTATGGGGGTCTTGTAGGCAGTTCTGTAGGCCCAGAGCGCTTCATCCAGCCTCTCTGCCCAGTTCTTCCGCGATATGTTGACAACTTTCTCCAGGATAGATTTGATTTCTCGATTGGATACTTCAGCTTGACCGTTCGTTTGTGAGTGGTAGGCGGTAGCAATCTTGTGCCTAACATTATATTTGGTAAATAATTTAGAAATGATGCAATTAATAAAATGCGTACCTTCGTCACTTATCAGGGCTCTTGGCGTTTCAAAGCGTGTGAAGATATTCCTAGTAAGAAACTTAGAAACAGTGGACACATCATTCCTAGCACAAGCTACTGCTTCTACCCACTTTGATACATAGTCTACTGCAAGCAAGATGTATGGCTGCAAGAAAGGGGAAAAGGTCCCATAAAATCAATACCTCAAACATCAAACAGCTCAACTTCGAGAATATTGTTCAAGAGCATTATGTCCCTTGAAGAAATATTCCCAGTGCGTTGGCAGGGGTCACATTTACGAACAAACTCCCTCGCGTCTTTGAAGAGGGTGGGCCAGAAGTATTCGCTTTGAAGGATCTTCACAGCGATTCTTTGCCCACCGAAATGCCCTCCGTAAGGAGAGTCATGACACTCAGCCAAGATGCATTGTGTCTCCTCCTCCAGAACACATCGATGCATTAAGGAGTTAGGGCCTTATTTATAGAGAAACGGTTCATCCCAAAAATAAAATTTGTTGTCATGTACTAACCGTTTCTTTTGCTGAGAATTGAAGTTCTCAGGGAATTGTTTGGTAGTTAAATAATTGACTATGTCCGCATACCAAGGTTCCCTGCCTTCAACTCTGAACAGGCTTTCATCAGGAAATGCGTCCTTGATTTCACTTTCTTGATCTTGCATTTCTTGATTTTCTAGCCTGGACAGGTGGTCAGCCACCTGATTCTCGGTTCCCTTTCTATCCTGAATATCAATATCAAATTCCTATAACAGCAGCACCCATCTTATTAATCTTGGCTTCACGTCCTTTTTACTCATCAGGAAATTTATGGCTAAGTGATCTGTGTAGATGGTGGCTGACGCACCAACTAAATAAGATCTGAACTTCTTGATGCCAAACACTACAGCCAACATTTCTTTTTCCATGGTCGTGTAGTGTTCCTGAGAGTCATTCAGTGTTTTGGACACGTAAGAGATGGGATGTATCAAATTTCCCTTCTTCTGCCCTAACATTGTTCCTACTGCAATATCACTCTCGTCGCACATGAGAATAAAACGTTGCGTCCAATCCGGTGCTATTAGTACCCTGTCTCTTATACACATCTAGATGTGTATAAGAGACAGATTACGAACAAACTCCCTTGCGTCTTTGAAGAGGGTGGGCCAGAAGTATCCGCTTTGAAGGAACTTCGCAGAGGTTCTTTGCCCACCGAAATGCCCTCCGTAAGTAGAATCATGACACTCAGCCAAGATGCATTGTGTCTCCTCCTCTAGAACGCATCGACGCATTATGAAGTCAGGGCCTTGTTTATAGAGAAACGATTCATCCAAAAAATAAAATTTGCTATCATGTAAATGCGTCCTTGATTTTACTTTCTTGATCTTGCATTTCTTGATTTTCTAACCTGGACTAACATTGTTCCTACTGCAACATCACTCTCGTCGCACATGAGAATAAAACGTTGCGTCCAATCCGGTGCTGTTAGTACCGGGGCTGTAGTCAACGCATATTTCAATGTTTCAAACGCATCACAGTAGTCTTCATTGAAATCGTATGGTCAGTTCACCTCTAGTAATGCGCTCAGAGGTCGCGCAATTTGAGAGAATCCTCTAATGAATCTTTGATAGAAGCTAGCATGCCCTAGAAAACTTCGTAGAGCTTTCACATTTATTGGTGGTGGAAGTTTAGCTATGACATCTATCTTGGCTTCATCTACTTTCAACCTAACTTTAGATACTTTGTGGCCTAAGACAATTCCTTCAGTCACCATGAAGTGACATTTTTCCCAATTCAACACAAGGTTTGTTTCCTCGCATCGAGCAAGGATGACCTTCAAATTATCTAAGCATGATTGGAACGAGTCTCCAAAGACTGAGAAATCGTCCATGAAAAATTCAACGGTCTTCTCCAAGAAGTCAAAAAAAATAGCCATCATACACCTTTGGAATGTTCCAAGTGCGTTACACAGCCCAAAGGGCATGCGTCTAAACGCAAATGTTCTAAAGGGACAGGTAAATGTTGTCTTCTCCTGATCTTCTAGGTCAATCAAAATCTGGTTATAACCAGAATTAAGAAAGCAATAATTGGTACCTCTTTATCGGCTTCATAGTCCAAGATAATAAAATCTGCTGGGAATATGAAGTAATCAACCTTTACTAGAATGTCTTCAATCTTTCCTTCAGGGTACTTAATCGTTCTGTCAGTGAGCTGAAGATTAACAGAAGTGGGTTGTAAGTTTCTTAAAGATTGAGAGTGGCATGAGATTAATGTTGGCTCCCAAATCGCACAAAGCATGTCCCACATCCAACCTTCCGATCGAGCAAGGAACTGTGAAGCTCCCAGGGTCCTTCTGTTTCTTGGGTAGACTGTTGCTTACTAACGTGTTGCACTTCTGTGTTAGCACGATTACTTCCGTCTCACTGACTCTTCTTTTCTTCGTCAAAATGTCCTTAAAAAATTTGACATATGTTGGCATTTGCTCCAAGGCCTCTATAAGTGGAATGTTGATATGCAATTGCCTCAACAGCTCAAGAAAGCGTTTGAATTGATGTTCATCATTCTTCTTCATCAGACGTCTAGGGAATGGTGCATTTAGTAGCACCGCAGGTTTTCCCGCGTTAGACGTACTGGGTTCTGAATGGCTTGTGGTCTCAGGCGTTCTTTCTTCTTGATCTTCTACTGCCATTGAACGTATGTTGTGTTCTTTTGAAGGACTGCTATTTCTTGGATTCATTCTTCTTTCTTCAAGAGCTTTTTTCATTAGCAATCGTCCAACAAGCGTGACAGTTGATCTTTCCATTGTTGTTCCCAGGTTTCAAGTTGCTAGTAGACTCCAGAGCTTGCTATGTTTCAACTAGCAATCGCTAATTTGCCCTATCCTAATATATCCCAGGGTTTTTGATAGCGACCGCTTGGCTTTTCAGCAACTGCAATCATTCTGGGCCTAATGTAACTTTCTTTAATAAGTTTCTCAAAGCCGGAGATCCTGAGCTTGACGCCTGGTTCCTCATCATTAAAGGTGTTGAATGTGCCTGATGCATATGGTTTGAAAATACAGGCGGTGATCCTTGCTTTTTACTGTTGGTTCGCCCTTGGGTGTGCTCTTAATGATTCCTCTGTCCAAGAAAAATTTGTGGATCGGTTCCTCCAATTCAGGTATTATATGTATTGGAAAATGGTTTGTTTTTAATGAAAACCATACTGAATGGGTTTTGTGGCCACTCAGCATAAGAATGAGGATCTCCACAGCCCACACAGCTAACCATGGCCTGCCTGAACGCTTCTACCTGATTCACCTTCTGCTGATTTGATGCATTTCCTAGCGATATGTTCTGCAAAAGGCAGGTCATCGTAGCCACTTGTGTAGAAAGTGTGGCTATTGCGTTGGAATCGATAGAATTAACAGTCTGAAATCTCTTCTTTCTGTCAGCACTTCCATCATATGTATCGTCCACCCATTCCATGTTGTGCTTAGCAATGCGGTTTAATATCTCTTTGGCCTTAGTGTAAGATTTATCCATAATTCCACCAACTGCTGCTGCGTCGACTGCCATCTGCGATGCTCTATTCAATCCACCATAAAAAGTCTCCATTTGGATAGTTAGTGGTAGTCCATGATTCGGTCAATTTTTGACTAATCCCTTAAAACGCTCCCATACAGTGCTTAAAGTCTCAGCTTCTTGTTCAAAGTTTATAATCTCTCGATGCCTCCTCGCATTGGTGGTAGGTGGGAAGTATTTTTGCATAAATTTCTCCACCAACTTCTCCCAGGTGGTGATTTCACCAGGCTTCAGTGAGTTTACCCATTGTTTTGTGTCATCACGCAAAGAATAGGGGAACAAAGACAACCTGATCGCCTCTGGGGTGATTCTAGGAATCACAAATGAATTACACGTTTCTAGGAAACGTTTCATGTGGGCGTGAGGATCTTCACCACGACCACCCTCAAATTGTCCAGCAGTCTGGAGCATTTGAAGCATTACAGATTTCATCTCGAACTTTGTCTCATCTGGGGTTGGGTATATGATTCCTGGAGATAAATCATACAATACAGGGGACGTGTACTCCTTCATGGGACGCGTGCTATTGTTCACCATTAGGATCAGATTTTGTACAGCATGAGCTAGTTGCTGATCTAAGTTCTGATTTGCCTGATTGTCCACCATTGTTTGTTGCCTATTCTGTTATCTGAGAAGTTGTTGCCTCAACCTTCGACGACGATTAGATCGGTTTCTACGTCGGAAGGTCCTTTCAACCTCGGAGTCGTATATGAATTCATGAGTGCTCTCCCTACTCATAAATGTACACAAGCTTAGGCTTGGCTTGTAATACTCCCTCGACTGAAGTGTTCCTTCAAAAAATACAATGAAATTTCTGGTTAGTTTTGTTTCTGAATCCCCGGCAATGGCGCCAAAAACTTATTCGTTGCTATCGTGATTCGTGCTAGAAGTGTATTGTATAAAATAATTTGGAAGAATAAGTTCTAAGTATAAATGATGCGTTGATGCTTTGATGCGTTTATGTGATTGTAATGTGTTGGTGCATTAGAGATATGCAACAGAACGCAACTCCACTATTGACGTTCAAGTTTTCCTAAACTAGACCCAAGTATAAATTCAATTTAGGTTCCTGGTAAGTCCAGGGTCGAACTTAGGGATTCAATTAAACTAACGCACACCTTGCGTTGTAGCTATTGTAGGGGTTTCCTAAATGTATGAAGAGAAATGTGTTATTTACACTAAAATGTTGTGCTTGTTCAAGAAGATACAAAAGAGTTGAGTAGTGAGTGATGGATCAGGCGAAAATGGATTTTAATGTAAGTGGTATACGTCGGTCTAAGATGAGTGTACACAAACCAAAATGTGATGTGAATGAGATGGGATGATTTACTTATCTTTGTTTATGCGTTAGACTTTATTCAACTCTTCTCAATGCGAATAACATACAAAACCTATCTCTAGGATGCATGCGTCTAACACAGAATGCAATAGACACCAGTAAGTCTATCTCTAGATGTACTAGGCGTCCTACTTGATGCTGCTTATCTATTCTTTCGAATAATCTAAGCTAAGGATGCTTGCACCAATTGATCAAGATGGCTTAAGCGTTTGAAATGATATTTTGCATAAAGTACAGATGCATTCAGCATAAACAAGAAATAAACAATGGCAAAGTATGATGGATCAAATATATGAATTTTATAAAGAAGCAGATTGTCTTTACAAAAGCAATATTTAATCAGATGTAATGAAAGCGATAAATGAGATGAAAGGAACTGAGTCAAGCCGCAGAGTACAAACTCTTGTATCTCTTTGGCTCAATCTAGTTATGTACAATCACTTGTATAGGAGTTGGACGAAGTGTCTTTCTCAAGCTTGACTTCCTCCACTCCCTATCCGGCAGTGATGGTGGTTCTCAACCCTTATGATCATCTTGGCACCACAGCACAACTTCTAAAGAACTAAAACTACGACTACGCTAATTGTGAGAGTGAGAATCTTCAAAATTTCTATGTATATATATGTATCTCTGGAGGGACTTCATCTATTTATAGGCGTTGGTCATCTTCACTTGGTGATGGGCAGTATTAAAGTCCATGCACTGGTCAGCCTCCTGACACTCAGAAGCTTTTTAGACGCTGCCTGCTACAGGTGCCCATAATTGTAAGTGGTGATGTGACACAATTAGCCTGGATCAATGAATCTTCTCTGCGTGGAATTCCCTCCGACGCATGGCCCATGCGTTAGAACTTTTGCCTGCGACACTTCTTACTCATGCATTAGCTTCTTGTTGAAATCCTGCAATATAATGCGTTAGTGCCGCAGTATTTAGTAATAAAACTTCTTTTGCATGAGTTTGCTAATGTATGAGTAATTCCATGCGTTTCTTCTAAAAATAAGGAGAATTTATCATTAAAAACCTTAGTTGTTCTAACTTAAGAGCAAAAATAACTTGTATTTCTACAAGTTATCACGTGATAAGTTAATTTGAAATGTTCAAATTAGAATTAAGAGAATTAGTAATTATATGTGATATAATTACACGTTTAATTTTGAAATTAAACGGAATTAGAGAATCGATTAATATTTAAATATGATTTAAATATTAAATTCATGAATAGGGATTCATGATGGTGGAATTAGTGAAAATTAATTTAATTAGAACTAATTTAATTATTTAATTAATTATTAATTATTAATTTTATTAGAAAATTAATTAATGAATTAATTTTGTAAACTTAGTAAAGTTTTCAATTTTGAAAACAAAAAATGATTATGGAAATCAATTTGTAAAACAAAATTGAAAAGTTGGAAAATGGAAAAAGTAGGATTTCTCCATTTCCGTTCCAACTTGCTCACTCATTTTCCAATATTTTCTTGAGTCAAATTTCCAAGCATGAGGTACAATTCATGCAGCTATCTTCTTTGCATGATAGTCTTGCAATAAATAGAGAAGATTGAAGTGGAAATCGGGCATGCAATTGATGCACTTAATAAGTTTTTGTTGAAGAACTTGAGGTAGAAGAAGGTCTTCTTCCATGATGCAACAGTAATCCTCTTCTCTAAATCCCCTTTATTCAAGCTTATTTTGAGTCCCACAACTCAAGGCACCAAGAGAATAGTAGAGAAGACCTTGATGTGGTTCTGATTTGGAGAAGATTTGCAGCTGGAATCGAGATTCAAGTGGTTCTTCAAAGGTATGTCATGAAACCCTCTTATTAGTTTATGAGCATGCTTAATTCTTATTGATCCATTTTTCTTCCACTGTGCGTTCTTTGATTCTAACAAAAACGGTGTTGAGAACTGAGTTGAAATGCCTAGATACTGTTTCACCCGACCTTACGAACTGTTTACGAATTACTCTATTCTTAACATCATGGGCTAAGATATGTAGAAACATGGCGACTATCTCCTCAACATCTACAACTTCTGTTCCCACTAATTTGTCAGTTGTCCTTAGTAAAGTATATAAAATGGAAAAACATCTTTTATCTATTCGCGTGCTTTCACAACAACTTAAATCAGACTCATGGATTAGATGAAAGTATGCCAATTTCCTAATATGATGTCTAATATGATGTGGCGGGTATTCTATCCTCCTATGGTCGTTGAGTAACAACTCTAGTATTAGTAATAATTGACGTTGGATAGTTGTGAATATCGTTAGTATGGTTACTACTTCTTCGGGGTCCATTATACCATAGATTACGAAAATTGGCTCCTGAAACATTTATTCATGAGTGGTTTTTCAAATTTACGCAAAATATAATCTTAAATGCATGCAAAATAGTATGGTATAGCTTAGTAATAGTAGGAATAGTAGCTTGCAATACTTTTTAATGTTTAACATTAACATTGAAACTTTTATCTAAATTTAGAGTGCAATTGGATGAAATTGAGGGGCCGCTTAGAACTAAAATCTAAAGCACATTAGTTTGGAACTAAAATTAAAAAGTGCATTAGTAAAAGTATATTCTCTACATACAATTTTGGAGCTATTACTACTATTACTAAGCTATATCATAATTTTAGTTCCAAACTAATGCACTTTTAATCTAAACAATAATATACTTATCATAGAATTTTAAATGCATGCAAAATTGTTTGATATAGCTTAGTATAGTAGTAATAGTAGCTTGCAATACTATTTGACATTTAACGTTAACATTGAAATTTTTATCTAAACTTAAAGTGCAATTGGATGAAATTGAGGGGGTGTTTGGAACTAAATTCTAAAGCACATTACTTTGGAACTAAAATTAAAAAGTACATTAGCAAAAGTATATTCTCTGCATATAATTTTGGAACTATTACTACTATTACTACTATTTTCTCTTTTCTACTTCTTTAACAAATAAGTTTAAGTCGTTATCTACGGACTTTTAAGTTTGTTCACCTTAATCCTTAAAGACAGTTATTCGTAGCTGTCACTTTACTAATAATTTATCCATAAAAAATTTTGTTTGCATTTTTATCAAATATGTTCAACTTATTATTTTTTTAATCAACAATAATAACTATATTCAATTTCACGCAATGTTGTTGAATAATTTCATTTTTGAATATAAACATGGAAATTAAAATTCTTATTGATAAAATAGTCTTGATTTTAGTAGGTTTCATTTTAGGCTCATGATCAAATATTGAGTTTTCAATGAAAAATAAATCAATAAAAAGAAAAATGTGATGAATCCTAACATGTAAGGAAGAAAATCAACAAACAATTGAAAAAAAAGATTAATATATAATTGGAAGAAAATTAACTGCAAAAGCATAATTAATATATAACTAAATTATTTTAAGTTTATAAATATACAGGATAAAAAATTTAAATGAAAAATTAAAGTTTCGTGTCAACAAACACTTCAAATATACAAGATGCTTTAGAAGAGTGCCACCTTACATACAATAGAAGGGGGAAATGTGAAGCTTCGCTTGTTCTCTACTAAGTTGAACACTATGACAATCAATAAGTAGATGCTTTAGTAATAATATAAAGAAAAAAAATGAAAGTGACTTAACAGGAGATGTGATAAGCAACACAAAAGAGAAGAAGGGGGAAGGGACTTACCAACAATGGTATGGTGAAGATGGGTTTATCCTCATAGTTGTAAGGAAAAGATGTCTCATTTATAGAGAAGAGAAATAAAGTACACCTTGGAAATAAGTAGATCTCATTCATGGGTAGGTCAAAGTTTAGGTCTCATTCATGGGTAGGTCATGAGTAAGAAAAGAGATGTACCTTGGAAATAGGTCTCATTCATAGGTAGGTCAAGTTTAGGTGTACCTATGATAATAAATACACTTTGGAAACCCTACCTAGTGAAATAAAGTGAATAGTGTACCATTGAGATTGTGAACCAAATACATAAATTTCACTATTGTCAATCTTATAAACAGGGTACTTGCAAACCACTATTCTAAAAACCACTACATGCAATCAAACTAGAGGGAACCAAACAAGTTGAGAACCAAACAAGAGTTATGACATAGTTGCAATGAGATTGGAAAAAAAAAAAAAACAAGGAAGCCAACAATAATCAACTATCCTAGTATTATGCTTAGAGAGTAAGAACCAGCCTCAGAACAACGAAATTATTTCTTAAGTTGTTCTGAATTTCTGATAATATGATGTATCATGGTAAATCAAATACATTGATAGTTAGAGTCAATGCAAAAAGAGTCATTAAAATAGGAGCAAAATAATCAAAGACCAAGAACAGAAGCAGTGCAAAAAGAGTCATTGAAATAGTAGCAAAATAATCAGAGATCGATAATCAAAGACCATTAATTAATGACCAAGAACAGTAGCAATGCAAAAAGAGTCATCGAAATAGGGGAAAAATAATGAAAGACCAATAATCATATACCAAGAATAGTAGCAATGCAAAAAGAGTCATCGAAATAAGGGCAAAATAATCAAAGACTAATAATCAAATACCAAGAACAGTAGAAATGAAAAAAGAGTCATGAAAATAGGGGCAAAATAATCAAAGGTCGATAATCAAAGACCAATAATCAAAGATAGAACAGAAGATAACACTAAAATCAAGCATAGAGACCGATAATCAGACAAAAACAGTCATTGAACAAAACAAATACATTGATCATCAGAGACCGATAATCAAAGACCAAGAACAGGATATTGAAATCATGCATAAAGCAAAATAAGCTTATATTTTGTCAAAAAAAAAAAAGGAAAAAAAATATACAGTGGCCCATCATTGGCTAGTGAAGAGAAAGAAGACTTACCATTGGATCTAGTAACTCTACTAAGATCCGAACACCATCCTCCATCCCCTACCATGCTCCAAACGAGGATCTCCATCCCTTACCAAGCAAGATCTAAGCTCTGACATGGTTGTATGATTCAGACTTAGATAGACAGAAGGGACAATACAAAAGATTGGAGAACCGAAAGAAGTGATAACACTTGAATTGTGCTATCTTCTTTCGCTTAACTCAGGGTTGTTTAGCTACATAATTTTGTTTAATTGATTATTTTGTAGGATTCGAGTGTACAAGCAATCGGATTAAGCGTTCAGAACTAAAAGGTGCTAAAATGACGAAGTTGGGAGCTAAATCAATCAAATGATGAAGTAAGAAGGTTGCTGCACTATTGAGCGTCACAACGCTCTGATTAAGCTTGAGTCCAACACTAGCTTGACGCTATGGAACAACAAATGTTCGGAGACGCTGCCCCAAGCATTTCAACGCTTCGGAGAATCCATACCCCACCGTTGCAACGCACCTTAATGTTGAAGGACAGAAGCATCAACGTTGCAACGCTCCTTCAGAGCGTTGCGACGCTACGAAGTTTGATAGACGCATAGCCTTAGCGCGGGCGCAATGCAGCGTCAGGCCAGCGCTGCAACGCCTATCTGACGCTCGGCTATTATGCGCCACAGTGTTGCAATGCTCTTCCTAGCATTGCGACGCTGCAACAGTTTTATAAAAGACTAATTTGGGTCCAACCATGTGATTAGACCAAGTACACCCGATTTTGAATGCCATCGCTTTATTTCAACCTCGTCTTAGCTCCTTTATACACCAAAACTCTACAAAGAATTCTTCCCCTTGCCAATTATATTGAGTTCAAGTGTGTTTAGTGGCTAAAGGGTTAGAACTTAGCTTGGGCTTGTTAGTTTAATTTCATTCCAATTTAATTCTTGAGACTCGATTTGTAATTCTATGAGTTTTATTATGAATTTATGAAATTTATCTTGAGCATATTCTTCAACTTTCATGTATGGGATAATCTGACAAATTAGCTATGCATGTTTTATTGATTACTTTGATTGGTCCTAATTTGTAATCGTTAGGTAGTTGGCACTTAGAAGCATGAGTTAAGTTGGTTTGTTGTGTTAATTTGGGATTTCAGTTAGCAAGTGTTTACTTTCTAACTTAGATACATTTCGGTCAATTAATTGGTTAGACGATGGAAACTAGTTAATTAGCTTAGTTTTGCCTTGAATCTTAATACCTATTAATTGACTGATTGTTTGAGGATTCTTGTTTTTTCGTTAATTAACTTAATTTTATGGACTACCGGTTAGGATTCTAATTGAGTAGGCTAAGTTAATTCAAATATTCTCATGTATCTTTTCAGTGGTCTATGATAGAATTAATGAAGAATGGATTAAATTATAATTACCCAAGCTAAGTATTTGTTCAATAAATAAATTTTCACAATTGTTTTGCGTTGACACAAATTTTCGCGTTCACAATTTTTTTTAAAAAAATTTCACAATCCTCCCCTTCCCCCCCCCCCGGTTGGTTACTTCCTACAAGTTCCAAATTTTGAGGAATCTATATTTGGCTCTCCGTGGTTCGATCTTGGACTTACTACTTGTACTACTAGTTAGTATAAAAGGTTCGTTCGGTGCATATAAATTTATTTGTATGGAAGTCTTTTGGGAGCGACACCATAAGGTCGATCCATTAAATTGGCGTCGTTCCTGGGGGGCCGACAGAATCCTTAATTTTTTTAAGCTTGTAGTGTTTATCCTTGCTAATCAATTTTCTCTTTTGGTGCATGGCCCACACTCTCAAGGGTGCTAAACAATTATATTTTGCAAAGATCTCTAGGGAGGAGTGGAGAATCAGAAGAGAAAGGAGACGTCAGGCTGCTCTTGTCAGACAAATTCGTGTTAAAGACACATTTGAAGAAAACGTTCCTAAAAATTTTTCAGTAATAGCCGAACGAGAAAAGACCCATAAGGAGCTTGCAACACCAGACTTCACCCAGCTGCCCTTATGCATTGCCTATCTTGAGACGACAGGTAAGTTTGAGCTTAAATCTGGCTTAATTCACTTATTTCCTGCTTTTTCTGGTCTATAGGGTGAGGATCCGCATAAACATCTGAAGGAATTCTATGTGATGTGCAATGGGATGAGACCTAATGGGGTGACTTAGGAGCAGATTAATATGAGGGCGTTCCTCTTTTCATTTAAAGGAGATGCCAAGGAGTGGCTCTACATTCTTCCACCAGGAAGCATTAGATCCTAGGAGGAATTGCAGAGGCAGTTCTTGGAGAAGTTCTTTTTAGCATCCCGAGCTGCAAGTATCAGAAAGGGAATTTATAGCACCATGCAGTTCGATGGAGAGATCCTTCATGAGTATTAGGAACGATTCAAAAAGACCTGTGCCAAGTTCCCCATCATCAGATCTCGAACCAATTCTTGATCCAATACTTCTACGAAGGACTGATGTAGACTGATAAAAGCAATATAGATGCAGCTGTAGAAGGAGCTCTAGTCAATAAAACCCCGATTGAGGCCATGAACCTAATAGCTACCATGGCTGAAAATTCTCAACAATTTGGAACCAAACCAGTAGTTAATGTTAAATCCACCAATGAGGTAAGTGAGCTTAAGAAAAAAAAATATCTGACTTAGTTTCTATTGCTAAACAGTTGGTGAAGGTCGAAATTGGACAGCTCGCTTTTGTTTGCCAAGTATGTCATGGGATTGGTCACTTAGCTGACATTTGCCCAAATGCTCTGAAAGGAGCAATTCCTGAGGTAAATGTCATGGGAGGCTACAATTACAATGGGAAAAACAAAAGGAAGGACCCATTTAGTCAGACCTACAATTCTGGGTGGAGAGACCACCCAAACTTCAAATAGGGAGGGGAGAATGAGCAAGCTCAACCTCATCATGGAGCTTCATCTGGTTCAGGTATGTCCTTGTAAGACATTGTTAAAAGTCTTGCTGACAACTCTTTTAAATTTCAACAGGATACACAAAATTTTTAGCAAGATAAAAGAAAGCGAAGCTTTGGGGACTCAAGTCTCACAGCTTGCCACCTCTATGAGCAAATTGGAGAGATGATCTAGCAAACTCCCGTCCTAGCCTGAGTCAATTCTTAGAGAAAATGTTAGTGCAATCACATTGAGGAGTGACAAGGAATTAGAGCCACCTGTTGAGTCAGTGAAAGAGCCAAAATTGGAGAATCCATAAATTCCTTCTTCAGATTAAACCGTTTTGCCACCACAAAACAAACAGGGAGTATCTTCTCACCCTTATCCTCCTTTAGATGCGTATGAGCACCTTTTCCTTCCAGGCTTGCTAGGCTAAAAAAACAAGTTGCAGACAAGGACAAGGAGCTTTTGGTGATGTTTAGAAGGGTAGAGATAAATATTCCTCTCCTTGATGCTGTCAAGCAAATTCTTAAATATGCCAAAATCCTGAAGGAGCTTTGCACAAGAAAAAGACAAGCCAAAGAAAAGGAGAGGATAGTGGTAAGTCAATCCGTATCTACGATCCTACAGAAAAATTTGCTAGAAAAACAGAAGGATCCAGGTATGTTTTCTTTCCCTTGAATCATAAGCAAAAAGAAATTTGATAGGGCCATGCTAGATTTGTGTGCATTAATAAATGTCATGCTTATTCAATTTATCAAGAATTAAAATTAAAGGACTTAACTGAAACTGAAGTTGTCATACAATTAGTGAAGCGAATCAAACACGAGGATTTCCATGAGCAACGGAAGGATCCTTCCTAATTTCAATCGTATATGAACTTTACAATTACAATCACAAATGGAAACATGCGGTTATGCATAAAATAGAAATTACAGCATGCTTTACTACAGATCAAGGGAAGCATCAATAAACCTTTGCAGACTCAACTTCCAGTTCCTTGATCACGAACGCTCGATCACAGCAATACAGCAACACATGAACGTTCGTTCAACATGGCCGCTACACTACACGAATACCACGCACTCGAACTAAGAGATCGCCAAAGTCAGGAACACCCCGGACACCGCGAACGACCTCCACAATACCTCAACTGTGTCGAGTTGAGTATGGCACCACCAAAAAGGTTAACTTGGTATTCTTGGTGTGAGAATCTAGAGGGTGGGCTCTGTGTGGACTTAGTTTGAAGCAGAAAATCGGAGGAATCACAAATGTGTAAATGATTGAGAAAGTAGGAGATGGAACAACCTATCGTATAGGTCGATGCCCAATTGTTTAGGAAAAGCTATGCGATCGTTTAGCTCATCGTCTAACTGAGTGTCTGTCGTGTAAGAACACTCCACGATCGTTTAGCTAACTCCAAGCTATCGCTTAGTAAATTTGATTTACTTGACAACTTCTCCGTGAGAATTTTCCGAGAATGGAAATTTCAAAATCACAATTTTTCAAAATCCTTTTTTCTTTTCTTTTTTTCTTACTAAAAATAAGAAAATATTTTTTCTTTTATCTCATGATTATCATGAAACCACCAATAACTTCCCACTCAATTGGTTATTAGAGAAAAAGAGATAATTATCCAACAATTAATATTATTATAAATATAAATGATAACTAACTTACCATAATATATTTATAACATATAGTTTTAATATTTCATCTCATAAAACATATAAACCATAGCTCTTTTTCTATTCCTTGGCACTTAATGTAAATCTCATTTACATTAATCTTCCATTTGATGTATCTCATACACCATACCAATCATATCATATATAATCGAATTACCTCTTGTCAATTTGAAAATTTCAAATCAACACCAAGAACTGATCCTCAACTTGAATCCATTGAGCTACCAAGGAGACCTTATAGACCTGTAGCTCGAAGTTCCAATGGTACGTGAATAACTGACTAAAAACTCTTTAGTCACGGGATCCACCATCCATTAACTGCCAGGCACTCCACTAAAGACTGACAGTTGAACTCTCCTTACCACAGATATATTATATGTCCATCTTAACCAATCAACAGTACGATAACCCTTCACAGATCGCTCATAAGTACAACTCGTCCAATAACCGTTATGCCCCTGTAGTTACATCTAACTCCTTAAGTACCACTGAATCCTTTAATGAATATAAGTCATAGTCCTACTATGACTGAGTCCTCTCTTCCAAAGAGAAGTCGTGGCCACTATGTTCAAGCTCCGGAATCAGCCCTTAAGGGAGTAATCTATCTACTTACCCCTACTTTAGGGAAAGAGTGAATTTCATCTTATGTAAGTGAGTTCCTAACTTCCAGTTCAGACAAGTCCCCAAAAAGGTAGGCATGTTGAGTTGGCAATCTGGTCACTCTCACCCATACTAATCAAAGGACAGCCCTCAAAGGCAGGTGTTCTCAAAACACTCAGGATTGAGGTCGTGTCACCTACGGTTATTTAGGTGAGATGTAAGTATCTAGTATCAACGGCGTTATACACAGAGTCTAGTCATCTCGTGGTCTGGTCTTATACAACTCTTTGTATAGGATACCCCCACTCGCATGTCTCCACATGAATGGTCAGGATCTACCATCTATAGTAGTTTACAACACTTATAAACCTCTACAAAGCGGGTCGTATCCGTAGTGTCACCAGGATCAAGTATCCCACCTTAATCCTTATACTACAGACCTATCTAGGTTATCACTTAAGCCATGATCCACTTGTATATTACATATGCATGCTTAAGTTTACATAAGATAACCATGGAGCTTTGTTTATTGGATATGAGTAAATGTCATAATGAAATAACAGTTATTTTATTCATAAAATAATGTGTAAAATTACAAACAATGAGACTCTGGGAGAATTAGGACACAAATCCCAACAATTAGCTGATAGGTCCTTTATACACCCATTAGGAGTCATAGAGGGTGTCCTAGTTCATGTCAATGAGTTGCTTTTTCCTACTGATTTCTATGTTCTTAAGATGGAAGAGCCCACGTCCATCTCATCTGCATCAATCTTACTTGGGCGGCCTTTTGTGAAGACAGCTAAGACTAAGATTGATGTGGATGAGGGCACTTTGTCTGTGGAGTTCGATGGTGAGTTGGTCAAGATTAATATTTTTGATGCCATGAAAACTTCCACCATAGGGCAAGTACATTCTTTGTGCCAGATTGATGTGTTTGACTCTCTTGAGCAGGAGGTTATACGAGGCGTGTATGATGACGATGAGGATGACTCTAAGGAGTTGACCTACTTGGAGAGCTTGCCATCTTGTCTATGACAGAACCGGTAGGTATGCGCTCATATTCTGATGATGAATCTTCTGACAAGGTGTTTCCTTCTGTTTTGCTGGCACCTAAATTGGAGCTGAGGGAGCTTCCAGACCACCTAAAGTATGCCTATCTATGGGAAGCTGAGACCTTGCTTGTTATTATCTCAAAGAACCTGACTGAGGAACAAGAGGTAGCTGGTTGAGGTATTGCAAAAATATAAGCTAGCCATTGGATGGACATTGGCTGACATTAAAGGTATTGCAAAAATATAAGCTAGCCATTGGATGAACATTGTCTTAAATGAGGTAGTCATAAAAGAGATCTTTAAACTCTTGGATGCAGGTATTATCTATTCTATCCCTGATAGCGAGTGGGTCAGTCCTATTCATGTAGTGCCTAAGAAAACGGGTACTACTGGGGTAAAAAATGATGATGGTAGTTTAATTCTTATTAGGATTCAAAATAGGTGGAGGTTGTGTATAGATTTCAGGGAATTAAATACTTTAACTAGAAAAGACCACTTCCCCATTCTCTTTATTGATTAGATGCTTGAAAGGCTTGCTGAAAAGTCCTTCTTCTGTGTTTCTCGATGGTTTTTTGGGTTTTTATCAAATCTTGATAAATCAAGAGGACCAACAGAAGACGATATTTACATGTCCTTATGGCACCTTCACCTTCAGGAGAATGCCATTTGGACTATTTAATGCTCCTGACACCTTTCAACATTGTATGATGTCCATATTTTCTGAGTATATTGAAAAATGCGTGGAGGTTTTTATAATGACTTTACTGTATATGGAGACTCATTTACTGATTGTCTGTCTAATTTGTCTAGGGTGCTAGAGAGATGCATTGATTCTAACCTAGTTCTTAATTTTGAAAAGTGTCATTTCATGGCCTCACGTGGCATTGTTTTAGGACACATAGTATCTGAGCATGGCATAAAGGCATATCCTGCTAAGATTGATGTTATTGCTAAGCTTCCTTACCCCATAAATATAAGGGAGGTTCATTCTTTTCTTGGTCATGCAGGTTTTTATCGTAGGTTCACTAAAGATTTTAGTAAGATTGCTCAACGGATGACCTCTCTTCTTCAAAAGGACATGGCCTTTGATTTCAATGACGAATGTAGGAAAAGTTTTGATGTGCTAAAGAATGCCTTGTCGTGCACTCTGGTTATTCAGGCTCCTCGTTAGGACCTTCCCTTCGAGATCATGTGCGATGCGAGTGACCATGTTGTGGGAGTAGTGTTGGGGAAAAAGATCGATAAGAAACATCACGTCATCTACTATGCTTTGAAGACCCTCAACCCAGCTCAGTGCAGCTATACCACGACAGAAAAGAGTTTTTAGCTATTAATTTTGCTTTAGAAAAATTTTTCTCTTATATTTTAGGATATGAAGTTATTGTTTTTTCTGATCATGTAGCTCTACGCTACCTGATGTCAAAGAAGGAATCCAAGCCCAGATTTCTGAGGTGGGTTCTTCTCCTACAGGAGTTCAACCTAAAACTTCAAGACAGAAGGGGATGTGAAAATGTTGTTGCCGAACACCTAAGTAGAATTGTAGCAGAGGGAGTTTGCCTCAGTTTTGATGGAGACTTCCCAGACCACACTTTGATGCAAGTAAATGGTATTTCTATTCTTCCCTGGTACATTGATATTGTGAAGTACTTGACCACTAGTAAGTTCCCTCATGGGATGAATAAACATAGGCAAGATGAAATTAAAAGTGAGACAAAATATTATGTTTGGGAGGATCCTATTCTGTGGAAGTTTTGTTCAGATCAGATAGTTAGGAGGTGTGTCCCCAATGATGAGTTCTTTTCTGTTTTTGAATTTTGTCATAAGCATGCATGTGGAGGGCACTTCAGTCCCAAGAGAACAGAAAAAAAGTTTTAGATTCTAGTTTATATTGGGACACATTATTTAGGGATGTGAATGAAATTTAAGAGGGGGATTTTTTTAGGGAATAAAATTACAGAAGATTTCTTCTCACACTGTCTTCTTTGTGAATAAGAAGATAGAAAACAAAACCAAATTTCCTGCGTAAAAACCACCTCTCTCACCCACTTCCCACTCTCTATGTGGGATTTAGGGAGAATTAAGAGAAGATAAGTTATTTCACTCCCTTTAAATTTATAATCAAAATTAAATTAATTTATATATATATATATATATAACTATATGTCATATCATATATAACACATAACCTATAGTTTTATATTGTATCAAATACAATAGAACCTATAGTTTTAACTCTCTCATTAACTTGTGGTATTTAATATAAATCACATTGATTCTAAATTTAATTATATGAATCCAATCCATATAATCAATATTTGAATCATATTCAAATATTTATTTCCTCTCAAACAAATTTTATATTATAATGTATCAAATACATTATATTAATTATATCACATATATAATTTATTTAATTAAATCATATATAATTAATTCCCTCAATTAATTTAAACAATTCAAATTAATCCAAAATTAATTCTCAATAATTCCTGTTGAGCTATAGAGGGGACCTTATGGACCTGTAGATTGAAGCTCCAATGGTACATAGATAATTGATTAAACTCTTTAATTAAATTACCTAACATCCATTAATTGTCGGTCACTCCACTAAAGGCCGACAGTTGTACTCTTCGAACTACAGATATATTTCTATGTCCATTGGATATAACCAATCAATGGTGCAATAACCCTTCACAAATTGCTCGTAAGTATAGTTGGACTAAAATTATCATTTTACCCCTATAGTTACATCTAACTCCTTAAGTATCATTGATCCCTCTATGACTTAACCCCTCTCAGGCCAAGAGAGGATGTTACTCAAAGGACTGCGTTCAAAGGCAGGAGTTCACAACTCACTTAAGATTCAAGTCATGTCATCCATGGTCATCCTGGTGAAATATAAGTCTTTATTATGAACGGTGTTATATAATGAGTCTAGTCATTTCGTGTTCCGGTCTTATACAAACTCCTTTATATAGAATACCCCCGCTCACATGTCTACATGAATGATTAAGATCAAATCATTTGTAGCACTTTACAACAATTGCAACATCTACAAAGCGGGTTCTATTCGTAGTGTCACTAGGATAAGGTACCTAGCCTTATCCATCTACTACAGATGATTTAAGTTATCACTTAAACATGATCTACCTGTATGTCTCTACATACATGTTTAAGCTACAAATGATAATCTTGGATGTTAGTTTATTGGTTTGTGGGTTAATGCTACTAAATATTGAATAAAAACATCTCATGTTTTATTAAATAAATAAAATGTTTGTATATTACAATTACAAACTCTAGAACCCACGAGATTTAGGGCATCAACCCCAACACCAAAAGGATCAACAAGTTCGAAGGCCGATCATCCAAGAAAATCAAGCAACTTAAAGATTAAAGTTTATTTTTAAAGCATCAAAGAATTATGTATTAGAGATTGTACTCACTATACTGAAATTAATACAAATACAAAGTTCAAACTTCACGAAACAAGTTTCTCTAGAAACCTCGTGCAAACACTAGTTTGATACTACGTGCATTGCAATGTTGCATAAAGTTTAAAAATAGAACTTAATGAATTTTTTTTAATAATACAACTTTAATTTATGTATAAAAGAGTATTATTTTTTAAATAGGTCATGAAAAAACATTTGTAAAAATTTAGAAGTTGGGTGAGGAAAACTAATAGATCCTTTGATTAAGTATGAAACGTAGTATAAAAGAATATTTGAATTAAGCATGTATAAAAGAATAGATAAACTTAAATATTTTATACTACCTTTCAAAAAAATTTGTGATAATCGAAAAAAGTTTAAATCACTCGGAATGTTTTTACAAAATTAAAAAGTGAAAATAAAAAGTAAAAAATTGAAAAAAGTGGACATACATTAAATAAAAAGAGATAGAGGTGATATATTCTCATAGAAGATAGAAGAGATACCTAAAACAAAGAAATTAAATTTCTTAGAGAAAAAGGAAAATGAATATTGAGAAAAATGTTGTTATTAACGAAATTAAAAAAATATCTACAACAAAATTTATATAAAAAGAAAAAGAAAATGAAAGTAAAGAAGTTAGATAGAGCCCATTAATAAACTTAAAAATTATAAAAAGAAAGAAGAAAGATAAAAATTATAAAAAGAAAGAAGAAAGAAAAGAGAGAAGAGGTAACTAATGGAAAATGACGTTGAATTAAGCTATGAAAATTTAGATCTCAAATCATAATTTGATTTGATTTTTTTTTATTTTTAAGATTTTTTTATTTAATGTGAAGTAGAGATTATTAGAGATAAGATGTGATTTTTTTAAAATCGTGAATAAGAGATTAAAAGATAAAAATGTGATTTATTTATTTTTTGTTTTTTTTATTTAACATGACGTAGATATTAGAGATAAAATTAGATTTTTTTGAAAAAGATAAATAGGAGATTAGAGCATAAAATGTGATATTCTTAAAAAAAAAAAAAAAAAATCTTTATTTTAACATGAAATAGATTTTATTAGAGATAGAAGGTGACTTTTTTAATTACTTAAATGTGAAATTACCTAAAACATCCCTGACCATCGAATCAAAGCCCAAAAGAAAAATCAAAAGTTTCTTTGCAGCCATAGGTCCTCTTAGATGATATAGATATAAAATCACATGGGATACAACAAAGCTTGGGTGGAATCAACCTCAGGAGATTGTGCTTGATAATTTTCAAAGATGTCTGAAAAAAAAAAAGTGTCAAAGCGGCGACATGCAGAGAGAGAATAGCCGAATCAATTCGATCGTAGTACTCGCCAAGCCTTCAAAAGAATCCCCCTTTTGATTTTCTTCAAAAAATTCCCAATTTTCCGACGAAATTTGGGGATTAATTTTTATTTTTATATTTATAATGAAACCAAACGCTTTCATTTCCCTGGCGATCGCGTTGGTTTTGATTCAATCTCTAGTGTCAGCAGCTTCTTCTTCTTCATCATCTAGATCACAGTCTTCCGATGAAGCTTATGTTACGCTTTTGTATGGCGATGAATTTCTTTTGGGGGTTCGAGTTCTTGGGAAATCAATTCGCGAAACTGGCTCCAACAAGGACATGGTGGCGTTGATTTCTGATGGGGTTTCTGAGTATGCTAAAAGTCTATTGGAGGTTAGCTTTTAGTTTGCTCTTTGTTTCCGAGAAATTTGAGCTATTACAACAACTTATCGATGGATGTTTTCTCTTTATTTTCTGTATTTCTTCTGAAATTTTCAGACTTGAAGTTTAATTTGTTGGCTATTTCGAATTTCATTCTATATGTTGATTTAGTCTGTAAATGTGTGTATATTTTTAAAATTTGAGTAATTAATGATCCTTCAACTGGAGATAAGGGAGTTTTCTCGAGCCTTTTCCCCGTACTGGCTGAGAATTTAATCTAACTTGGAGATTGGAGTTTCTTCAATGACATATAGTTTGACAGTAGAAGCCTATGGTGAACGCCTACTTAGAACATTCTAATTTAAGGGTTCTCATGTAAGTCATTTTTTCTTTGTTTAGTTAATCATTCTTCTTTGAGTGGTTCAATTTTTGCCTAATTGTGAAAGGTAAATATTCAAAAAGAAGGTCAAGTTTTTGTTTGGCATGTCTTCTACAGAAGGCTTAGCACCTTGGACAGGTGTTGGGGAGGGTGCCATACTTAATGGAGTCATTATGTTGTATTCTTTACATTCTTTGGCGTTGTGATTTTGCGAGTTGTGTCTAAGATTCTTTTCTCCAGATGTTTGATATGATGAATGTTCGTCGTAGAGACGTCAATCCTATGATCGAGGAGTTCCCCCTAAATCCTCCTCTTGGGGAGAGAGGCCATTTTCTTTGGCTTGCTAGGGGGTGTGCGGTCTCTTCACTCATTGATTGACCCAAAAGCTTCAGCTGATGAGTTAAGGAAAATTTAATATTATATCATCTAACACTCCCTTTCACTTGTGGGCTTGAAATATGAAGAAAACCCAACAAGTGGAAATCAATATTAGTTGGGGAGGAAATAACACTATAGGGTTTGAACATAGGACCTCCTGAACCAATCTTCTTTTATACCATCTTAAATCACTAATTGATCTAAAAGCTTAAATTGATGGGGGAAGACAAATTTAATATTATATCATCTAACACGGTCTTATAGGTTTGGGGTGTGCAGAACTGTAGAGTGTTTAGGGGAGTGGGAAGGGATCCTAGGGAATTATAGTCCCTCTTTCGCGTTTATGTTTCTCTATGAGCTTCGGTTTCGAAGACTTTTTGTAATTATTCTATAGGTGTGATTTTGCATAGTTGGAGTCCTTTCTTGTAAAGGGAGTCTCCCTTTTTTGTGGGCTTGGTTTTTTGTATGTCCTTGTATTCTTTCATTTCATCTCAATGAAAGCTGTTGTTTTTAATTAAAAAAAGTTGTATTCTTTACATGATGACGATAGAGGATCCAATCACATCGTTTGGGGTCGTGTTTTAGCTTACCTAGTTTGGAATTGGTTTAGGCTTGGCCACCAGGGGTTACGGAGAGGTTGCAAAGAGATGATTGAAGAGTTCCTTATCTATCCTCTCTTTTACGGGAAGGGAAGTTTTTTGTGGCAAGTAGTGGTGTCCGCCGTTATGTGGAGACATTTGGGTGCGAGGAACAATAGAATTTTTAGAGGGCTTGAGAGATCTTGAGTCAAGTTTGGTCCGTTTTTAGATTTTACATGTCCTTGTGGGCAACCCTTTGTAATTATCCGTTAGGTGTTATTTCTCTTGATTGGAGGCCTTTTTTGGAGTTCGTCTCCCTTTTTGTTGGCTCTCTTTTTGTATGCCCTTGTATTATTTTATCTTGTCTGAATAAAAGTTTGGTTATTCATCAAGAAGAAAAAAGATTGTATGTATGCATGCATTTGTTTTTGTATTCTACATTACAATGATTACTTTCCTGTTATAAAATGTTTTGCTGCTGAAATAATTGTGCAGGCTGATGGGTGGATAGTGGAGAAGATTAGTTTATTGGCAAATCCTAATCAAGTTCGTCCATCAAGATTTTGGGGTGTCTATACAAAGCTGAAAATATTTAACATGACTGACTATAGGAAAGGTAAACTTTGTGATCTTAATGTGCAGATCATATAAAATATAGTATTATAGTGTTCCTGTTGATCATAGAAAACTTTGGTTAAGGAAGCTAAAATATGGTGATTTTTGGCTGGAGAACTCATTTTACTTTTGTGTGTGTGCTAACTTCTATCTTTCAAAAGCAGTGTCTTACTCTTGATGCTCTTTGTTTAATCTCTATCACACCACTGTGCAGTGGTATATCTAGACGCAGATACAATTGTGTTGAAAAATATAGACGATCTTTTCAAATGTAGCAAATTTTGTGCCAACTTGAAGCATTCTGAAAGGCTGAATTCTGGTGTTATGGTTGTGGAACCGTCAGAAACTATCTTCAATGACATGATGAGTAAAGTTAATACTCTGCCCTCTTACACTGGAGGTAGTTGATCCTCTTCCTAAATTTTATTTATACTTTATGCTTCCTTTTATAGGTGGTTGATAAATTTGCTGTTATATTGGAGAAGCTAGAGGATTCTAAATAGAATTTTTTAAAAATAATTTTTGGATACTGGATGATGTAGAAGTCTCAAACTTTGATGAACACCTTGCTTTTGAATTAACAGGGGATCAAGGCTTTTTGAATTCATACTATTCTAATTTTCCCAATGCACACGTTTTTGAGCCGGACTTGCCACCAGAAGTGCTACGTTCCAGACCAGTTCCAGAAATGGAACGACTTTCTACTCTTTATAATGCGGATGTTGGTCTTTACATGCTTGCTAACAAGGTATGTCTACTGTCATATTAAGTGGTTGTTTTACTTAATTAATGTTTATGTATGAGTCCCATTCCTCTCAAATGATGCTTCATTATTTACATTCAGTATTTTCCTTTTCAACGTTATTTAAGAGTTTTAGGTTTAGATCCACATCCACTTAGTT
Organism: Benincasa hispida; assembly: GCF_009727055.1. Lineage (NCBI taxonomy): Eukaryota > Viridiplantae > Streptophyta > Magnoliopsida > Cucurbitales > Cucurbitaceae > Benincasa > Benincasa hispida. Next base: position 29,276,247 of record NC_052354.1, read on the forward strand.
AATGTAGTTGGGAAATACTTACTTTAAAGTTATCTAGTTATGTTCAATAGTCTTCTTTTGTCTCATCCTTTATAGACTTCCACTTACATTTGCAAGCTGCAATATTTCGGTGACTCCCAAACCAAGCATACAAATCTGAATAGCATAATTATGAGGGTATGGATAATGTCAAGAACCAAGCAACTTTGAACAATATTTTAGCCTCTCTGATTATTGTTGCTGGAAACGTTATAAAATTCAAGGGTAGTTGCAAATATAGCAATTAGACTAAAAGTATTAGCAAAGATAGCACAATCCAAAAGAATTTTCATATATAGCAAAATTTAGATCCAGTTTTCAGAGTCTATAAGCAATAAAGTCTATCACCGGTAGGAGTCTATAAGCGATAGAGTCTATTACCGGTAGGAGTATATCAACGATAGATAGATTTTGCAATTCCTTAAAAATGTTGCTATACACTTAATTATTAGTCTTAAAATACTATCCATTGCAATTACCTTAAATTCTTCTATTATGGTCAACCAACAAGAAAAGGCTCATACAGTACTTTTGGAATCCTACCACTTCAAGTTGGGACGTGGTCTTGTAAATAAACCTAAAAGAGGGGGAGATGGCCAAATGGGCATCCCTAACAAACCTACTTTCTCAAGTGGAGCTGAAAGGAAGAAGTGGATAGATGGCTTTTTCTTTTTGACCCCTCTGCGATATACAGTCAAAACTCTTCCATTTTCTGATTGGTGACTTTGGGAAACAAAGAGACCTCCACTGTTTCACAGCATATGGAAAGAAAACCTCCCTAAAAAGTAAAATTCTTTCGTTGGGAATTTGCATAGGCCTTGTTGCGCTGTTTTAGGACATAGAAAAGGAGCTCTATGGACAAAAGTTATTAGTGGCAAAGTATGGAGTCAATCCTTTTGATCTTAAGCCTGGTGAAGGTAGGCAATGGATTTTGTACATAATTGTAAAAGGTCTCTTGGAATGGTCATAGATATATTTTTGACAATAACAACTTTCATGGAGAAAAAATGAAAAAAAAATAAAATAAAGGCATGCAAAAAATAAAATAAAATAAAATAAAAAACCAAGCCCAATAGAAAGGGGCTCTAGCCATACATAGTACTTAAGGAATAACTACAAAAGATCTTCAAAATCAAATCCAATTCGAGTTCGCCATAGAACCCATCTTTGGATCCGAACGAATTTTGCTTTCATTTCCCCCGTATAGAGCACGAAATCTAATGAGGGACCAAGCATCGCTAGGATCACTTTCCAACCCTTTAAACACTTTTGGATTCCACTCATCACAAAGATCCCACAAAATAGCACACCCTTGCAAGCCAAAAGAATGGGCTCTTCTCACCTAAGGGCGGATAGATGAGAAACTCCCGATCACGTCAATAGTGTCCTTGTGCTGAGCTAGCAAGAAACCAAACGTTTGGAAGAAGTAATTCTAAGCTGATCTAGCAAACTAACACCTCCAAAGAATGTGATCAAGGTTTTTCTCTACTTTTTGATAGAGAGTACAACAAAACAGCCCAACTAATGTGTAATGAGGGCATCCTCCTCGAAAGTTGATTCAAAAGTTCCGATGCAAGTGTGAACTCTGTGATTCTAGAATTTCTTATTTACCCAACTTCTCCATTTTCATTGAAAAATTAAAAAAAGAAAAGAAAAAGAAAGAAACAAAGATTTTTTTTTAATTAAGCGCTCCCTTTTGTAATTATAGTTTTCCTACTCTCATAAGCCAATTATTAGAAGATTTTTTTTAATCCATTGGATAGGATCTTATCCGTTTATAATTTTCATTTTCAGGTTTAGTCTACTGTTACTTGCTGTGGGAATAATCTGTACCTTTTATTCTTGCTTTCCCCGAACTATTAATTAAAAGTGTTATCCTATTTGAGATACTGTTAATCTAGACTTTTCTTTTCTCTATTCATTTCTTGTTGGAGCTCTATTATGCATTCATTTTCAACCATTAGGCTAGACCTTAGAATTCCCTCATTACATTTTTAATCCAATCTGTGAAAAGAACTGAACTCTTAATATGACCGTATTATGTGTTTTTGGAAGTAAAACTCCTTAGATTGAGAAAGCGCTGTTATTTATTTCCCTCAATCTCTATACCAATTCCTGCAATCTTATTTGAGCATTATGCATATTTTTGCAGTGGATGGTAGATGAGAGTGAACTCCGGGTTATCCACTATACACTGGGCCCCCTCAAACCTTGGGACTGGTGGACATCTTGGCTTTTAAAACCTGTTGATATGTGGCAGGTATTTCTCTCAAATATAATTTATTGTTTCTATTCCTCTGCTTGCTTGTGTTACACATACTATCATGTGCCATAGTGTTGCACATTTGCAAGCAGGGAAAGACTACAAGACATTTTTGTTTGGTTCAGGAGTGTAATATTTTATGCTACTCGTAACCTTCTCTATTGTTTGAGCTGGTTGTAGAATGTCAGGGAAAGACTACAAGACTCCCTTCCTGGAACTGGTGGGGGTAGAAATCCTAATGATGATCTTATTGTCAAAATTCTTGTTCTTCTTCCTCTTGTTGCATTAATCTTCTGTTCTTATCAATCTTGTCTTCAGGTAAGCAACAGGATAAATTGTCTTCAAATAGTTATTACAAGGACGGGATTAATCAAGATCTAAATAGTCTTCTACTTTTTGTCAGACACGGTGGTACTCTAATACGTCTTTGAGAAACTTGTTATGCGATCAAGCCAGGCATCTTTACTACAAAATAAAGTCTGTTGGAACAATTAATTATACTGGTCTTTCTACACTCAGTACTGTTAATTTGAACCATCAGGCAAGTTTTCTCTCGTTTCTCTCTAAGTAAGCATGTTACAGTCATGCTATACATTTTAAAGTCAAAAGTAGTATGCCACTTTTTATTTCATCTTCTTGAAGTTTATGCCTTGTTTTGATCATCTTCTTGATGATCTGCAGTCCAAGATACCTGTTTATCTGGGTGGAATATCAATCTTCGTCTGTTTTGTTGCTGCTGTAATTGCCCTTGCACTTGCGTTTGCGATTGTGCCGAGGCAAGTGATGCCATGGACTGGCTTGCTGTTGATGTATGAGTGGATATTCACAATTTTCATTCTATTATTTGGAGGCTATCTCCATTTTGTTTTCAAATGGGGTAAATCAATGGCGACCCAAGCAGCATCCTTCTCGTCTGATTCTGAGTTGTTTGATTATTCTGCTAAAGGTTTGCTTTAATACTTTGCAGCTCCCCAATTTCTAACGTGTAGTATCTGCAACCAACCAAATATTGTTGATACGTAATTTCTGAGACTTATTTCTTTTGTATATTAGATCACCAGTGGCAGGCATCAAGCAGTGACGTTACCACATGGTTTTATTGTCTAGGGATGGCATTCTTGGCTGTTGTTGCTCCAACTTTGCCTTGTATTTTGGGTGTTACTGCTCTGTTTTTGAGGTAATTTACTCGTGTTCTTTATTGCACAAACGGTAACAATGTTCAGAATCAGTCGGTCTTGTTTGAAAATTTAACTCATAGAGTTTGCTTGTCATATCATAGCTTTGCATTTTCCTATAATGCAGAAGAAAAACTTGGATAGGACTATTAAAAATTACAGGATACATGAATGTCGTGGCATCTGTCTTTCTAGTTTATAATAATATGACACTAAACTTTCAATTTTGTGTTATATTCCACAACTCTAGACTTTGAATTTTTTGTTTAATAAGTTCATGGCATTAGACTGTATTCATGGGTGTTCTGGTATAAGTTCATGGCATTAGCTGCAACTTCTGTATTTACTATTACTTTTCTTTTTGGCTGCTGCTTCTGTAGAAATTAGTGGTGATATTATTCAAGAACCTATATGTGGATCTTTACTTCATGAAAAGAGTACTATTTATTGTGTTATCATCCTGAAAACAATCAAATTAGACCTTATTTCACATATCTGAATTTTTCTGTTTGACAGGTTAGGTTTGATGGTTGTTGGGGGGTTAATTTTGGTATCTTTTATGACATATGCTTCTGAACACCTTGCAATTAGATCATTCTTGAGAGGTCTTGAAAACAGAGATGGTGCAAGAGGCAGCAGAAGTACATGTTTCTTGTGTTGATGATTTGGTAAAGTAGGAGCAGTGCTGTGAAATAGCTGATTTTCTTGTACTAACTTTGATCTCATTCATTGTACAATACTGAAAACTACAAGTTTGTTTTCCCCTCCTTTTTGACCTGTGAGAGCAATTTTTTTCTTTCCTTTTCCTTCTTTTCCTGTAGTATCATTTTTTTCCCGTTCTTTCCTGTAGTATCAAGTAAATTATCTAAGTTAATTTGATTGACTTTGTGATAAGTGAATCAAAGTGTCGTGAATCTTTTATTAGAATGATATTGTGTTTCATTCAAGAATGGAAAGACTCATATTTATAGAGTTTATTATAAGTAGAGTAAAAGGAAAATTGATGTAGAATATTAGTCAATTAATTCTATTCGTCCTTCGTCAGTTATTGTACAGAAATATATACTCATATATAATATATATAAACATGCTCATATAATCCTCTTATATTTTGAAAGTAGTTGGGTTGCTCTACTCCAGTTTTCTCCTCATTTTGTTGTTCATTACCATCTACCGACACAAGACAGATTTTCTAAACTGTCACTCAAAATAGAAATAGAAAAAGAAAACAATTGATTAGTAGTTGGCTGGTAGAAACAATAGAAAAAAAATAGAAAAAGAATATATAAATTATATCTCCAAGTCTATTGTACCTACTTCAGTTTTCTCGTCTTTTATAATTAATGAACTCGATGTGAAAATCACAATCATAACTCAATGAAAGGCATTTGTAAATATAGCAACGAGGTCTAAAGTATTAATAAGTATAGTGCGATGCAAAATAATTTATAGATATAACAAAATTTAGATTAAGGTCTCCAGGTTCACACAAAATTTAGATTAAGGTTTCAGGGTCCATCAGTGATAGATTAATGATGAAGTTGACATTCAACAAATGGAAGCTTTCAAGAATACAACCTTTGATGAATCCTCAAATTTGCTCCAAACAATCCGTGAAAACTTTTTAGGAATTTGCTGTAGACCTCCACAAGGAGCTTCTCTATTATTCTCAAGCCTTAGATTAGATCGTGAGATCCAAATTGATGAAAATTTGAGGAAGAAAATGAGAGAGTTTTAGTTTTTGGTGTCAAACTGTAAGAGAGATTATTCTTTTTTCCACCCTTTCAGCTGAATAATCTTCTATTTTATAAAAGATCTACATGCAATTGAACTGCACGATAATTTGATACTTAGTAAACCACTAAATTAATTGGATTGAGTGGGAAATGTGGGAAAATCCAACTTTCCCCTTAATTTCGTATTTAATTCAATTTATCACATAATTTAAATTAATAGGAAAATAACTAAATTTAAATTTGAATTCTTAAATTCAAATTTTAATAAAATTAATACAAATTATTAATTTTTAAAATAATTAATTAAAAAATAATTTGATATCACGTATTAAATTATTTATAAAAAACAATCTAAAACATGAATCCTTAATCATGTATACAATATTTAAATCGTATTTAAATATTTTCCAACTCTCCTACACATTTAATTCATTAATTAAACGTCTAATTATATCGTATATAATTATTCCAAACTCTAAACTAAATTTGAACAATTCAAATTCTCTCAACATGCTATTCTAAGGTTTAGTCCTTTTACGAGCTAGTAAATGAACCTAATGGACCTACAGACCATGAACACCAATGATTTGAGATTATTGGTTAACTTTTTAAACCGAATTAATCAATATTCGTTAACTACCGAGACACTCAACTATAACTCAGTAGTTGCACTCTTTTCACTGTAGATATATTTCTATCCACTTGATTTAATCATAATTAATAAGTCAATCCTTCACAGGTTGTTCGTATTTACAGCTAGGTCAAAGTTACCGTTTTACCCCTATAACACATCTTACTCCTTAAATCTCCACTAATCCTATAATGAACAATTGGTTTATGGTCCTACCAATAAACGTAGTCTCTCTTAGCCATAGAGAGGGCGAGGCCTCTTTGTCCAAGACTAGAAGTCAGTACTTAAAGGAAGAACGTATCTGCTAACCCTAAAATGGGTAGGAGTAAGTCTCATCTTGTAAAATTATGTCCCCAGCTATCTATCTGGTATTACCCTTAAAATGAGAAGCTTATTGAGCGGCGATATTGAACCACTTTCACCCATGTATATTAAAGGATAATCCTAAATAGACAGGAGTTCATAGTTAGTTCAGATTGAGATCGAGTTACCTTAGGTAATCAAATTGAAATAGTCAGTTTTGACAGTAAACAGTCGTTATAAAGAGAAGTGACTATTTTGTGGTCCGGTCTTTGCAAACATCTTTTGCATAGGATGCCTCCAATTGCATGTCACAACATGAACAATTTTGGGATCACATCATTAGTATCACTATACAAAGTGGGCCGCATCCATAGTGTCCTCAGGATAAGGTACCCAATCCTATCCATATATTTATAGACCGTTCTGACTATATACTCAAACTTGATCCTCTTTTATGTCTCTACATAAAGTTTAAGTATTCATGTTATAACCATGGGTTCATTAGTTTATTGGATTTAGAAATCTATAAATACAATTTACATATTCAATAACAACTTTATTTAAAAATCTCAACATCTTTATTGGGAATAGAAATGTTTAAAGTTTACGAATTGCAAGTTTTAGGATATTTTCCAACAATTAATAGTTGATAAGAGTCTATTAGTGATAAAGTTTATCACTGATAAAATTTACTTTATTTGCAATTCTTTAAAAATGTTTATATACATAATTATTAGTTTTTAAAGTGCTACCCATTATAAGTATCGTATTGAATCAAGTTTAACTTATGCATAATTGAGGAAAAATCATGCATGGAGGAGAAAGAATGGCCTAACCTAGCATATACATGTAGTTCCAATGTGGCAAGTTCAAACACATACCTTTGCTATGTTGGAGGTTAGAGGTAATTTGAAAAAGAGGCTAACTACTTATGTTATTTATCACTTTGAGTTCTTTTAACTCGATATAAATTTTAATATATCACTCCTATTTATATACTAGTTGACAACCTTTAAATTTATGGCTAGAATTTTTTCAACACATACATGATTTAATAGTTACATAATGTTTGTCTAGAACATTCTTTACAATTATACTTTTTCTCTCATATTCTAAAAAATTCTATGATATATTACAACTATAAGTATCTAAAAAAATTAAAATAGAATATTCTAGTATTTAATGTTTTGGGCTTTTGTTGGGACTAAGCCCAAACAAATATTTATGACTCAAAGTGAAGTTTATATTTCAAGAGCCTAGTTAGCGTGGACTGAAGTGGTCGAACTCAAAGCATCCAAGTGAACACTTTTTGAGGAAACTAGGATCACTAAGGTAGGGTAATACCTTAGAGAGTTTACTTGTATTTCTTTTCTCTTAATTTCAACTCTGAAATCTCTCTCTCTCTCTCTCTCAATTTCATTTCATTTAAGTTTATCTCCATGAGTATTTTACTTTATTGGATGTTTGGCTTATGGTAACGAAAATATTATCGATATGAATATTAATAACTCAGATTTACGGATATATCGACGGATATTTTGAAAAAAATTATGGATATCACATAAATGTATAAAATAATGTGAATTCTTTTAGTGAAATTTTAAAACAAACTTATGAAAAAAAATTAATTAAAAGACCCGTTATCAAGGCTCAAACTGATTTTTGTCCCACTTTTTAAAACTTTAGAATTTTGACATTTTACTTATTTCATCATAAAATAATTTTACAAAATTATCCTTATTTCTTCTTTTCTTCTTTTCCTGGTGCTCTTCTTCTTTGGTGCAACTAACTTTGACAAGATCATGCACTAGCTCTAGCAAGTCCACACGAGCATCTCCGATCTCCTTCTTCTTCTTCTCTCCCTCTATTTAGTTTGGTTTGTGAGAGAGGAAAGGGAGTGAGAATGCAAGAGCAAGACCATGAGAGAAAGGGAGAGAAAAAAAATGATTTGTGAGAGGAAAGGGAGTGAGAGAACAAGAGTCGAAGAGCAAGAGTAAGAAAGCGACAATGTAAGAGTGAGAGTAAGAGAGTGAGAATGCCCATTCTGCGTGAGCAGAATTTTTTATTGGTAATTTCACCCAGATTTGATGTCAACAAATGGTAAAAAAACTTATTTGTTTAGAAAGTGGGACAAATCTCATTTTTCTCCCACAATTTAGGTCATCCATCCGGCGAACCCCGTTAAGTAATAAACTGACTCTAAGCATATAAATTAATAATTAGAAGCCAAATATGACTGGTAATGAAATAATAGAGATAATAGTGAAAATTGAAAAACTATTATAAACTGAATATTTAGTTCAAGCGTTTAAAATCAAGTGAATTAGTAGTCTAGTTTATAATCAAGTATAAATGATTTAGTTCAAGAGTAAAATCAATTTAGTTCAATAGTAAAATTGATCTAGTTTACAATTAATAATTTCCTAAAAGGATGATTGTTTTAAATGATAAAGCTATTGAAATATTTTCAAGTATAGTAAAATGTCATGTCTATCAGTGATAGCAAAATGTCATGTCTATCATTAACAATTATAGATGTCTATCGTAGTCTATCATTGATATATAGTGACATTTTGTCAAATTTGTAATTAAGTTGCATCATTTTTCTTTATTTGAAAATATCACTTCCTAGAAAGTGTGTATTTTTAAAATATTATAAGAAGTAAAATCAAATTTCAAAAAAAAAAAAGAAAGAAAAAAAAGAAAAAAAAGAAAAAACAGACAAAATATAAACGGTACAATATATGAAAATAGAAAACGTATATAGTGAAAAAAAATAGATAAGGAGAAAGATGATAATTGTGAAGGATAGAGAGAGAAAAATAAACTATAAGTTATAAAAAATAAAAATAAAAATTATGATGTTGAACTCGCGTGCACCCATGTGTGATGACAAACCCATCCATCGACCAGACAACCACACAGTGATAAGTAATTGAGAAGAATATTTTATATTTTATAAATGGTGCAGAATAAATAAAAAATAAAAAAATATTTGACGCTATCATCAAAATATCGGTAATATCGGCTGTTCAAACTGAATGAAATTAAAATAATATGGTAGTTTTAAAAACTATTTATAAAAATATTATACTTTTGAAACTATTTAGAAAATTATTGTTGTTTTTTTTTAATAAGTCGATGGTTGAAAATTGTATGTCGAATTTTCAACACTCGACCTTTACCTTTTTTTTTTTTTTTTTTTTTTTTTTCTTTCAATAATTTAGACATTGAATGTTGAAAATTCGACCCACCTAGGTCGAATTTTCAACATCGACCTTTCTGTTTCTTTTCTTTTTTTTTTTTCATTTTATAAAAACAATTTCTAAAATATTTTATTATTTTATTTAAACTCTAAAAAAATAATATCATAAAAATAAAAAAAAGTAAATTAAAATATCTCATTTATATAAAAATAATTACAAAAATCAATGTGTCCCACAAGGCGGACATCGTCGATTTCGAGCTGGTTGTCATCGTCGACTTCGAATTTGATGTTGCTCTGGTTCGTCGTCGACCATGTCCATGCACGTATAAAGACGAAGGACTAGCCTCTGAGTCATAATGTCCTGAACCAAATGCTGGCATCATCATCATGGGACTAATATAATCAGTTTGACTCCGCGTCTGCATCACAGGGGGCAACTCTTCCACATTATAGGCAACCTCATCAAACTCATTCTCTTCCCGTACAGGTTCTCTACGTCTAGGAGCTGGTGGAGGAACAATAGGTATATCGTACATATAATGTATCTCCTTTATATAGCTTTGGTTGTCACTACATATAGCAAGAACCTGGTTTGGATCATTCGCAACATCACAGAGTCTACTGTTGTTCGATCTCTGTAAATTATAAAATAATTAGATAATATTTAAAATAAATTTAAATTAAAAATAATTAGATAATATTCATTCATTTACCAGATGACTCACAGCTGCTCCCGGACGAGTGATGTAGCGCTTTGTAATATTATTATACCAATGAACGTAGTCTTGAGTGACATCCTTGTCAAATTGTTCAATAGAAACCCCCACTGCAATAAACCTTGCATGATAGTCCCATCACACTACCAAATGTGCAATTTTTTCGGACCAATTTACAGTCCTTAAGTCGATATCATGCAGTAGGGGTTCAGTATTACAAGGCGATGGGACATCCTGCTGAAAACCGAATTGTCTCATCACCTTGTCAGAAAGATGCCACTCACTAATGTGAAACACATATGAGAGGACTCATCGTCCGCCATATGTTTTGACCATTCGTACAGAAATTGGGCAAAGTATGCATAATAATTTTGTACGGCTCCCAAATAACCTGAAACATAAAATATTATATTGGAGAACATTAAAGCCAAATACAATAAAAATGTGTATAAAATAATCAATTAGATTTAGTGTAATGTACCTGATCAGGTTGAAGCAGATCAAACATGTATCTGTACTGGCTGACTACATGTGTGGTTGTCCTAGTCACACAAAATTTATCTCTCCACCTAAATTTTTAAATTGATAATTTAGAATCTAAATTAACTAGATCAGTGCTGCGATTATATCAGCATGTCGATCTGAAAAACTCAGTCAGCTCTGATTTATTCCTTTGATATCTTCAATTGCTTTATTGAACTTTCGAATTTGAAACTAACACCTGACACGATAAACATAATTTTTCAATGTATTAAATCTGTACTTTTTATTAAAGTTGTTGACGATATGTCGTAAACAGAAACGATGGTGACATTTTGGTCCCGTCCAACCATTTGCTGGATTGTTCACTGCTGCGATTATACCAACATGACGATCTAAAATTAAACACACCTCTTTGTGTGTTACAATTTCTCTCAGGTGTTTCAGGAACCATCCCCATAAGTCTGCAGACTTTTCATCAGCAACGACAAATGCAAGTGGAAGAAGATGGCCGTTCGAGTCAATTGATGTAGTAATCAGCAATTTTCCTCGATATTTGCCGTACAAGTGTGTACCATCTATCTGAATTATCGGCCGACATTTATTAAAAGTTTCTATACATGGACCAAATGCCCAAAATACAGAAGTTAGGATAACATGACCTTCAGTAAGCGTTTCTTTCATTCTCCACTCTACACGAGTTCTGGGATTAGTCTGCTTAACCATATACAACCACCTGGGTAACAATTTGTAAGACTCATCCCAATCACCGAACACTTTAGCCAACGCTTTTCTTTTACCCTCCCATACCCTATGGTAAGGAACATGATATCCAAACTTTTATTTGATGTCGGACTTCAGTTGTGCCACACTGATAGATTGTTTTTCTCTTACGGCATCACAGAACTCTAGTGCAATCATTGATGAATCCAATTGCACATGACTTTGACTTAGTTCTGAATAAAAACATGTATACTACTCATCGTACTTAGTGATCTCGAACAAGCCATGCGGTTTTTTCTTTATTGCACAAAGTTTCCACTTGCAACCTTCCTCCCACTTCTTACACCGAATTGTCCAAATCGTCGGTGTCGATTCAACAATCTCATATGGTGCGTGACATTTTATTGCAAAACATTTGACCGCGTGTTGTAGCATTTCTTTGTCTTGACAAATCATCCCTTTATACAATTGGGTCATGTTCTCGAATGCTATCCAGTACATTCATATCCAAATCGTTGAATGTATCTGAAAGTAACTCATGTTCACGACCATCGAAATCCAACTCTTCAAATTCATCATCCGGTTTAGTTCTGAAGTCTCTATACAGGTTGTTAGCCGCCATATCTTCATTATAACATGGTGATGCAACTGACTCCGGATCAGGATCAATACATTCAGTTGGATCTTCAAACTGGCTAAATGATGTATTCAAGTTTATATCCACTCCTATCCTATTTACATTTACATACAAATGCACTAAATTCGGCAGTGGCATTGCGATTGAGAACATCAAGTTCATAACTTGTGCATTCGAAATAGGGAATGACATAAACCTTATTGATCCTTATGTTCTAGGTTAGGATGTCTATATATTATTTCTATCTGATTTGTTTCCATATCTACACTAAGTGACATCCCAACCATTTCAATGAATTGTTCAAATACAATTCCACTGTTCACATTTATGCTAAAACTCCCACTTGGTGGTTGGTCATAGTCAACTCCATCAATACCATCAATCATATTAGCATTTATAAACAACAAAAATCCCAAGCATTTGCCTGCCATTTTCTAAAAAAAAAAAAAAAAAAAAAGACAAACAATGCATTACTAAATTGTTCTACTAATTATCAAACTTAAACAAAAAAACAAACCATAATAAAATCACAATAAGAAATATATATAGGAAATATAAGAAGTTTGGTGGTAAAAACAATATAAACTTTGTATTAAACTAAAAATATTAAGCTTTTTAAAAAAATCACAATAATTTTGTATTATATTTTTTATAAGAAGTATATTAAAAAATCATAATAATTTTGTATTAAACTAAAAAAGATTAAATTTCTTAATTTATAAACATCAACTTTTTAAGTTTTATGAACATCAACATTTTAAACATAATAATAAATTAAATTTTTATATAACTATTTTTAAACATAACAACAAATTAAACTTTTCAAATATCATAAGAAATTTATACAAAAAAATCATAATAATTTTGTATTAACTAAAAATATTAAAGTTTTTAAGCTATAAACATCAACTTTTTAAACATTACAATGAGGTAAACTTTTTAAAACTATTTTTTCAAATATTTAATACAAAATAAAATTACTCTTTATTTATTACTAGTTTTATTATATTTAGTAGATCTATCATGTTGAATTCAATAATATTTACATATTGATGTTAGTAGTTCTTTCTCTATTAGTGTTAATCTTAGTAGTTGTTATTAGTGTTAATCTTATGGTTGGGATGTTATACCAACATGTTAATCTTATTTAGATTTTGTTTGTTTTGTTTGTATTTAAGTATAGTTTATTGTAAGAAATATACTTAAATAAACTATAATTTAAAATAGTTGATTTTCTTATGATATTTGATTTTTCTAGTATTAACTTTGAAAGTATAGTTTAAAATAGTTTGAAAAAGTTTAATTTTATTTTATCTTTTATTTTGTATTAAATTTGAAAAAAATAGTTTTAAAAAGTTTACCTCATTGTAATGTTTAAAAAATTGATGTTTATAGATTAAAAACTTTAATATTTTTAGTTTAATACAAAATTATTATGATTTTTTGAAATATATTTCCTATGATATTTGATTTTTTTAGTATTAACTTTGAAAATATAGCTTAAAATATAGCTTAACGATCGTGTAGCATTTGGTATACGATCGTATAGTAAAAGGTATGCGATCGTATAGGTTTTGAGAATGCCATCGTCTATTTGTAATAGGTAAGCGATCGTGTAGAAGTTTGTGGGCGATCGTGTAGTGAGGAAAGACAGCTCTCGAGAGGCCATCGCAGCATGCTGCTCATCGTGTACTTCCATTATGCGATCGTGTAGTAAAGCTTAGCGATCGTGTAGCATTTGGTATACGATCGTATAGTAAAAGGTATGCGATCGTATAGGTTTTAAGTAGGCCATTGTCTATTTGTAATAGGTAAGCGATCGTGTAGTGAGGAAAGAGAGCTCTCGAGAGGTCATCGCAACGTGGCGCTCACCGTGTACTTCCACTAGGCGAGCGTGTAGTAGCTTAGTGATCGTGTAGTAAAGCTTAGCGATCGTGTAGCACTTGTTACACGATCGTATAGTAAAAGGTAGGCAATCATATAGGCTTTGAGAAGGCGATCATCTAATTGTAATAACTAAGCAATCGTGTAGGAGTTTGTGGGCGATCGTGTAGTGAGGAAAGAGAGTTCTCGAGAATGGGAGTCCGGAAGACGCTATCGTGGAGAGACCATCGCAGCGTGCCGTACATCGTCTATTTCCACTAGACGATTGTGTAGTAAAGCTCAGCGATTNAGAGACCATCGCAGCGTGCCGTACATCGTCTATTTCCACTAGACGATTGTGTAGTAAAGCTCAGCGATTGTGTAGCATTTGGTATATGATCGTATAGTAAAAGGTATGCGATCGTATAGGTTCTGAGAAGGCGATCGTGTAATAGTAATAGTTAAGCGATCATGTAGGAGTTTATGATCGATCCCAGAGGATTTAGTATGTGATTGTTTAGTTAGTCATACTGAGCGATTGTGGAGAGATTGTAAATAATCGTTTAGCTTTTAATAAAGAAGTTGTTCATCGTTCACTTGTTCTTTTCGGAAGTTTGCACCTATTGTTACGTTAATAAAGAATTACTAAACGATCGCATAGTAATTTTACTAAACGATTGTGTGCGATCGTGTACATAATTACTAAACGATTCTTAAATTTCCTTTAGGTCGAGGGAATCCTCGATCTCTTTCAAATTTTCTCATCTTCCCTTACAGATCTTCTTTAGTTTTCGACAGGTCGAGGGTTGAACCTTCGTCCTCTTCTCAATTTCCTTTAGGTCGAGGGTCAAACCCTCGATCTCTTCTTTAATTTTTCATAGGTTGAACCCTCGTCCTCTTCTCAGATTGAGGGTCAAATTCTCGATCTCTTTTTTAATTTTTGACAGGTCGAGGGTTGAACCCCTCGACAAAATATTTTAAACTAAATCCCCGCCTCGAAATCTCCAAAACAACCATAGATTTCTAAATAGTTTCAAAACTACTATATTTTGCTAAATTGTTTTCCTAATCACAATATTAAAAAAAACTTCGTTGTTCTATAGAAAAGTTTTTTTTTTTTTTTTTTTAATTTTTAAATGTGTAATTGGTTTTGATTCATCGGTTTAAATTAGGAAAGTTGTTTTTGTTGAAAAAGTGTAATTTAATTAAAGGTTTTGATTTGTAGGTTAGATTTATTCGTAGGTTCTAATTTAAAGTGAAGAACATAAATGAGGAAAATTGGGAAGGTAAAGATTTTAATGAATACATGCATGAGTATAGTTTTCATTAATTAAAATATAAGAGTTATTTTAAATAATTAATAAAAAGATTAATGTATGTAATATGATTTTATTATTTATATTATATTGATTAATTAATAAAATTATTAGAGAGGCATGTTATAAGTTTAATGTTCCAATAATTTAAAATATAAATGTTATATTAGGCAATTAATGAATAATTAAAATTTGGAATAAAGTTGCATGCTAACATAATGTGATTAGGATTTCAATATCATAAAGAATTATATTTGTAAAGGGTTTAAATTTAATAATTAATTTGACTTTGTGTTATTTTCTAATAAGATTAGAATTAAATAAATCTTTTATTTTATTTTAAATAGTTTAAAATAGGGAATTCTATCTTAGGAAGATTTTGTCTAAGGTTTGGATATTTAAGTTGGCCGTAAGGGAACACCTCTATATGGAAATGAACCTGGGAGTTGAATTAGTCAAATAACTTGTAATTAACATATGATAATGTGATTAGTTTATTAAATAATCTAATAAACTAACATTATGATAAGCAATAAAACATAATTGTTATGATGGGCAAATTAATTTTTACTTAGTTAAATGACTTAACATAAATTTATCAAAGTAATAAACCCTAATTTGAAAATATTTAGTGGGAGAAAGATATATATGATATGTTAGTTCTCTCATATTCTCCGAATAAATTCACAAGGTGAGATTCATGCTTGGCCTCGTGGTGGCTTGGGACTGTCCCCCTTAAGAAGGTGTTTTCATGGGTCAATATTAGGGTGAATTGGAGAAAGTATTTTTAGTAAGTGGGAGAATGATGAGTGTCAAAATATTCTATGGTTTTCTTCGTTAGTTTACAATGTGAGATTCATGTTTCGTCTCGTGGTGGCTTTGAGCGTCTCCTTTAGGAAGGTATTAGCATTGGTCGATATCAAGGTAAACTCCAGAAATGGATAGGACTATAGTTTATTGGTTCCAAAATTGTTCTTCCCTTCGGTAGGCTTGTTGGGCAGAATTATAAGATAAAAAATGAAGAGTTTTACACTTACAAAGAACCCATAAAAGTTGTTAATGGCATTTGAACCAAATAAATGGTAACAAATCATTATAGGAATAAGACTTATTCTAGTTTAATATTTGGTTGAAAATACCTCAATCCAATAAAGGAATAATTGATTACCCTTTGGTGACACTTATTATAAATCACAGGAGTATCATCACAAGAGATATGATCTATAAGGTCCATTTTATTTAAAATATTTCGTTAAAATTGTGATTGGATTTAAAAGTTATGAAAACACTAATTAATAATTTTTTTTTTTATTTTAGCAAGAATGTCAAGCTAGATAATTTCTCTCATAGTTTCCAAAAAAGTGACTGGAGAGAATTATACAATATGGAAAAACAATATTAATACGATTTGTAGTGGATGACCTAAAGTTTGTCTTGATTGAGGAGTGTCCTCAAGTCCCTAACCCATTTGCATCATGAAATGTTCGTGATGTATATGACAGGTGGATGAAGGCTGATGATAAGGCTCGAGTCTGCATACTAGCAAGCACATCTAATGCCTTAGCCAAGAAACATGAGAACATGATGATTGCCCGTCAAATCATGGAGTCACTGCGTCATATATTTGGACAAAAGATCCATTCAGATCAAGCAGGATGCTCTCAAGTTCATCTTCAATGCAAGAATGAAAGAGGGAATCTCTATTCAGGAGCATGTTATTGATATGATGGTTCATTTCACTATCGTTGAGATGAACGAGGCTGTCACTGTGAGCCTAGTTGATGCAGCGCAAGCGCACACGCCGAATAATAATATAGTTAAAAAGAGATTGGCAGAGTATCGTCCTCAGGAAATCAGATTGATATTCTCTTAGCTATCAGAGATCGCTCTAATTTTATTTAGGAGACCGACTTTGATGGGAAATAAATTAAACTAATCTAAGAAAGCAATAAAAGTAGTTGAATATGAAGATTATCAACAAAAAGATGCCTTAAGGAATATATTTCATTAAAGACATTATTAAACACATTTGTTTGGACCTTTGAAGTAATTAATACAACCTAGATCTGTCTTTTATTTGGATTGACTCTTTTGCAAACAATCATTTCTCATGCTACTTAAATGATAACTAAATTCTTGAAACCAAATTAAGAAGCATGACATTAAGATTCTTCATCAACAATCTTTACCATTATCCGACTACTTTCTATGTGTTCAGACAATTGTCTAGCATGTATGATCTAATCCAAACCTGACATGCTAAAGAATGATTTAAATCATGGAATCATTCAAATATTGATCAAACATTCAAAAGCATTAAGAATGATCAGCTAGAAGGCGTAAATGTAAACTATCATTCAAGAAGTAAAGCGTTCAACAATTGACCTAAAAGTTCATCTACCCCTAAAACTATGGGAAATTTAGCCTAATATAGCTTCCATAGGCAGAACCATATCAAGAATACCAAAATAGAGAAATGAATTCAATAATACCAAAAGGGAAAGAAGAGTTATCTGACTTCCAATCGCGTTCCCGTGATGAATTTGGCATTCGAACAATCTTCGATCACTCTAGCATAATGAAGATTCCATATTTTGCTCTAAGCTCTCTCTTTAGACCTCAAAAACTCCAAAATTTGATGTGGTGTCCAACCAAAAACCCTAGATTAAAGGCAAACTTTTCCAAAATTGTAGATTTTTTCCTTTTTTGCATCATAGCGTCGCGACGCTCTTTCCCTCATTTGCAGCGCTTTTTCACCCAACGCTGCAATGCTTCTTGGTAGCACATGATGCTTCATTGCCTATTATAGCACTTCATTTCTGGAAATAGCGCCAAGGTCAGCGTAGCGGTGCTATCCTGGTTTTGGCAAACCTTGGTCTTTTTCTCCACTTTTCTTCACTCCTTATGATGCTTGGCTCGAGTTTCACTTCCTTGGGAATTTTTAGGCTTTTTTTTTACTCATTTTGATATTGAATCTTCATCTCAAACATAACCCTAAAAATCAGTAGCAAACACATTCAAATCTACCAAGAACCATGTAAAAACTATCCTAAATCAAGAGTAATCAACGTATATTTTAGGTGCATTTCACCAGTCAAGGTAGCTTTATTTCAGAAACTCTTACGAAGAGTTTTCTACAATTTAGAAGTAATTTTGTTATGAACAAGATTACTTAGAAGCTCACCACTATCCTGAACAAACTCCAGACATACTAATCCTTAATGAAAAGCAAAGGATAGGAAGAAGAGAAAAATGTTGTCAGCTCCAATGAAAACTTTCACAGATGTTTGACATTTGGAAGCAAGTCTAGATCTTTCTCATGTGGTAACAAGATCTGGAGAGAAAGAGGGGTGAAAAAAGGAACAAAGCTACTTTCGATGTTGCCTAAAAAGGAAAGAAAGCAAAATCTACCAAAGTTGCAAAAGGAAAATGTTTCCACTACAATGAGAATGGGTGTTGGAAAAGAAACTACCCTAAATATTTGGTCGAGAAGAAGAAAGCAAAACAAGGTAAATATGATTTACTAGTATTGGAAACTTGTTTGATAGAGAATGATGATTCTACTTGGATAACTGATTTAGAAGCCATTAACCATGTTTGTTCTTCTTTATAGGAAATTAACTTCTGGAGGCATTTGGATGCTAGAGAGATGAAAATGAAACCTAGAACTAGGGGGTCGCCTCAGTTGTTGCTGTTGGAACGCTTAAGTTATTTTTGCCATTATTTTTTGTTCTACAACATCTTTTTTGTTCCTAAAATTAAGAAGAACCTCATTTCTATTTTCTCTTTGATTGAACAAAATTATTCATTATCTGTTTCTTGTAATAAAGCATTTATTTTGAAGAATGGTTTTGAGATTTGTTCAGTAATGATAGAAAATAACTTAGATGTGATAAGGCCGTTAGCATCTAAAACATTTCTAAATATTGAATTGTTCAAAACAATAATAGCTAAGACTAAAAGGTAAATGGTTTCTCAAAAAGAAATACCTATCTTTGGCATCTAAAATTATATTAGATAAATTTCAATAGGATCGAGAAATTGGTTGAAAGTGATCTTTGAAATGAGTTAGAAATAGATACTTTAGCAGTATGTGAGTCATGCCTTAAAGGTAAAATGACCAAAAAAATCTTTGATTGAAAAAGGTTATAGAGCCAAAAAACCTCTGAAGCTAATACATTTAGACTTCTGTGGTCCAATGAATATTAAGACAAGAGGAAGGTATGAATATTTCATCTCTTTCATAGATAATTATTCTAGATACGAGTATTTTTATCAATGAAATATAAGTACGATACTCTTGAAAGGTTCAAAGAGTATTAGACTGAAGTTGAAAATTTATTATGTAAAACTACTAAAACACTACGATCAAATGCTGGTGGAGAGTATATAGGTTTGAGATTTCAAGACTATATGATAAAAAATGAAATCACATAACAATGCTCAGAACCTGACACACCTTAACAAAATGGTGTATTAGAAAGAAGAAATAGAACCATGTTAGACATGGTTTGATCAATTCTAAGCTATGCTCAATTTTTTGACTCCTTTTAGGGATATGCAGTAGAGACTATAATATACATTTTGAACAATGTTTCATAAAAAGTGTTTCAGGAACACCTTTTGAACTAAGGAGAGGCCGTAAAGTAGTTTACAACATTTCAAAATTTGAGGATGTTGATTGACCGGATGTATGAATGGAAAGAAGTTATGGATAAGTGAGAATAACTATGGTCTAAGTGCAAGCATACACTGTTGATAAAGTAATAAACTCAGAGTATCCCAAGTGTCGAATCCTATAGGATTGGATTGATGTTTAATTTAGTTATGACAATGGATCAACGAAACCGAGGTAACCAAGGAAGAGTTTAGTTTGTGATGAATGAGAAAAGCTTAAAAATAATAAACAATAACAATCGAACAGAGGAAAACAATATTTCATATGTTATGTCTTAAGTGATGCAGCCACATCATACCTTAACAGTGAATTACACATGAACATAAAACTACACCTATTCAGTCTTGTGTCAAGTTACTTTAAGAGGTCTAAGCAGCTAATGCCTAATATTTCCATGGTTAGCTGGATCTTAGATTAATTCAAGTTCAGTTTCTTTATCATATAACTTCCCTTATTTCTAAGTTGATGTGACAATCTTATTTCTAAGTTCTTAGTCCTATATCTCTTTGTGACATCCGCTTACACCCTAACCTTCTTAGCATTAAAGCTCTGCTAGATCGTTAAACTAAGTGGCCAGTTTAACTTACTGATTTTATTTTTCAAATTCAACAAAGAAAATGTGTAAAGCAAAGTAGCATGAAATGCAACATAACTTAAGCCATAACAACCCTATGGCTCCACATTGGTAGACCTTTAGGAAGATTTAGCTCATGACAAATGATAAAATATGAATTTTATTAGATCGTATATCATAGCTACAATATAAAGTTCGACGACAAAAAGAAAGTAAAAGAACTAAGGAATAAATGAATAGAAATATGGAAAATACAACTCAAGGGTTCTTGGGACAAATCCTTAATTTCCTAGTCTTTCCCTGGGTTGATTCTCCTTTTTCAAGGAAGAATTGCTTCTCCCCACTTGCTTTCATGGGATGAGATGATTAATGTGAATATTTTATGCACGCAAGTGTATGTGGTCAAGTTATAATACTAAACGGCTTGTAAGTTCGGGTATCATCCTCTGGATTAAATTAACAAGTTATTGTTTAATTATCTCAGAATTATGTCAATTTTAGCTACATAATTGAAATTAAGTTGAATTTGTGGTTTTATAAAATAAAAGATAGCAAGAAAAGTGTTTTAAAATCTGAGAATAAAAGCGTTCTAGAGTATTGAATCTGTTAATTATTTCATTAAATCTATTCTAGCCAATTCATGGAATTATATATATACATTATGCTTAAGTCTAGAAACTTAATTCAAAATTAATTTCTCTAAAAAATAACCTATTCTCATGCAACTTAATTGATAACTAATCTCATGAAATCACATTAGAAACAAGGCATCAGAATTGTGATTAACAACTTTCACTATTAACCTAACTATGATCTTAATAGATTAAGAACGATTTAATGGTATAGATTCGATAAAACATTCAATCTAACAATTATCAATGGTTAACAATAAGAATGAAATGTGATGCCATAAAAAGCAAAGTGTTCAACAAACATCTATGAGAAGAACTAAATTCAATCTAAATTCATAACAACTTCATCAATACCCTAAAACAACAAGTTTAGCCACTCATAGCTTGCAAAAACATATTTTCATACATCAATTCAAGCATAAGATTCAGAGAAAGAAAAAAGAATCATTTAATTCTCCAAGCTCACCTCGATCGTCACCTGGAGAACTTGAACGACCTTCAAAATATCCCTCAAGTTCTTTAACTTTTAAGCATAAACTCTCTTTTAGGTCTCAAATTTTGATCTCCAACCCTTAATTTGGTTAGAATTATCCTCTATTGGGTAAGAATGGCATCTAATTATATAGAGGATGAGAAATTTGGCACAAAATCTTTACAAAATCATCATATTTTTTCAAATAAGGAAAGCCAGCATTACGATGCCTCAACACAACATTGCTATGCTGGTCCAGAGTTTCCATAGCATTGCAATGCTCAAACACAACATTGCAACGCTGAATCTTCAATTGCAGTTACTGTTTTCTGGCGTTAAACACCGCTTCTTGTCGTAGCATTGCAATGCTTCCCTTTTCTTGGGTTTCATTGCATTTTCCCTCTCTTTTCCTCACTCCCTATAGTCCATTGCTTGGTTTTGACTCATTTAAGCTTCATTTAGTTCTTTTTGGCTTATTTTAAGTATAATTCACTTCTCATAAATCCTGGAAATAACTAGCAAACATGCCAAATCTGATAAAAAAAAAAAACACTAAAAACAATCTTAAATCTAAGGCAAATAATGAACATTTTGTGTGCGTTTCACTACCCCAAACTTAAATTTTTGTTAGTTCCAAGCAAATAAGAAACAAGAAAATAGAAAAATTCTAAATAAGTGTACTAGTGATTCATGCCTCAGAGAATAGTCAGTTGAGAACTCAAGCAGAAACATTCAAGTAAGTCTATTGTTATGGTCGCCCATGGTCAAATCTAATCATCTCTCATGTGTGTGCGTGCAAGTCACATATATTCAATTTAAAAATTAGAAGCTAAAATTAGGTTCAAGAAAGCTTCTCTATTTTTTCCGCTACTCTGGCTCATGTACCAATCATCATTTATCTACACATTTCAAGAAGGTAATATGTCCACTAAGGTGCCTTAATATTAACAACAAATGACCCTAAACTTGCAACATTTTACCTAGGGGTACTAGCTTTCACACACTCACTGCAGCGAACTATACCTAGACAATTCCCAGGTGTCCTAATTGATCACAAGAAGATAGCTCTTTTTACCCCATCCATGCATACACATTAAAATTTTACAAAGAGTAAAATAAATTTTTTTAAGCACATGAGTGATTATTATTTTTTTTTTCAAACACTAACAAAATATATTTTTTTCTTTCCTCTTAGTTGAACATTACAAATCATCATGCAACTCAAGTCTCTAATTGGTGGGGCCTTTCGAGGTGACAACCAAATATACTAAACACGATTCTAGTTTTAGTTAACATTTTTATATTGAAGTGACTACGTGCTCATAATATGGGAAACTCAAAGAGGGACATAGAAAGATCATACTTCAAGATATTACTCTCCTATTTCCACTATGAGTCATTCAACATGTATATTCAAGTCTCATCATGAACAATCAACATGAACAACACACAACAAGGAACCAATCCAAATATTCTCAATTCACAATAAAAATTTTAAAAATTTTCCAAATTTTCACAAAAAGTTTAACATGCATATCATCAATAAAAAACACATTAGCATGCATAGCAAGATAAAAAAAAAACAACACAAAAGTAAAAACATCCTCCCCACCCCAAATTTAAAAATATGCATTGTCCTCATCACATGAGAAATATAGAAATACAAGCCTAGGAGTGCATGAGAGCCATCAAATAGGTTTTAGGACTTAATACTTTTTTTTTCGTTGTATAAAGAAAAAAAAAATTAAAACTATGAATGATTATCTAATTTTAAAAGAAAATAATAAAAGCAAAAAAAAGGAAAAAAAAGGAAGAAAAAAAGAAAAAAAAACAGTAAAAATATTGGGTTGCCTCAAACAAGCGCTTAGTTTAACATCTTCTAGCTAGATGGGGATTATCAATCATGTCGGATCCCAAGGGGGTTTTGTCATGTCAATCTTAGAACATCCTGGAATAAAAAACGTTTGCCTACATTGACATTCAAAAAAACAATCAACATTTAAATTAACTGCCAGTAAAAGTATCATGCATCACTTCTTTCTCTTTTATCTCAACATTTCCTTTACAAACACAATCAATAATATTGAATGTCTCATCTTTACGAGTAATGACAAAAGTAGGAACTTTATGCAGATTAGTATTACATTCACTTCTCACTCCATCATCTTTATCAACTATCTTAGAAGAAGATTCATCATTCAAAGAAGAAGAATCATCATTCAAAAAGCATTTGTTAGGAGAGTAGAAAGTATGAACAAACTTACAAGTTTCTTGAGGCTCGATATCCGCATGCTTAAGAGTTTTGTAAAGATCAATTTTTACCTCTTCTTCATTGAATCTAAATGTTAGCTTACTATCTTACACATCAATGAGAGCCCTACCAGTAGCCAAGAATGGTCTTCCAAGAATTATTGGAATGTCAACATCTTCTTCCATATCAAGCACCACAAAATCCATTGGAAATATGAATTTGTCTACCTTAATCAACACATCCTTTATAATGCTATAAGGATGAGCATATGATCGATCGACTAATTGCAAGGAAATTGATATTGGTTTCACCTCTCCAATGTTGAGCTTCCTAAAAATAGACAAAGACATTAAATTAATTGAAGCTCCAAGATCACACAAAGCTTTATTAATCAACATCACCTAATTGACAAGGAATAAAAAAACTCCCTAGATCTTTCAATTTTAGAGGCAATTTCTTTTTTATCACTGCATTACGCTCTTCATTCAAAGCTATCGTCTCATGTTTACCAAACTTATTCTTCCAAGACAAGACATCTTACATGAATTTAGCAAATTTTGGCATCTTTTCTAAAGCTTCAACAAATGATATATTAATATGCAACTGTTTAAATATTTCCAAAAATCTAGAAAACTATGCTTCTCCATTCTTTTTCCTAAAATTTTGAGGATATGGAATAGAAATAGGAACAAAAGATAAAGGGTTAGAAGTACTCCCTATTTTTAAACTTTTCTACAAGCTTCTCCTTTGTAGGCTCATCGACAAAGGTGGATTCAACCTCCTCTTGAGTTGGTTCATCATCATCATCAACTAGAGACTTGTTTAAATTTTTTTTCCACTTCTAAGTGTGGTTGCTTTGCACTTTTCCCTAGAATTTTTTTTTAGAACAACTAGGAAACTTACAATTTTGCAAGGTTTGCACAACAGACTTGACTCATTTGCATCTCCAAATTTAGAATGGATTTGTCATGGTTTCGTATGGTGCTCAAGATAACATTAACTGAATTTCCTAAAGTAGATGTTTGTTCCTGAGTTACTTTGACTAGATTCATCACCAATTCCTCTAAGGATGATTTTTGCTCAGTTTGAGTAAAGCTGGAGGAGCCACAACATTTTTATTATTTGCATATGAAAAATTTTCATGATGTCTCAAAGTTAGATGGTAGTGTGTAGGAACTTGCTATTGGCCTCTATAGTGCCCTCTATCCACATATTTAGCCGCCTCACTATCTTGTGAATCCCAAATTTGTTGAGTTTTTGATGCATTAGCTGTTAGAGAGGCTATGGACATTGAATTCTTTGCTTGACTATTTGTAGTCAATTTACTCAAAGCATTAGTAATTGTGGTCAATTGATCTTTAATAGAACTTACCTCATCAATCTCATAAAATCCTGCTACTTTGTTGGTAGAAACTCTATCACTTGACCAATTATAGCTTGTAGTGGCCATATCCTCAAGAATATTGTGAGATTCTATAACAATTTTAGAGAAAAGGGACCCTCCAGTTGTAGCATCTAGAATGAATTTAGTGCTACCATTCAATCCATCATAGAAAAATTGTATTTGCAACCAACTAAGATATCCATGTAGTTGGCATCTCCTCAAAAGATCTTTAAACATTTCTCAACATTCAAATAATTGTTCATTCTATTGTTGAGAGAAAGAAACAATTTCATACCTCAATTTAGAAGACTTGGTTGGAGGAAACTATTTATTAAAAAATGCTTGAGCTCCTCCCAAGTAGTGATGTTTTCCAATAGTATGGCCTCAAGCCAATCCTTAGCCCTATCTTGTAAAGAAAATGGAAATAGTGTTAGTCTAATTGCATCATTCATAACTCCATTAATTTTAACTGTTCCACCAGTTTCAAGAAAAGATCTAATGTGCTTATGAGGATCTTCAGTAGGGCATCCTCTAAAAGCAATATCCCTAGCCATTTGAATCAACCCTGGCTTTAACTCAAATTTATTTGCATTGATCGGTGGGTCCACAATTCTGAGTTGAGCAATAGGGAGAGATGTTTGGAAGTAATTCCTAATTGCCTTCTCTCATTTCTTGACCATCTATTCTTCTACGTCGTGCTTATTCCTATAGTTTCTTCTTAAAGTACGTTCAATCTCAGGATCAAGAGGTAAAAGAGGAGCGTCCTAATCATGGGGCATGCACAAGAGAAAATCCCAAACAAAATTAGAACCAAAATAACTCTTTAGTCTAGCATATCTCTAACTCTTAAAATATTGAACAAAAACTGTTATTGTGATCCCGACAATGGTGCCAAAAAGATGATGTGAATATTTTGTATTGTATGTAAGTGTACATGGTCAAGTTATAATATTAAAACGGCTTGTAAGGCCAGGTATCATCCTCTGGGAACAAATTAACAAGTTATTTTTTAGCTATCTCAAAATTTTGTCAAGTTTAGCTAAGGAATCGAAATCAAGTTGAATTTGTGGTGAAGTGTTTTAAAATTGGAGAAAAAAAGCATTCTAGGGTATTAATCCATTAATTACTTCATTAAATCTATTATAACCAATTCGTAGAATCATGTATAAACAATCTAGAAACTTAATTCAAGATTACTTTCTCTAAAAAATAACCTATTCTTACTTAATTGATAATTAATCTCATGAAATCACGAAGAAATAAGGCATTAGGAATTGTCATTAACAACTTTCACTATTAACCTAACTATAAACATGATAGATTAATAACAATTTAATGGTATATATCCGGTAAAATATTCAATCTCTCAATTAAACATTTAATCTAACAGTTATCAATGGCCAATCAATAAGAATGAAACATGATGCCATTAAAAAGAAAAGTGTTCAACAAACATCGATGAAAATAACTAAATTCAATCTAAGTTGATAACAACTTCATCAATACCCTAAAACAACAAGTTTAGCAAGAAAAGGGAACTGGAGAATTCTCCAAGCTCGCAACGATTTTCACCTCGGGAACTCGAACGACCTTTAAAATATCCCTCAAGTCCTCTAACTTTTAATCATAAACTCTCTTTTAGGTCTCAAATTTTGATCTTCAGCCCTTAATTTGGTCAAAATTCTCCTCTACTAGGTTAGAATGGCATCCAATTATATAGAGGATGAGAAATTGGTACAAAATCTTTACCAAATTATCAGATTTTTCAAATAAGGAAAGCAAGCAATGTGACGCCTTGGCACAACGTTACAACGCTGGTCCAAAGTTGTTGTACCATTGCAACGCTCAAACACAACGTTGTAATGTTGAATCTTTGGTTGCAACTACTGTCTTCTAGCGTTAAACATTGTTTCACGTCATAGCATCGCAACACTGTGACCAGCATTGCAACGCTTCTCTGTTCTTATATTTCATTGCATTTTTCCTCTCTTTTCTTCATTCCCATTGGTTCATTGCTCGGTTTTGACTCATTTAAGCCTAATTTAGTCATTTTATGCATATTTTGAGTATAATTCACTTCTGGATCGTAATCTTGGAAATTACTAGCAAACACGTCAAATTTGATAAAAACACATTAAGAAGAATCCTAAATCTAAGGAAAATAACGTGCATTTTGTGTGCATTTCAATGACCTAGAGCCGCTATGCCTCAGACGAACTTTCATTTTTTAGGCTAATTTGGGAAAATCGTGAAAACATCTAAGTGACTGATTAAATGACAGAAATAATGAAGATAGTGGTGGTCTCGGTAATGAAGAGTTGTCTCCTGATCGAAGCCTTTTCCAGTGTCATTAATTCTCGTAAAGAGCCACAAATCAAAAGAAAATTTATAATACACCAAACTACTCTTATCACTATAAAGACATAGCAATAGTGGTAAGTACAGGGTCGAACCACAGAGAGGCCAAAAATTAATTCTCTCTTAATTGATATTTGATTATGGAAAGTGATAAAAATGGGATTCTTTTTTTGTTTGATTGACAAGTAAACTAAATGCGAAAAAAGTAAGATAGATTGAGAAAGAGAAAGATCGAGAACAAGATTACCTTTGCTAGTTTAGAGATTGTAGAGTTTTCTATGAATCTAATCATCGATTAATTATGAAACCATTCTTAAATTAACTATTTCTTAAGCCTAATCGAATGTAGGGACAAGACATACAAACTCCCTAATGAGAATCAACATGTCGTTAATCCCTAAATTAACTAAGCTCGTTTTAAAGGCAATTTACTTAGCTAATTGCATTACATTCTTGGATTGATTAAGACATTAAGTAAGAATGACCAATTCTATCCTAATGTATTTCCAATCTTTAGGTTTTCTTATCAATTAGATGATCCTAGATAGCCTAGACATCATGCCATAAATCAAACTAAAATCTGTTGCTACTGAATTAAGCATGCTTTCAATGCAATTACAAATATAAAAAACACACATAGCAAAAACATACATATAAGAAATCGAGTCGTTAGTTCATCAATTCTATATGCTTGTACTAGAAATAAATTCAAAGAATGGAAATCATAAAGAAATAGAGACATTCAATAAAAAATAAGAAATCTCAAAGAGTTCAAGAAAATCTTTACAAACCTAAAAAACCGACGTTGTGGCCTTCAATTGTTCATCGAATCTGATTCATAATGCCGAGATTTACAAATACAACTCAAAATGAATGGAATTCTCGTGAGTTTTGGCCTGGAATGGCCAAAATCGGGCAACGGACTCTCTAAGACGGTCTAAATTTCCTCCCCCTTACCTAATTATGAAAGAACATATTTAAATTATAGTCACAGCATTGCAACGCTAGGAAGAGCATTGCAACGCTTGTTTTGATCCAGCCCTCATGCGTTGGAGTCGTGTTGCAACGTTATTGTGACCTTGCTTGCGATAGGTGCTTGCACATGCAGATGCGTTGGCATTCCATTTATCTTCGCAACTTTGTAATGCTAAGGGTAGCATTGCAACGCTACCCTTTATACGAACATATTGCCTTACAGCATTGCGTTAGAGCATCGAGCGAGGGTTGCAACGCTACAATCAGAGGCACTTTGGTCATTTCTCCTCCTTTGAAGCTTAGATGCTCAAGTTACCTTCAGATTTCTTTAAATTAATCTCGTTTCTCATCAAATGGTCAATTCTACCACTTGGTTGCTTAGTACCTACAAAATAGGATAATTAACATGTAAAATCCATTAACAAGCCTAAATTAAGCTAAGAATTATAAATCTTTTTTAGAGCTATAAATACCCCCGACTTAATTCTTGCTCGTCCCAACCAAGGTATAAACAAACATTCAAACAAAAATATTCGTTCATTCAAAACTATGCTTGCTCAAGTTATAAAAGTTGTTAGAATAAAATTTGCAATCAAGAATGAAATTCAATTACAATCAATCAATGATGCATATTTTTAAGAATGATTCTAAATCTTTTCATGAACGAGTAAGCCTAGAGTTTTACTAGTTAAGCTTGCATGATTCGGAAAGGTTTTATAAGGCCTTAATCCATTTTCCCCTACTCTTGCTCGATTATCGACTTCAGATATACCAAACTTGTAGAGAAAGGGCAACACTAAGACAATGGTGCCTAAACTCACACATACAAATTTTAAAAGACATTTATTTTACCTAGAGAGCTAGCTTTCACATTCAACTGTCGGGAACCTATCCACTCTTTTCTCGTGGGGCCCTAACTAGACACGACGAAGGTAGCTCTTTTCACCTCTATCCATGCACATGCACACTTTTTTTTATTATTAATTTGTAGGCAAGCTGGCGTTTGCTTCATTTTTTTTAGTGCACTTTTTTTTTCAAGCAACTAATTTGCTTTTCCTTTTTTTCTTTTCTTTTATTCACACTAGGCCCTTTTTTATCCACTTTGTCTTGTTAATACTTTTATTCTTAAAAGTGGAAGGTTCAGTCTTAATTCCCAAGGAAGATCCATTTTTGAACTTCTTCGAGGTTATAACATTTGCTTCCCCTTCTTTTTCATAAGAGATCGATATGACTGGAGTTCGTTTAAGAGAGTAGTCAGATTATACTCAATTTTGTTCATCATAAAATTCGTTTGGAATCGTAGGAAACTCTTCGGAAGAGATTCCATGATGAAACTAACATGACTTTTCTCGTCTATGACAACACCATTTACCTCTTCTACCTTAAATTGGACCATCATATCCATAACATGTTCTCTAACAGAGGTTCATTCTTTCTTATGAGTATTGTAAATGTATTTAATCGCATCATGCCTACGTGACAAGAACGATTGTGAAAAAATCGCCTATAATGAGTCCATGATCTCCTTATCAGTGACCAAGCCTTCAAGCTTCTTAGCTAAAACATCAGATATGCTTGTTAAGATATAGGCTCTGGCCTTTTTATTGGCCATCGTCCATCTGTCATGCATTCCAAACATTTCAGTTTGTAGACAAGCTAGGGTTAAGAGGAAGTTTCTTCGTTAAAACAAACCTTAAATCATCAATTGTTAGTATGGTATTTAAATTTGATTTCCAGGTTGCATATTGTCACCGTTTAATTTCTTGGAGGCTAACAATTGCATGGGTGAGCTAGACATGCTGAAAAATAAACAAATTCTATCAGTGAAAACTATTAACCTTTTTAATCCAATCAGATTTAACAAAAGTAATAGTGTACCCATCATTATTCTTTTGCAATGATATTTCAATGAGTCAAAATAACCACTACTGAGAGGCAGTCAATTACTACTTCACTGAATCAAGACAATCTTGACCAAATACTAATATCAGAATACTCTTATTCCTATAGTATTTAGTTACCATTACTTTGGTCAAGAATTCACGAACATTTAGTAATTCTCGTAAGTGTAACCCTCCCTTTTAAGACCTTAGAAATTAGAACCAATAAGTTCCCGAATTGGAAAAACAATGCTGAAAATGGACTTAAGAGACCATATCCATTTTTGGAGTCCGCAGTATTCTGATTTCCATGATACAACCCTCTGAATGGATTATCGCTCCAGGGTATAGAAGACGTATCATATAAATCTCACGGTGCTACCTAATGAAGAACACTGTAGGATATGTTAACACATTTCTTTCTCCCAGTTACTATGAACAACTTCCCTATTCACCTTGCTATTGATTCATGCAAATACTTTCCGAATGAAGCAGTCGCCTAAAAATGACACGAAGCCAAGCATAAATCTCATGGTGTGAACTCTTAGGGACGTGAGAGCTAAAAATACACTATTTTTCTCCCATTAAAGTATTCTTGATGGTTGGGTATTCTTTTTCTTAGGCATATAATTCGACTATAAAATATAACCGAAGTCTAGGTGATTCGTCCAAATATAACATTTATACTGGATGTTTAACCTACGATGTCTAAGTGATAAAACTTTTATTACCTCACATCACTCACGCATGCTTTTAAAACTGGGTTAACGAAATTCAAATGTTGGCTAGATCTCCAGGTAGCAAGTGTTCTGTAAACGGTCAACTTAAGTACCTCCAGTCTTAGACAAGATCTTTGCCAGGTGAATTTGTAACCAACAATTTTATAAGATAACGATTCTATTTTAACTATAAAATAAGTAAAACTTGTTAATCCTAAGTGAGCATGCTTTTTTATTTTTGTTATAGATTTTAGATGTTTAATCCATTTTATAACACTTATAAAAATAGATAAAACCTATAACATACATCTAACATACATTATATAACACTTCTATGATATCCATTTCATGAATCAATATAACAACGTATATTTAATACTCATGAAATCCTACACATGCATACTATATATATTATAACACTTATAACATACTTTAAATGCATATTTCATGCTTATCCTATGTTAGGGTTTTAAATCTATATGACATACTTTATGCATAAACAAGGTTAATTAGTTAAAACATACATTCATAATGCATAAATAATTAAAAACACTAAAATTGGACTCGTTTTGGCATCCTAAGCAAGTAAATAACAAAATTATTACAATAATAATTTAAAAGAACAATATGCTTTCGGAACCTTCAATATAGCTTGAACTGGCTTGAAATTGCTTGAACAGAGCTTAAAAATACTTGAATCGGACTTAAAAATAAAGAAAAATAGTTGAACCACCTGCAACAGCCGAACTAGACCGGTCTATACCAACCGGTCTAGACCTTTCTTCTTCACGCGTGAACCAAGAGCAACCTAGAAAATTTTTTCCTCTTCTCCTTTATTTTTACAGCTTATACCACCTCCATTCTTTTTGCAAGTACAACCTAGATTCAACTCTATTGACTCCAAAAAACTTTATAGACTCTTTAGCACACATTAGCGCCTATAAAAGCCCAGGTAATTACAAATTTGTGCAACAAATTTGAGCCTAAAAGGATGCTAAAATAGTGGGTTCCAATCTTAGCAACCAAGAACATTCAACTCATGAAATAACACCCACCAAGATTAAACTAATGCAAATTAGAGTTCCAATCATGCTCTGATACCGATTGAAAGTGTTACGAACATGATAGCGAAAGCAATTTGGATAAAAAAAACACTTTAAGTACACTAATTTCTTATATTGAGCATGCTTGTTAATGAAAGGGAAAAAGTTGGGTCTAAGAATAACAACCTTTGTAACTTAAAATTCTCCCTCTCCTCTTGATGATTTTGATCATAAACACGTTGTGGACCACCGTTAGAGTCTTCCTTGCTATTTTCCGATCTTAGAACGGGTTGTGGAATCCAAATTTGTAATGAAATTTGAGGAACTTTTGAATTGGGGTGTTCCTGGTTGAAGATTTTTTAGAGAGAAAATTGACATTAATTCCCCATACAATTAATCTCAAATCTCATCATCTTTTCTTGTATTTATAGAAGAAATTATGAATAATAGAATTAACAACAAATTCATAACAAATTTGTCAATTTATTTGGTGAAATTCATGTGGCAAAATGTGGGTTTAGATGGTGTTCAAGCAAGTAGGTTATTCAAAAACCCATCTAATTCCACTAACCATTATTAAATTGAATTTCTTAAATTCAATTTTTAATTTGAATTTCTAAAGTCCACTTTGAATTTAAAATCATTTTAAAATTAAAATTAATTTAAATAATATACTTTTAATTATTTAAATATTTAATTAAACCTTCCGATTAAACATTTTAATTAAATAATAATTGATTAAACATTTTAATTAATTAAATATTAATTAAACACTTTAATTAATTTAAATTAATTTAATATCAAATATTTTCACATTTAATCTCGACTTCTCTAAAAAAAATCATATTTAAATTAAATCTAAATATTTCCAATGTTTCTTTTTGTTTAATTCATAATTAAATAACTTTTTTTTATTAAGTACATCATATATAACTAACCCTTATTTCTTTAACTGAATTTGAACGTTTCAAATTCGCTCATCACGCTGCTCTAAGGTTTAACTCGATATGAGCTAGTAGAGGGATCTAATGGACCTATAGATCATGAGCTCCAACGATCTGAGTTTAACCGGTTCTGGGTAACCAACACTCGTTAACTACTGGAACACTCTACTAAAACCTAGTAGCTACATTCTCCTCACTATAGATATATTTTTGTCTACTTGATATAACTCTGATCAGTAAGTCGATCCTTCACAGGTTGTTCGTAGTTATAGATGGGTCAAAATTACCATTTTACCCCTGTAATTTCTTCTTGTTCTTTAAACCTCGTTGATTCTCTAAAGAATAATTTGTTTGTGGTCTTACCACCAAACCGCGTCCCTCTCAAGCCAGTGAGAGGGTTTCCCATGTTCAAGACTTGGAGTCAGCACTTAAGAGAACAACCTCTCTACTATCCCTAGAAGCAGGTAGGAGCGAATTCTATCTTGCACCTTATGTCCCCAACATCTACTCGGTCTTACCCCTGAAATAGGGGGCTTATTGAGCGGCGAACTTAGGTCACTCTCACCCATGTAGATCTAAGGATAATCTCAAATAGACAGGAGTTCATAGTTAGCTCAGGATTTAGATCGAGTTACCTAGATCATCGTATTGAAATAGTTAGTCTTAACAGTAAATGACGTTATAAAGTAAAAGTGACTATTTTGTGGTCCAGTCTTATACAAACTCATTGCATAGGACACTCCCACTCAACATGAATGATTCAAAATTCCATCGTTTGTATCAAATAAAAAGTGTGTCATAACCAGTAATGCTCTCAAGATAAGATACCCAACTTTATTCTTATATTATAGATCATTTTTAGTTATTTACTCGAACTTGATCTATTTTTATATCTCTACATAAAGTCTAAGTATTCATGATATAGCCACGAGTTCTCAGTTTATTGGATTCAAGATTACAAATCACTAATTCAATAACAACTTTATCGAATAAATGTTAATAACAACTTTATTAAATAAAGGATATGTTTTATTATTTACAAACGACAAAAGTTAAGACATAAAACCCAACATCACAAACTATATTTAAAATAGAGAAACAGTTTCTTTAAGAATTAGATGGATTATTCTCACTCTCTTGACACAAGGATTAACAACAAAAAGTTCTCTACAATTTTTTGCTTCCTCTCCCATACCTTTTCCCTCTCTCTCTTTCATGAAGAATACCCATCAATTGGTTCCTTGCCAAGAGTCATAGCAGGGAAGACCGCTTGGAGTAGATTTACAGAGGACATGAATTATTGGAGAAAAGAATATTGTAATTTGCAGGAAAGAGTTTTAAACAAAGGTATTGTTTTCTTTTCTTTTTTCATGTTAACCTTTATAATTACAGTTGAGCATGTTGTTCAACTGTAATTTAGATTTTATTTTTTTTAATTTTCCCATGTAAACAAAGATCAAAACGAAAAGTGATCACATGCTTCTACTGGGGATTCAATCCCTTCATCTATATATGTTTGTTGCTTCTTTAAGAAGTTGAAGACTACATGAAGGAAAAACACATAGAATTCCTCAAACACTGTGACTGATAACTTGTAGAAATACAAGTTATTATCTTTCAAAAGTTGGAACAATTAGGATTCTTAATGATAAAAATATATTTATTTTAAAGAAAAAACACATAGAATTCTTCAAACACTACTAGCCTTTACAAAACATTCTTTTTGATATAACTGCTTCACTAATGTATCTTATCGCTGGATTTCAAGAAAATTTGCTAAATGTGCTGGCTAAGCTTAAGCAAAGTCATGCATCTGAAGATGGCCAACGAAGAGAAAATACATTGGTTCGTGCTGTTCCTGTCAAATCACCACTTGTAAGTATGGGTATCTGACTGTCAACGTCTTAAAAGCAACTAAACTGGCAGGCGGCTGACCAGGGCATGGAAATTAATATTGTCATATAACAAGTTGCTGAGAAAAACGCCTATAAATAGGAAGAATTGCAACCAAAGATTAGAGAAAACATATACCATAATTCAGATAAAAAGCTTTAAAACTTAGATTATAGTTACTTTACTGCGGCAAGAAGAACATAGGAGGGAAAGAACCATTGTCATCGTTGATCAAGAAGAATTGTAGAAGACCAAGCTCGAGAGAGAATTCTTCTTCATTTCTTCACCAAGTTGGTTGTACACCCATTTAGATCAAGCCAAAAAGGACAAGAGATTGAACTCTATTGCTTGACTATTTTCTTTTCACTTCATTTCCATTTTACATCTCATGCGATTAAGTGATACCATTGTAAAGATAGTTTTGTTCTTTATAAAATCGTACATTTGATCCATCACTTTTTCCTCTGCTTGCATTCTATTGAGTGATAAACACGTTTGTGACTTGTTGCATGCTTAATTTCTAAAGCTTTAATCATTTTGATCATCTGGTTAAAGTTATCTTAGCTAAAACTATTTGAGAGAATAGGATAGCTAGAAACACATGAAATCAGAATGAAAAGTAGATTTAGAGATAAAAATACTTGTGTTTCACTGCTTTCTGTAACCAAGGCATGCACTCTAGAAATAGGAACATACGTGGCATTCGCATTGAGAAATGTTGAATAACAAGATCAGATAAACAGAAACCTAATGTATTTACGTACATTTGGTTTGTAAACAAGCATCTCTCATCTTCATCTTTACCCACACTTTTGTACGTGTTCATCTTACTTGGATCAATGCATACCCCTAGCACTTAGCACTATTCATTCATTAAGCTCTGTGTTTCACTTGAACTCTTGTGTCTTCTTGTATGCATGTAGTAAGATTAGTGTAGATAAACTCCTCCAACATTTATTTAGAACCTTTTTACAACTACTGCAATGCAAGGTTTGCGTTAGTTTAGCATAAATCCCTGTGTTCGACCTTGGACTTACCAGGAACCTGAAATAGATTTATACTTGGATCTGACTCAGGAAAAGCTTGTACGTTTTATAGAGAGTATAACGCATCTCACCAACGCATCACCAAGTCTTCTCACCTAGAGAAGTAATTCACCATTCATCTTCATCAGCTCAATCTTGCCTTACATCTTTATTCATAATACACTTCTAACGCACATCATGAAGAACGAACAGTGACCAACAATCTCAAAGATTCTTGTAAAACTTGAGACAATTTGTCAAGAGTCTCATGTGGAAGTCTATCATGTAATCCTTCCTTGATGGCCATCAATAATCTAGTAATTTCTTCTTGTTCTTCCTGCAATTTCTTTTGTTTTTCTTCTAATCTACTTGTCCTTCTTTCAAATTTTCAATCTCTTATTTTATAAATTTTTCCTACTAAAAATCTTTTTCACTCTTCTTCTTGTTCAACATCTTCAAATACTTCTTTAAAAGCTTTATGTTTTTGCTTCTCCTTTTCTCTTTCTCTTTCTTTTTCCTTTTCGATATGCTCCTTTTCTCTCTCTTCCCTTTATTTTTCTTCTAAATCCATAAAAAATTTGAATATTGTTGATTATGATTCTTGTTTTGTTGGAACAAGTTACACCACATAAAACTTCATGTAAACACATAAATTATATTATCAGTGACAAAAAAAAAATAGTATTGAATGTTGATGTCTGTTATTGATAGACAGTACTAGTAGTCTACCACTGTCTATCACTAATTGTTAGTGTTAAACAAACATCACTGATAGATAGTGATAGAATGCTATCACTATCTATCATTAATCGACATTTTTTGGAAATAAGAAATTACTACAAAGTACTTGCATTATTTACCTAGAATATATTCACATGAAGAGTTTGCCACTATTTTGGCTCCATGGATTCCCAAGAAATTATTCTTGGGACTTCGGTTTCCTAGTTTACTTCAAAATCAAATATTTAAACTTGAATGTTTTGGTATTATTTTGAAAGCCCAAAATATTAATGCAAGTAGGAATCCTTGAAGATACATTGAAAATGTGTTACTCTAACGAACCTTTTTGTAATACTCATATGTTATGTTGGAAGAAATCCTCCTCCAAGGATAGTGTTTAAATTTTTCTTCATTGTCAATTAGA
Source organism: Benincasa hispida (assembly GCF_009727055.1). Lineage (NCBI taxonomy): Eukaryota > Viridiplantae > Streptophyta > Magnoliopsida > Cucurbitales > Cucurbitaceae > Benincasa > Benincasa hispida. Next base: position 29,313,288 of record NC_052354.1, read on the forward strand.
TCAATTTACATTGTTGTGTCCTTGTTTTGGATTAGTAAACTTTCTGATAGGTTGAGATTTTCCATCTCCATCTTCAATGATTCATCATTGCAAATGCAGTTAATTTGAAGGTTCTCTCTATTTCTTTCCTATCGATTGTTTCATCATCTTTGAAGATGGTATCTCTAACTTCACAAATTTTATCTTTCTCTTCCAAATTGGTTGGAGGAAACATGTTTCCTTTTAATTCTATTATTAGACAAAACTGTCTTAATCCAAATTCAACAACATATCCGTTAAAGTTGAAAGTTAGGACATTTGACTAGTTGGTTGTACATTGTCTTTCAATGAGATTGGAAGAATTTGTGTGGTATTTTGGCCCTCTTGAGATCTAAAAAATGGCCAAAAGATCCATCTTTAAAAGTCCTTAGCCATGTATCATCTAATACTTTTTTTTATTTATGAGAATACTGTTGGATTTAGTGTCCTAAATCTCGTTCATCTTGTGGTTTGTAATTTTGTAACTACAAATTATTTATTAAATTAATTAAATAGTTCTTTATTTGATGTTTAAATAGCATTAACTCAATCAATAAACTAAGATTCAAGGTCATTTTATGAAACTTGAATAGTATGTGGTAGACGTACAAGTGAATCGTGTTCAAGTAATGACCTAAAAGGTCTACAGTGTGTGGTTAAGGTTGGGTGCCTTATCTTGGTGACACTGCGGATACGACCCACTTTTTAATTGTTATATGAGCTATAAGTGTTACAAACAATATGATCCATATTGTTCATGTGGATGCATGTGAGAGGGGGTATCCTAAATAAAAAGTTTATATAAGACCGGACCACAAAAGGATTAGTTTCTCAGTATAACACTGTTAATTAAATAAATTAATCTTTTTACTAGAATGACCATAAGTAACTTGACCTTAATCCTGAGTGAGTTGTGAACTCCTATCAATGAGGGATAGATGTAACTATATGAGTTAGATGTAACTATAGGGATAAAATGGTAATTTTGACCTAGCTGTAGTTATGAGCAATTTATGAAGGGTGAAGTTATTGTTGATTGGTTATATCCAATGGACATAGAAATATATCTACATTGTGAAGAATGCAACTGTTGGTCTTTAGTAGAATGACTGGCAATTAATGAATGTCGATTAATCCAATTAAAGAGTTTAGTTAGCTAATCTCGTATCATTTGAACTTCTAATCTGTAGGTCCAATGGGTCCCCTTGTTAGCTCACTAAGCATAGAAACAAGGAATAATCGTTTTTGTAATAATCTGAATTGTTCAAATTATTTATGAGAATTTAAGTAATTAATTATATTAATATGATTAATATAATGTATAATGTATGTTGATACATTATAATATATAGTTAATTATAAATATGATTTATAGTTAAAACTATATATTATGTGAGAGAAAAGTTTTTGAATAAGATTCAAATATTTTAGATAAATTTTATGCTATAGATTAAAATTTAATATGAATTTGATTCACATTAAATCTATAGGTTAAAAGAGAAGGTTGCATTATAATGTGATTATAAATGCATATAATATGGTCATTACTAGTTATATTTGAAGGAACTCTTAACGAAGAGTTTCCATGAGCGTACAGATATTTTCGATTTCATTGTGACCGAAATACTACACACACATTCTAATAAATAGTTATGCAATTTACACTAATTAACAACATGCTTTGATAAATAAAGTACAAGGGATTGAGTTCACATACCAGTTGAAGACTCTCTTCACTTCGAACACAACGCAGCGGAAGCAACCTCTAGTTCTTTATCGCCTAGCAAAACAGTCGGCTACGGTAGCACAATCTCTACACGAACGGCAGCAACTCGAACAAGCACGAGCAAGCAGAAGTAGAGACACCACCACTTAGAGCCCTTGGTATTCTCGAAATGAGAATCCAAAGAGTGGCCTTTGTTGAATTTGGTAGAGGAAGGAGGAATGGGCTGATCGTGTAGAACGATAAGCAAGTGGGAAAGAAGGTTATCGTATAGCGGAATGCTTATCGTTTAGATAAAACTACACGATCGTGTAGGTTTTACTAAGCGGTCGTCTAGTACTAGGTAAACGATCGTTTAGAAAAGCTAAGCGACCGTTTAGAGAAAAGCGTGCGATCGTTTAAACGCGCGATGTGTGATCGTTTAAGCGATAAGGCTCTATCGTATAGGCTCTCAGCTAAGCAATCAAAACGTTTTCACACCTTTTACGAACTCTTTTCAAAATGAAACAAATTTTCATTTTATTATTCAGTTACAATAACCAAATACTGAATTTTCCACTAACGCACGATTGAGGAGAAGATTTCGGCCAATTATCACATAATTAACCAATTTAATTATTAACTGAATATAATCATATTATATTCTTACCCTATAGTTTAATATCACATATTTAATATAGTAATTTCTTCTCCACTTGATATAAATCATATTTATATCTAATTTCCTCCAAAATAATGTATCTCATACATTTAGTCAATTATATCATATATAATTAACTAATTCAATTATATCATATATAATCGAACTCCCTCTTGTCAATTTGAACATTTCAAACTGACCCAAAAATTGATTCTCGACTTTATCCAGCTACCTAGGGGACCTTATGGACCTGACTCGAAGCTTCAACGGTACGTGAATAGCTGATTTAAACTCTTTAGCCACGAGATCTACCATCCGTTAACTGCCAGGCATTCACTAAAGACCAACAGCTGAACTCTTCTTACCACGGATATATTTCTGTGTCCATCAGATATAAACAATCATGAGTACAATGACCCTTCACAGATGCTCGTACGTACAACTGGGCCAATTTACTGTTTTGCCCCTGTAGTTACATCTCACTCCTTAAGTACCACTAATTCCTCTAATGAACAATACAACATAGCCCAACTATGTGTATAATACCTCTCGAGCCAAGAAAAGGCATTTGGCGCCACATCGTTCAAGTCCTGGAATCAGCCCTTAAGGGAGCTATCTATCTACTTTCCCCTACTTCGGGAAGGAGTGAATTCCATCTTGTGTAGCCGAGTTCCCAGCTTCTAAATCAGACGAATTCCCAAAATGGTAGGTTTGAATCGGTGACCTGGTCACTCGTATCCATACAAATCAAGGACTGCCCTCAATGGCAGGAGTTCCCAACTCACTCAGAATTGAGGTCATGTTACCTTGATCATCCTAGTGAAGTGAAGTCTCTATCATGAACGGTGTTATATAAGGAGACATTAACACTTCGTGGTCAGGTATATATAAACTCTTTGTATAGGATGGCCTGCTCGACTGTCCCCTACATGGAGATCAGGATCAAACCATTTGTGACTTGTCACAACACTTGTTACCATTCCACCAAAGTGGACCGCATTCGTAGTATTACCAGGATAAGGTTTCCCTCCTATATCCAATATACTACAGACCATTTTGGTTATCACTTAAGACATGATCCACTTGTATGTCACCACATACATGCTTAAGTTACATACTGATAACCAGGGATTTTATGTTTATTGGTTTATGGTAAAGTAATCAAAATAAACAACTGAGCAAAATCAAGATGTGAAGTTAAAATATCATATATTATACAACATAAGCATTTGTACACACTATTTACAAACTACAGGACACGAGACTTTAGGGCATCAACCCCAACAATCTTCCCACTTGTCTTAAAGTGAAGTGGGGTGTTACATAAAACTAGTACAAAACAATAAACTAGGGCATAAAAGCCCAGTACAGAAAATTTCCCACTTGCTCTAGTCCAGCCGCGAGCGATCCTGTAAATCTAATCTTGAAGGTAACCCTCAAACACTTAGCCATGAGAGCCTTGTAAACGAGTCAGCAACATTGTGCTCCGAAGCGATCTTCGTGACGATCACGTCCCCTCGATGCACTATCTTGCGGATCAGATGATACTTCCGCTCTATGTGTTTGCCACGCCTGTGACTCCTAAGCTCCTTGAAGTTCGCCACTGCCCCACTATTATCACAATAGAGGATAATGGGCCTAGACATATCTGGAACAACTTCCAATTTTGTCAAGAACTTCCTGAGTCAGACGCCCTCCTTAGCAACTTCGCAAACCGCTACGTACTCTTCCTCCATAGTGGAGTTGGCGATGCACCCCTGCTTAGTGCTTCACCACACTACAACTTCTCCATTATGCGTAAAGATTGACTCTCACATGGACTTACAAGAGTTCTTATCCGTCTGAAAGTCAGAATTTGTGTATCTAGTAAGGATCAAATCCCTAGATCCATACACGAGCATGTAGTTCCTCATTCTCCGAAGATACTTGAGGATGTTTTTCACTGCGGTCCAGTGACCCTGGCCTGGGTTAAACTGATACCTACTAACTATGCCTACAGCTTAACAGATGTCTGCTCGAGTACAGAGCATGACGTACATCAAACTGCCAACGACAGACGCATATGGGACCCCTCTGATCTCCTCAATCTCCTGAGGTGTCTTAGGACACATGTCCTTAGACAAAGTGACTCCATGCCTGAATGGCAGTAGGCCCCTCTTGGAGTCCTACATCGAGTACTTGAGCAACATCTTGTCAATGTATGATGCCTGAGACAGTGCTAGCACTTTGTTCTTACGATCCTGAGAGATCTGTATAGCCAGAACAAACCAAGTCTCTCCCAAATCTTTCATTTGGAATTGGATCGCTAGCGAGTTCTTAACTGCAGTTAGTAGACCTACATCATTCCCAATGAGTAATATATCGTCTACACACAACACTAAGAAGACTACTGAAGTATTGATGATTTTCTTGTAGACATAATGTTCATCAACGTTCTGGTCAAAGCCATGACTTGATCGCAGTATCAAACCGTATGTTCCAAGATCTAGACGTCTGTTTCAGCCCATAAATGGACTGATTTAGCTTGCAAACCTTTTGCTTTTGACCTTGGACTATGAATCCCTCGGGTTCCACTATATAAATGGTCTCCTCAAGATTTTCATTTAGAAAGGTCATCTTGACGTCCATTTTCTAGATCTCATAATTATAATAAGCTGCAATGGACAAGAGGATGCGGATCGAATTATGTCTAAAGTTTGCACTATGTAAATAGTCTCCTTAAGCATAATCATGCATCGTATTTAAATATAACTTTTATGTCTAAAATTTAGGTTATTCCTAAAGTATGCACATGCTTAATATATATCATATGTATGCATGTATTGAATATAAATGGTATATTATTTCTTTTAATGTTTGATTAAAAGCATCCTTACTATATAGTTCATTAATTGTTTAATGTAATTGTTATATGACTGTTAATGAAAAAGGAGATGCATACAACATGACATTACTTAGACAATATAATTGTTATATTCTTTTAATGTCATTAGTATGCATATTATAAGTTTTAAAATTCATTAGTTTATAAGAGTTATATGATTAATGAATTAGATATTAAAATGTATAATTCCATGTTGCATGTAAATATAGGTTAATTTAATTTTAAATGATTTAAAATTAATTTCACATAGATCTATGATTAGAAATTTTCTAATGGAATTAGAAATAAATTAATCTTCTATTTTTCCTTTTAATAGGATTATTTGACTAACGAAATATTAATTTTATAAAATAATTGTCTATAATGGACTTTTGTCTGAGGATGGTTCTGTTTAGGCCAATTTTTTAAGTTGACAGAAAGGAAACACCCCTATATGGGAATTGACCTAAAATCCATAGTGATTTTTTCCCATTTTGGACATCAATTTCCCACTAAAATTAGGTTATTTTGGTGTCATTTATTCATGCATTCTAAATGCATGTTGAAGGTTAATTAAAAATGAATTCAATTTGCTGAGATTAAATGACATGCAATGATGAATTTTCTAATTTTTTGGTTGAAGAAGAGTTCTTCAACACTTGAACACCAAAAACCATTTTTCCTCTAAAAATTTTCTTAAATTCAATTTCATTTTGGATCCTACAATCCAATCTAAGGGCCTAGAGAATAGTAATGAACATCAAGTGGTGGTCTACAACTTGTTAGAGAGGAAATTCGAGCTGGATTTTGAAGATTTGAAGAGTTCTTCAAAGGTAAATTTCTGAAATCTTATTTTCTTTATTGTGAACATGCTTGCTTGATTGATAAAATTGATGGAATTAGGGTGCTGAAGATCCTAATTGCTTTCGTATGTTGAATGTCAACACCATCACAAGCCAGCTCCACAACCTTTTCTATTAGATAACCCGTCCACATGGAGTTTCATGGAGGGTCGTCGTAGCTCTTGGCTTCAGCTGGTGTCTCCGTCATGCACACTTTCGTTTTTTTCACCAAAGGAGGCATGTAGAGTGCCCTTAATGATGAAGTCAGTTTGTAGCTCGAGGACGAAATTGGATGTCATACTCACCTAGCTCGACTGCCCATTTCATCAATCTGCCTAATGCATTTGGCTTTTGCAGCATCCGTCGCAACGACAAATTGGTCAAAATCGTTACCTTATGCACTGGAAAATATGGGCATAACCTTTAGGCTGACACAATGAAGGTGAGAGCAAGCTTGTCTACCTGAGGGTATCTTGTTTCTACCCCTACCATCGATTTGTTGGTGTAGTATACTAGTGACTATCGTCCTTCATTCTCCTTGATCAAGACTGAACTAATTGTAGAATTTCACATGACATATACAGAAAAAGCTCTTCACAGGGCATGAGCTTGGAAATAAGTAGGATTGAGCTCAAATAATTCTTGAGTTTCCCAAAAGTATACTCACATTCCTCCAGCCACTCAAAGTTAGTTTTTTTTTTCTTAATACCTTAAAGAATGGAAGATAGGATATCAGTAGGTCGACTTACGAATCAATTAAGAGCTACTATCTTTCCATTCAAGCTCTGTAGCTATTTTATTTTTCTAGGAGACTCCATCTCTAGCACAACGTGTATCTTGTCTGGATTTTTCTCGATTCCTCTTTGTTTTACCGTGAAACCTAGAAACTTGCCAGAAGGCACTCTGAAAGCACACTTTTCCAAGTTCAGCTTCATCTGATATCTTCTTAGAAATTTAAAGGCTTTGGCTCGGTCCTCTACATGGTTGCTTGCTTTCTTACTCTTTACCAGCATATCATCTACATAAACCTCCATGTTCTCGCCAATAAGAGGAGCAAACATTTTATTTTTCAGACATTGATAAGTAGCTCCTCCATTCTTAAGCCCAAACGACATTGCAATGTAACAGTAAAGACCCAGACTGGTGACAAAAGTGGTTTTCTCTTAATATAGGATCTGTATTCTAATATGATGATATCCTAAATATGCATCGATAAAGCTTAGTAGTTTGTGGCCTATAGTAGCATCAACGAGTTTGTCTATTCTCGGAAGTGAGAAGTTATCTTTTGGACATGCTTTATTGTGATCAGTAAAGTTGATGTACATTCTCAATTTTCCATTAGAGTTTTTAACGAGTACTACTTAGACAACCATTGTAGGTAGTAGACTTACGAATGAACTTTGTTTGCAATAGATTGTCCACTTACTCAGCTATTATCTCATTACGAGCATGGTTAAAGGCTCGTCTCTTCTGGCGCACTGGTTTGTAGCTTAGGTCAATGCTAAGTCGATGCACCATCACTTATGGGTCCACTCTCGACATGTCATCTACAGACTAGGCAAACACGTCTGAATTACATCTCGGAAAAGCTATAATAGCTTCTATCTCATTAACTCATAACTTTGCCTTGATGTTAACATTCTGAGTGTCAGATAGTAATGAAATAGATTCTAATGGCTCGATTGGCTCACCCTGAGGCTTGAGCTCTGCTGCCTGTTCGAGATCAGTAGCATCATTTAAGTATGTCACATTAACTGATGTATCACTCACCACAAGTGTGGAGGTATGAGTCTTGATCTCGGGCTCCTCTATGGCTTGAAGAACCTTCTCATCTCCTTTTCTAGCAATATCGTCAATGACATGCACCACCTCTACATTACCCTCTGAATTTCTCACAACTGTTCGATAGCATTCACGTGACATTAGCGGCTCTCCTCTCACAATCCCAACTCAACTTGTAGTAGGGAAATTCAAGAGTTGATGATAGGTAGATGGAACAACTCTCATTTGATGTAGGGATGGTTTTCTTAAGATGGAGTCCACCACCAAGGACTCCATCATGCCTGTCACACAGGCCATGCCCCCGCAAAGGTGACTGGAAGCTCTATACTACCTTCTGAATATATAACATGAGGTTGCATTTCTTTTCAAATGTTCATGCCCCAATATTATAGCGTTAAAGGTGCAAAGAGATAAGATGTTCATTAAGCTACCTCTATCCACTAAAATTCGATGAACTTTGATATTCGTTATGGTCAAAGACACAACTAAAGCTTCATTGTGAGGTTGATGTAGATTTACTACATATTCCTCAGTGAAACTGATTACTTGGTCTACTATAGTAGTATAACATACTCTTGGACCCTTGGAGAGAATTTGGCCTCACGTGCTTTGTTTTTTCGCTCTTTTCCAGAATCGCCTTCAGTCGGACCACCCAAGATCGTCTTAATTTCTCTAGGCGGTGTTGGCGTGTGATCTCTCCTGCTTTGAATTGTTCTACTTTGGTTACCATTTTGGTTGCCGCCTTCTCCCACACATTCCTTCAGTTGACTCAGTGAATCAGAGTTTTTATAGCCCACTTGAGTACAAAACATTCCACGATAGTATGCCTATGGTCCCTATAAAAGAGATAATATTTGTCTATATTTCTTCGATGTGAATCAGTCTTTCAGCTTTACTGGCCACTTCGACATCCCTTTGTCTATAATTTCCATCAAAATTTGCTCTACAGAAACCACCGTTGTAACATTCTAACTTGCTAGGTGGCAAACCTTTGCAGGTTGCCTTCTCTGGTGCCACCAACCATTCTTCTGTCCTTTCCCTCTTATTTTCATGTTGACCCTCACCTTCTTGTCCTCTTGACCTATGATGGTCCAGACAGATGGTTTTCTCTTCCTAACCACCTCTCGAGTGAAGGAGCTCCCCGACGCTCATGTACTTTTGTTCCTTGAAAGGAGTTCGACATATGTCGTAGCTACTTTCTTGCCTAAGGACCAAAGGAACTTCTCATCCCTGAGCCCGACTACAATAATTGTTAGAGTAGCACCATTAGTATAACCTTCGATCTATTAAGTTTCACTGTTGAATCTTGCAACATACTCTCTTAGTGTTTCATTCCTTCCCTGTTTTATGGTGAGCAGATGAGTGAGAGGTTTTCTCTAATCTCGACCTCCTAGGAACTGGGTAATTAATGCTCTTTCCAGCTCTCAGAAAGAATCTATTGATCTTCTCTTCAACTTTCTAAACCATTTTTGAGTGGGACCTGCAAAAGTAAACGAAAACGCCCGACACTTGATAGCATCTTGGACTCCATGGAGTTCAATCCATGATCGAAATGTATCTAGATATGTCACACCCCCTCCTAGATTACCCTCTTAATCTGAAAGAGGATATGACCGCAGTAGTTACTAGCGCTGCTGCCAGCATCCATCACCTTAGCCTTCTAATCTAAATGCCAACCCGTTAAATATTGATAATGTATGCATATGGTATGCCCCCTTAAGGTTCTACAAATTATTATATATACACATGCATATAGCCATGATATAACATTTAAGGAAAAATATTCACAGATGACCCAAACATTCCTAACAAAACCCTAGTCCCTCTCAAAACATGTGTACATAAACAAGCCATCAACCTAAGTTCTTCTGAACAAGCCAGGCCTTTAAGTGGCAAGCAGCAGCAGGATCAACCTTGAGGAATCTGACCGCTACCTGAAAAAAGGAAACACAGGAAATCTATGAGCTAGTAGCCCAGTGAGTGACTATAGAATTATACTACATCATGTATTACATCACTATAAACATGTAAATATAATGATGAGTATCTCAAGCAACTTTCTCTAAATATAGCTTTAAACCATTCTTAGACATCATTAACATCATTATTCCTTAGTTGAGAACGAGCCTAAAACGCTCCAGCTCCCAACGTCTATTACCAACCAGGAGACCCATACTTCGGCCTCCCTTTAGTGGTGCAAGGCCTAGGAGACCCATACTTCGATCTCTCATTCAAAACTACCTACGTGCACATGGAGTATTCTAAGTACCGTCAATACCTTAGGTACCGGCCTAGAGACCCATACTNCCATACTTCGATCTCTCATTCAAAACTACCTACGTGCACATGGAGTATTCTAAGTACCGTCAATACCTTAGGTACCGGCCTAGAGACCCATACTTCGGCCTCTCATAAAGTTTTCTAAGTACCGTCCATACCTTAGGTACTATTACCCAGATACCTTCTCCATATACTTCAGTATCGGGTTATTTCATAGCATCAATTTAAGTTTCATTACATGTCGTTTACACCAGAACTCATTCTATCATAGCCTTCCTTTAGAAAGAATATTCAATATTAGAAACTTAACTTTTGTAATAATTTCACAACATACCTTAGCCTGTATTAAACATATACAAGCTGGGAAACATGCGTTAAGTTATTCTTCAACCATTTGTTGCTTGAGGAAGTATAAATTCATCATTAACGTCACTGTAACTTACTTGATCTTATATGCATAAGTGTTGAAAACATTAAGTTCACTTAGTCACTCACCGCTCGTCAGGGCTCTTAACGATTTATATGCCTCTCCTAGTTCTTCTTGGCCTGAAAGGAAATAATTCCCGGTTAACCTACTTAGAACTCTTAGCAAAATACCTCAAATAGTTCATTTTACTAAAGGAACTTTCATTAACAAAGACAGCTTTACTAGCGAGATCCCCCTCATGAGCGAGATCCTCATGAGCGAGATCCTTTTCATGAGCGAGATCAGCGAGATCCTCATAAGCGAGATTAAGCTTTTCCTGGCAAACTTTCATCCTAGTGATACTCACCTTACCAGTGATATTCAGCACAAAATTAGTGAGATTTCCCTCATAAGCGAGATCCTCATTCTTCATATCTCGTTATAGCTCTCCATGGTGAGCTGTGTGCTTATTCTTCCCAAGCAACTATCTGCTTATGCACAGATTCTCTATTACAATTTAAAAAATTCATAACTCAAAATTTAGAGCTCTTTTCAAGAAACTTCCTTCTACAAACTTGTTTAGAATTGAGCTAACTTACCTTAAAATTTCAGTTGAGAATTCCTTATAGTTTGGCCTGAAACTTTCAATCTTCACCTCGGGCCCTGATTAACCCAAGATTCTGCCTCCTTTGTACTTTTTTCACTTCTTATTCTTCTCCTCCTGAAATATTTCTTCCGCAAGACAACCTCTCAAACTAGATTCTCCCAGCTTTCGGATGGCATCACTTTCACTAAATTTGCTTTTGTCAATTTCCGAAACCAAGCTTTTAAAATTCCTCTTCCAAAATCTTTCCGCCGCCTCCTGAGTTCAAGGGTTAACTGCCACGTCACCACTCATTTAGTATATTTTCCTTCCCTTCCTTCATAATTCCTATAACTAAACATGAATTGCTACTTAATAAATATGTAATATATCATTCCTTTGGCTAAACATGCTTATCTAAGAAACCTAGAGTTCGAGGTTTAAGATACAATACTGGGTCTTTCGATCCATCATAGACTTCATAGTAGGTAAATTGAATTTAGAGCATACCAGTACCTACATGGTCTCACGTGAAGGGTTGGTCTACCTGATCTAACAAATTTTCAAGGTCCAACCTATCGTGGTCTTGTGCCTTTTTGATATCCCTTAACTGGTTCTGGATTTGTTGTAACTGAACTGCCCATGGTCAACTCTCCACTTCTTTATCATCCTCGGCTTGCTTCCTTTGCCTTTGGTTGATGAGACCCCATAAATCTATATCAAGGCTAGATTTTTTTGTTCGTTCCATCCTTCGAGCTTCTGTTCGCTCACCTCTCTAAACTATTGATCACCTCTAGTATGTGTAAGATCTTCTAGGCTGACTCTAGCTGGAGCATAATTTCGAAAAATAGGAGTTCAAGAATGCTAATCGGGAGGTAGATGCGTCCACAGGTCGAATTGTTCGCTCGCCTGTCGTTCCTTCCTAATATCAACTTTTCTGATGCATTTGGTCAAGGAACCTCAGATTCACCTACCTTTTCAATAGCAAGACCTTTACCCTTGGCCGAGTCTCAGACAATTGGGGTGGTGCTCTAACTCAATAGATTGTGCTTTGGCTTTCCATCACGCTTATTTTCTTCAAGTGGATCTGTCACATTCTGCTTGATGGCCTCAATAATTGGGTTTAGGCATCTAAGCATCTCCATGATTTTATTTAAGTTTTGATCTAAGACATCAACTTTGGCAGCTAGAGTCGCGTATACATCAGTGGGCTCATTCACAAGCTGATGGGACTCATCCATTTGAGTTTCTAGAACATGTGTGAGCTATAGCATTGGGTAAAGTTCACGGTTTGAATCATCCCCATTAGTTGGGAGACTCTCTCTATTCACGTTGTTACTCATGGTTCAAATATAAGATGTAGTAGAAGGGCTAAAAGATTTTACTATTTCTCTCCCTACAGATGATACCAAGTGTTGATACTAAAAATCGTACCAACGGTGAATTTGTATTTCTCGAGGGAGAGGAGTCTAATATCCTGCAAGATGAACAAAGCTAAACACTGGTGTGGTGTTTAGTGAAATTCACTCTGACGCTTAAGTTAGAATCAAGTTTGAAAATAGCTCAATTGGTAGAAAATAAGTATGAGTTTTTTTAGCATACTTTTCTTCTATCAAAACTCGAAGATTATATAGGTCGATCTCTTAATAATTGATGCTAGCACAACCTTTCCTCTTCAAGGCCTTTTTTGGACTACCCTTCAACCATTAACCATCCGAGCCATCATTGTTGGAGTTGTTGCACATCTCGACTGTCAATGTGCTCAACCTTTGGATAAACCTTTAACGTTCGATTAGCAATGGATTAATGTGCCATTAAGCTTATTATTTAATCATGTACCTTAATTATAATCATTGCTTAACTAATAGCTCGGTTGCGTATAACTCCTAGCTCAAGCTCCTGTCTTGAGGCGAGCTTCTTTCTTAGCTCGACCCCATTTCTTAGTTGGCTCCCCTGAGTTTCTCTTGACCTCTCTCCTAGGCTCACTTCAGCTTCTCTTGAGCTCTCTTCTAGGCTTCCCTGAGCTTTCTCCTAGACTCATTTAAGCTCCTATTGAGCTTATACCTCATGGGTCCCATTGAGTATGCTGAATTTAACCCACAACAAGTATGGTATTATGTGTCACCCTAAATTGTCCTAATGACCTTTAATTTATAGAAAAAAAAAAAAATTCAAACTCCTCTTAATTAAGAAAAAAACAAATCAAATCAAATTTAATACAAATAAAGTAAAAAATTATTTCTTTGACTTCAAAAAAATATTTGGCTTAATTTATTTTCTTCCAAAATTAGTTGGAACAACATTTTTTTCCATGAAAAAAAGTTTTAATATCAAACATTGAAAATTTATTCTGCCTAAAATATATTTTATTTTATTGAAAAAGAGAAAATTTTCAATATTAATTACTTAAGATTTATTTTTTAATCTCTTCTTAAAAACTAGCAAATTTTACCCGATGACAATATCATAACATTAACAAAAATAAAGATGTAATAAAATACTTACACACAATTAAATATTTATAAATAGAAAAAATGAATATTATTAATCTTTATTTTCAAGGATAGACCTAATAACAAATGAGTATGCAAATCATTACTTATAGAAAACAAAAGTTAAATAAATAAAATTTATCTTTTCTGATTTATTGATATGATATATCAATTTATAGATCACACATGAGCATATCCAAACTATTACAGATAGAAAGTCATTTCAAATATCACAAATATACTAATTTTAATTCTAATGATATAGCATATCAATGATATAATTAATAATAAATGAGCATGTAAGGAAAAGAAAAAGATGGATAAAATATAACCGAAATGTTATTGGTATAGTGTTCCTATTTTGTTGATAATGTATATACATAATATACCTAAAAGAAAATGAACATGAAAGAAATCATCTAATAGTAAATAAAGTAAAAGAATATCATTTATTTATGTCCTATTTATGTTATATTGATATAATATATCAATAACAAATATAATGACAAATGAACATGCAAACAATCAATAATAGATATCTATCATTGATAGATCACTTCAACCAGTAATATATGTTTATTAACCATCAATGATAAGTCTATAAAATAGATCCATCAATGATAGACTTTCGTCGTTGATAATTTTCTTTGTAATAACTATAGTTTAAATAAAGTTTTTGCATATTTACAAATATTTATAAATTATGCTACAATTGCTATTATTTTATGTTAGATTATGATACATGGAATTGTCCCCTAAAAAAAAGGTAAAGATTTCATACTTCATAAATAATTCAAATACTCATATTCAACATTATTTAGAAAAATTAGAAAGAACATAAGGGTGGTTGAAGTAAATATCATAAAACTCACTATCACTCCATGATGAGTCACAAAACCAATAGAAAAATGGTAATGAGTTGGCTTATATCTTATTTTTGGTCTTTATTAATATTATTTTTCTTTTGAAGTTGGAAGTCTTTTCTTACCCAAGTGAGACACACATAGTGGCAAGTAATACATTATAGTAAGGTGTAAAGCTAATTTTGAAAGCTAAAGACTTTTATGAATCATTATCCTTATCGTTTAAGTATTAATTATTTCTTGAAGAAAAGTTGCACTTTTTAAATTTCATCACATTAGCAAACAAAAATGTACAGGGCCTAGAACCAGACCCCATTATCTTAAAAAAAATGATAAATAAATAATAAGAAAAGAAAAAAACCATTGTCTTCCTTTTTTTTCTTGTTTTTTTGGGTGGGGTGGGGGACACAAAGACCATTAGCTTTCTCAATGGGGAAATAATAATTATTAAAAGAAAAAACAAACAAAAGATTCCATGGGTTTATTTTTGGTTTAAATACTACTTTAATCTCCTACCTTCCTTATTTTAAATTCATTTTAGTTTCTATACTTTCAACTTTGATTCATTTTGGTTCTCATATTTTAAAAATTTTCATTTTGGTTCTTGCATTTTTAAATTTGGTTAATTTTGGTCCTTGTACTATTAAAAATTGACCATTTTAACCCATTCATTTTCATATTTATTTCAATTTTAAGGGATAAAAATTGTCACTTTTTGAAGTTCACGGACTTAAAATGAACTAGAGTTGAAAGTATAATAACCAAAATGAACTCTTTTAAAGTATAGAGACCAAAATTAATCAAAATTGGAAGTATAAGAACTAAAATGAATATTTTGAAACCAAAGGAATCAAAATGAACCAAACTAAGTATAAGGATCAAAGTAGTATTTAAACAATTATTATAATTATTATTTTGAAAGGTACAATTGGTTACTATTCTTCAACAAGGAACATTGACGCTTAGTGTTTGACCCTTCTTTTTTTTTTTTTTTTGCAACGTGTTGAGTGGGACATCGAAACTATAACCTCAAAGTTGATATTACATATTTGATATCAATTGAGTTATGCTCTTTTTGATTTTGACACATTTTTTATTGGCTCTTATCCAATAATTTAGAAAATTAAATTTATAAACATTATTTTCATTTCTGAATAATTTTATTATGTAATCTAAAAGTAATTTTTCAAAAACTATTAAAAAAAGGCTAAGAATTAAATCTTTCCTAAGAAAAATGAATAATTTTTTCCTGACTTGGTGCATTAATAAACATAAAAAATTTTAACTTGAAATTTTATATTTTATATTCTAAATTTGAACTTCAATATTTGTGGGCTTATTTATTTATTTTTTAATAGGGAAAGGTGTGGGATTTGAACTTTCGGCCCCAATACATGTTATTCTAACTTCTTAAGCCAAGACTATGTATTATTTTTATTTTAAACTATATTGTCACGTGTGCACAAATGACTTAGATATGTTAAATTACGAATCTAGTCTATATGGTTAAGAGAGTTAGAATTTAGACCCTACAGTTTATAAGTTAAATTTCACTCTCTAAAAGTTAATTTATGTATCATATATAAATTTGATTCTTTTTGTTTAATTTGATCCTATTTGGTAATCATTTGGTTTTTGGTTTAATTTTTAAAATTAGCCTACTTCCTCTCAATTTCTTATAATATTTTCATATTTCTGAAGTCAAAGAGTTGAATTCTTAGTAAAATTTAAAAAATAATAACTACTTTCTAAAATATACTTTTTTTAGTTTTCAAAATTTGACTTAATTTATAGGTTTAATTTTAAAAAATTAAAAATATTGGTAGAGCGTACATAATAAAGGAAAAAATTTAGAGGTGAATAAAGGGTGTTTGTAGACTTAATTTTAAAAAACTAAAACTAAAAGTCAAATAATTATTAAAAGAAACCTAACAAAATTTTGGATTTGAAAGTTGGAGTAACTAAAACATAAAAATAGAATTACACACGAAATCAAACAAATAAAATAATACCTTCTCAAAACTAAAATAATAAAATTACACATGAAATCAATCAATATAACCTATAAAATTTAAACTAACAATAGGGGTGTTCAAAAAACTTGATGACCTAAAAAAACGATCAACTCAATCAACCCCGTTCGGTTTGAATTAGGTTATGAACTCTTCTGGGTTGGGTTGGGTTCAAATAAATGAAAATTTTACGGGTTGGGTTGGTTCATGGGTCATCTAAAATAACCCAAATCAACCTGAGCCACCCCGAACTTATTATTAACTTTAAAGTGTAATTTTTTTTGCTTATGTACAATTAGATATACATATATTTATTTTAATTTTCTTTAATTTTATCAATTTTTTGGATAATTTATTCTTCAACAACTCTTAAAATAGTTTTGTTTTTTGCATTTTTAAAAAAGATTATACATTATATAAATTGAAATTGAGTTATTAATCTTAATTCATATATGAAAATAGTTATATTGAATTTTTACATATTAACATTTTACTTCTTTTTATAAAAAAAATTTAAATAACTGACCCGAGTAACCCGAACCACCCAACCCAAATGTTTTATGGTTGGGTTGGATTGGGTTTATTTTTTAATGAGGGTTATTTGGGTTGAAGAAATTTATAATCCGAACAATTGAATTGAGTCTAAAAAATCATTCACCCGATCCAACCTAACCCAAAAACATCCCTACTAACCAGAGGCTCAATATCAACGGATAAAGAAATGTCAAAATTGAACTTAGGAATCGATATATATATATATATGTAAGAACATCATCTCTAATAGAACAAATTATTTTTAATGAAATAAAAAGAAAGTTATACAAACCTAAGCAACACCATAACACGTTTGAATTATGAAGAAAATTATTATTCTAATATGTAATATTAAAATCTCGTGCCCCAAACTCAACCACATTAATCAATATGGCGAAGAGTATTTCAACTAAATATCTATATAGATATGTTTGTTTTAGTACAATTAGTGTTTGACGGATTCATATCATGAACCTTGTAGTTACTAACATATTTGAATGTCAATTGAATTACGGTCGTCTGTTATTATTATTGGTGGTGAACAACATATCTTTCTGGACGTCGGTTTTTTTTTTTTTTTTTTCCTTTCTTTTTCCAGATTATGTTAGAAACTATATTTAAAGTTATGATATAAATTACACTTTATATCCTCCTTTTTTATGTTTAATTTTCATTTTGCCTTTTTAGTTATAAATTTGTAATTTGATTCCTAAGCTAACATTATGAACCACATACATTTATGTTAAATGTTAGCTTATCACTTTTCTTTCCTACTTTTTTTAGTACAATAATTATAAGGATGAGTATTATTGAAAAAACAATTGCATGATAGAGGATTGAACCTCTAATTCTAATTTTAAGGAGGAAGATCTGACAAATTATCATCATTGAGTTGAATTCACTTCTCTCATATACTTATAAATTGTAAATTATAAATATTAGATACTTTACATTTATTGTACTAATTAAAAAAATATTGCCTATATAATTCGGCTTGTATTAGAGAAAAAGCCAAATCTAAAGTCAATTATGGAAAAATAAACAACCGTCTTAAACAAGTGAACCATTTTTTGAATGTGGAATGAAAAATACCCAGGGAGAAAATAAAAGAAAATATTAGGGTGATAGTCGATTTAGTTTTTTCAGGTCAATCAAGAATCAAATAATACTAATCGATTTTATAAAGAAAAGATCCAAACTAATGTCCAATAAAAAATAAAATCAATTGATTAATTTTTATGGTTTGGTTTATTATCGGTTTGGTTCTCGATTTTATAAAGAAAAGATCCAAACCGATGTCCAATAAAGAACAAAATCAAGGGATTGGCTTTTATTTAGTTTGATTTATAATCGGTTTGATTCTCGCTTTTTTACATTTTCCTTTTTTCCTTCCAAATTTTTATTTTTATTTCCAATGTTATTTTGAATTGGTCATTTTCTTTCATTTTAAATTAAAATTTCGTCCATTTCTTTCTTTATAGATTGAATTTTGACATTTTTATTTTTTCAAATAAAAAACATATACACTCTACAATAATTGATATTTTCTTTCTAAACAATAAATATATATGCATCTTAATAATTACAAAAATTAAAAGATTTATGATGTTATAGTTTATTTTTAACGGTATATATAACCCTTTGTTGGATTCCGAAAATCTATTCCCAATACACATCTTTCCCTTGGTTAACTGTCACAAATGCCAATTGAGACAATTTTGAGAGTTAATATCAACTGTACAAACAGAAACTATGGTCTCAAAGTACTAAATTATTCTTCAAACGTGTGTCATCGACAGATGTCATTCACTTTAGAGGTCGTATATGTACCTAAAAATGATAATGATTGTCAGCACAGACAATATAATTACATTGTATAAAGAAATAGTTACCATTTTGGTACCCTGGATTTCTTTGAAATTAATGCAGCAAAGAATGCGAGGATTGTCAGCATAGAAGGTGTTCTGCCTATGGCCATTCATCATAACATCAATCAAACATTCATGATTGTCAATAATTTTTTTTTTAAAAAAAAAAAAACAAAAAAAGTACAGCCAAAACCAGAGAAATTATTGGTTTTGACCCAAAAAATTTTTCCTCATTCAAAAGTAACCTCATCTTCAAAATCTACTCTTTTTTTAAACCTTTTTTCTAACGTTTTAGACTTTAAGTGGGGGGATTCACCACGTAAAAAGATAGTTTTACCCTTGAATAAATGGTCATGTCAAAAAGATCAATCAAATCTCATCTTCTCGTGGGAAACTCTTCATCTTCCTGTGGAAGTTAGGGTTTATTCTTTTTCTTCTCGCAAAGACTTTCCTACCTCTGTAAAAATGACCAATCTTTTTGTCTTCTGTTACCCGTTCGCCCGATTCGGATTTTGACAAAAGGTATCTTTTCCATTTGTTTTTTTTTTTTTCTAAATGTATCGATTCTATTGTTTATTAGGGGAGTATGTGTGATTTCTGGTAGTGTAGTAAAAAGCTCAAATCCCTTTTTTATCATCCTTTGAACTTTAACGAACTTAAAAGAACTTGTAAAATATAAAGGGCTATATGTTTGTCTGGGTTTGATTTGACATTTTTGGGTGTATTGAACTTCATGAGACAAATATCTCGTGAAGTTGTTGCAAATATTTGTCTCGTGAAGTATTCGCAACAGTGGAAAGTTTTTAAAATAGCTCGAAGCTCTCTATCATTTGTCTCGTAATGTTGTAAGTTTGTCTCCTGAAGTTACTTAATGAGACAACTTCATGAGACAAAAGACAGAAATGAACTCAACTTTACGAGAGACGAAAGACTGACTTTTGACTCTCATTCAGTTTGTTTTTTGTCATCTGTCTCGTGCAACAATCAGTTAGCAGAGATTGTGGTATATTTTGTGCCAAGATGTTTGAGTATGTTGTAATTGGGTGTGATATGTCCACTTTGACCCAATCAAATATGGATGTCTTCAGACGTTAGTTTGTTGTAGAAATATACATGAAAAAGCTATTTATTAGTGCATTCGTTTATCTTTAATGGTGCATATTTTCTACGCCTTCTTTTGATATTTCTCTTGAGATAATTAAATATTACATTGTCACATTAGTTTAATTACAAGATGTTACACCGTAAAATAACCAAATCAAATTTTAACATAAACTGGATTCACGTCGTTGTCAATGGTTGTAGGTAAATTACTCAATTGTGGCCCCGCATACCGCACCTAATACATTTGTGAATCTGAGTGACATCTTCTATAGATGGTATTCTTATTTCCCAGTGGTGGCCAACTTGAGTGACACATATCGGTGGCAATATCTGGATGTCTTTGTAATCATCTCCCCGAGGCCATTCTAAAATAGGGCCTACAAGGAAAATAGGTTTTGCATATAATCCGTAAACAACCTGAATGTTGTAACAAAGGGAGCATTGTGTGTATGGATCAATGTTCCGATAACGGGTTGCTGCAATCACATGGGAGCATGGCATGTCGTAATAATTGAAATCCTTGCATGTACACGTACACACATTCAAAACAACAACTCCACTAAGGTGATTATCAATGACTTCAAAAATGTGTAGATCAATCGGCCTCACAAAATGTCTTCTAGATCTATACTCTACCATTGCCATTTTCACCTCCGCATAGTATAAAAGCATCATTTGACCACTCGATGTGTAGGTTCTTCGCCGATAAAACCACTCTTGCAACAGACCACTTATGTTATCAAGAAATTTAGTTATTGGCAATGTTCGATCGTCCTTTAATACAACATTCTGTTGGAAAACAGAAACACGTAGCGAAAGAAAACACGATCATTAAGCATTCTAATTACTTAATTTTGACATTAAAATAAGAATATTCATAAGTAATAAAGAAAGTTTCAACACATACCTTTGAAGATCCTCTTCATGCACGTATTTGAGTTGCAAACTCTTCCAATTGAATTCGTGGACCACCAAAAGATCTTCTCTACTATTCTCAGCCTTGAATTTGAGTGGTGGAACTCACAAATGGAGTGAATTTGTGAAGGAAATAGAATGGGTTTTAGGTGAGGAAGAAGAACTCAACAGTAACAAATTTTCCAACAACTTCAACAACTCTATTCTCCCAAATTGGAGTGTTTTATTCTTTAACTACATGCAGGCAAGATTGAACTCAGTCAAAGACACCTCCAACTTGAAGATTGAGTGGGATAGATGTGTGTGACGGAAATCAGATTCGAGATTTCTATGAGCGGCGGAAGAAAGATTATTCCAAATCAAAATCATGAATGAACAATGTATTTACAGTCAACTTCAAACAAACGGTTATACAATTCATACAGAAATTATAGCATGAATAACTATAAATGCTCAAAGGGAAAACTGTACGAACATTTTTAGATGCGTCTCCACGCTTCGATGCGCACGACCGCTCGAACAACAGCAACCTCGAACGCTTGATCTACATGACCGCAACACCGCAACGAACACAGCACAAACACTTTGTGCTCGTCCTCAACGATCGCCTCGGCCACGAAGTGCTCATTAACAGCACGACGGCCTCCAGAAAACCTTGACGGTGTCGAGTTGAGTCTGACACCACCAACAAGGCTACCTTGGTATTCTCGGTGTGAGAATCCAAAAGGTGGGCTCTGTTCGGACTTGGAATGAGGCAGACGAAGGAGGAAACACCGATCGCGTACACGACTGGGCAAGTGAGAGATGGCAGAGACCTATCATATAGGTTGATGCCCGTTTAGCTAAAGCTAAGTGATTGTATAGCAAAAGCTATGTGATCGTTTAGCTCATCGTTTAGCTCAGTCTGTCGCCTATAGATCCTACACGATCGTTTACTTAGGGCAAGCGATTGTCTAGCAAAACTATGCGATCGTTTAGTAAATACTGTATAATCATTTAGCTCACCACTGCACGATTGTTTAGCTCGCCCAACCGTTGTTTAGTAAATCCGTATTTACTTGACGACTACCGTGAGATCCCTTTTTTCGTCAAGAGAGAAATCTCAAAAACTTTTCAATCGTTTGTAAAAACATCCATTTTGAAATTAGGAAAACTATTTTCCTTTTAAACTCACGGTTACCATGAATCCAATAATCACCCACTCATTTGATTATTAAAGAAAAAGAATTATTTATCCAATAATTAATATTATTATACATATAAATGATAACCAACTTATCATACTACATTTATAACCTATAATTTTAATATTTCATCTCATGAAACATATAAACCATAGTACTTTTCCTATTCCATGGCATTTAATGTAAATCTCATTTACATCAATCCTCTATTAGATGTATCTCATACATCATACCTATTATATCATATATAATCAAAATACCTCTTATCAATTTGAACATTTCAAATCAACATCAAGAACTGATCCTCAACTGAATCCATTGATCTACCAAGGGGACTTCATGAACCTGTAGCTCGAAGCTCCAACGGTACGTGAATAACTGACTCAACTCTTTAGTCACAGGATCCACCATCCGTTAACTGCCAGGGATTGCACTAAAGACTGAAAGTTGAACTCTCCTTACTACAGATATATTATGTGTCCATCTTAACCAATGAGCAGTGCGACAACCCTTCACAGATCGCTTGTAAGTACAGCTGGGCTAATAACTGTTATGCCCCTTTAGCTACATCTATCTCCTTAAGTATCACTGATCCCTCTAATGAACATAAGTCATAGTCCTACTATGACTGAGTCCTCTCTTCCAAAGTGAAGTTGTGGCCACTATGTTCAAGCTCCGGAATCAACCTTTAAGGGAACAATCTCTCTACTTATCCCTGCTTCAGGAAAAGAGTGAATTCCATCTTGTGGATTGAGTTTCCAACTCCCAAATCAGACAAGTCCCCAAAAAGGTAGGCATGTTGAGTTGGCAATCTGGCCATTCTCACCCATACTAATCAAAGGACCGTCCTCAAAGGCAGAAGTTCCCAAAACACTCAGGATTAAGGTCGTGTCACCTATGGTCGTTTAGGTGAGATGTAAGTCTCTAGTATCAACGGCATTATATACAAAACTAGTTATCTCGTGGTCTAGGTCTTATACATACTCTTTGTATAGGACACCCCCGCTTGCACTTCTCCACATGAATGGTCAGGATCAACCACCTGTATTAGTTTACAACACTTGCAAACCTCTACAAAGCGGGTCGTATCCGTAGTGTCACAAGGATTAGGTATCCCACCTTAATCCTTATACTACAAACCTATTTAGGTTATCACTTAAGGCATGATCTACTTGTATATCACATATACATGCTTAAGTTCACATAAGATAACCAAGGAGCTTTGTTTATTGGATATGAGTAAATGCCAGAATTAAATAACACTTATTTTATTTATTGAACAATGTGTATCTTTACAAAAACAATGAGACTCTGGGAGAATTAGGACACCAATCCCAACAGTGTGAATTGTAGAGTTCCACCTACTTAGTTGGTGGAACATTGGATTTTTCCACTAAGTGGAAAATTCCAATTTTGAAATACAAATTGAAAATTAATTTCAGTTAATTCAAAATTAATTTAAATTAAAATTTCAGAATTCAATTTCTCAAATTGAATTAAATTTGAAAATTAATTTGATTTTAATTAATTAAACAAAATTAATTAAATAATAATTGAATATCAAATATTAAATTAATCACACACCTAATTTTAAACATGAATCCTATTCATGTAATTAATATTTAAATCAATATTTAAATATTATCAACTCTCCAATTTCGTTTAATTTCGATAAATTAAACGTTAATTAATTATACGAATAATTATACAAACCCTAATTTGAATTTGAACTATTCAAATTCAAACCCTAAAATTCATTTTGAACATTTCAAATTGAAATTCAATTTGAACACTTCAAACTGATATCATTACAAATTCATTCAATTTACTAATTCAAGGTGTTCATGTTTTACGAACTAGTAGATGAACCTTATGGACCTACAGATCATGAGCTCCAACGATTTGAGATTAATTGGCTAAAACTCTTTAGACTGAATTAATCAATATTCGTTAACTATCGAGTCACACCACTATAGCTCGATAGTTGCACTCTCCTCACTATAGATGTATTTGTATCCACTTGATTTAACCATAATCAGTAAGTCGACCCTTCACAGGTTGTTCGTAATAACGGTTGGGTCAAATGTTGTTTTACCCATGAAATTACGTCTTGCTCCATAAGTTCCACTAATCCTCTAATGAACAATTGGATTGTACTCCAATCACTAAACCGGATCCCTCTCGAGCCAATGAGAGCGTGGGGCCCCTTGTTCAAGACCTAGATTTAGCACTTAAAAGAACAACCTTCCTTTTATTCCTTAAATCAGGTAGGCGTGAATTCCATTTTATAGAATTATGTCCCCAGCTATCTATCTGATCTTATCCCCAAAATGGAAGGGTTATTGAGCAGTGATGTTGGACTACTCTCACCTATGAAAATCAAAAAATAATTCCGAATAAATTGGAATTCATAGTTAGCTCAGGATTAAGATCGAGTTACATAGATCATCTAAGTGAAATAGTCAGTCTTAAACAGTAAATAACACTATAAAGTAAAAGTGACTCATTTCTTGGTCCGATCTTATGCAAACTAATTGGATAAGACGTCCCCACTCCTCATGTCATTACATGAACGAATTAGGATCACCTCGTTTGTAGCATCTTACAACAAATTGTAACAACTACAGAGTGGGCCGCATCCGATAGTGTTACCAGAATAAGGCACCCAACCTTACTTTTATACTATAGATTATTTTGACTATTTACTCGAATTTGATCTACTTTTATGTCTCCACATAAAGTTCAAGTATTCATACAATAGCTATGGATCTTAGTTTATTTGATTTCATCTTTACAAGTGAAATTTACAAATTCGATGAAAATTTTATTGAAGAAATGTTAAATAACATCTTTATTGATAATAGAAAATGTTTAACTCTACAAACTGCGAGTTTTAGGACATACAACACAACACATTCAAACTCTCAGCCGCATTTGTAGTCATCTGATCGAACCCTCGTTCAAATTGAAATACCCTAGCCCACTTTTCAAATCCAATCTCCTCCAAGTACTGGCCCACTCCTTTGATTGGGATAATTTTTGCCTAATGTACTTAAAAAGTAGTCTCATGGGGTGATTTTGCTGCTAGGTAGAAATCGAGGAAAGGAGCTTTTTTTTTTTTTTTTTTTTAAATGCTTGAGTAGGTTTAGACTTATATGATGAATGCAGGTACAATGGAAGACAGAAGGAAATACCATACTTAAATACATAATAAAAAATGCAGAATAAACAATGGAATACAGAATATAGAATAAACAATGGAATACTGAATGCATAAACAATGAAATATAGAAGAAATTTGGCTAAGAATTGAATCCTTGTACTTAAGAAAGATTCAAATCATGGTAATAAATATGGATGATTGTTCGCCTCGTGATTTGAGTCTAAAAGTGTTATGAGTGAAGATGAAGAATGGTAATGAGTGGATAAGAAGAGTGAAGATGGATAATGGATTATTCTCCCATTAAGTAAGAAAAGTAGGTGATGCGTTAGAGTGGATGTAAGCACACCTTGTAAAATGCGTAAAAGCTTTCCTAAATAAAATCCAAGTATAAATCTAACTTAGGTTTTGTTGGGAATGTCCTAGAATTCCCAGTTCGTGTTAAACATTCTATTTATCAATAATAATAAATTGTTGATCTTGCATTCTATTATGAAAATCCAATAACATATCCATGGCTATAGTCTGAATACTGTAACTTTATGTAGTGACATAAACGAGACTCCAGGAGAATTAGGACACCCATCCAAACACTTCGTACATGATCTAGTCCCTTTTCTTAAGGCAATGGGAAGATCGAGAGACACATCACGGTTTTCCTCTTCTCAAAATTTCTTACTGCAATTAGCCGTCTGATCTATGGATCTTTCTTTAAAAGGACTTCCCACACAATCACCTTCCCTTCCACTGTTCTCGTTGCTGGAGTTATTTCCTCAGTGTTATTCTTTCCATCAGTTTCTTCATCCTCCTTAATTCCTTCTATTTTCTCATCACTGTCACCAATTTCTATATCTCTGTCCACTCTGCAATTATTAGCCTCAACACAATCATCAATATCACAAACAAGGATGTTTATACCTGGGGCTGAGATCGAGTTAGACTCATGAACTAGAGTCAAAGAAGCGACAGGCGGCACTGTTTCCTTCCTGAGATTCTTCCTGTAGTATGTTATCCAAGGGACTTGATTAGTGGGAAGAACAGAACCAGGAAGAATAAGACCAGGATGTTCAGGTTCAGCCAACACCTCTAGGGGAATGAAATACATGGACCAGTTAGCCTCTTCACTAGGACTCTCCCTCCTAAAGAGGACTAATGGGAAAGAAAGATTGATCCTCAAGAAAGGTGACATCCATAGACACAAAGTATTTCCAAGATGAGGGATGATAACACTTGTACCCAAGTTGATGGAGAAGGTACCCAACAAAGACACATTTTTGGGCACGGGGAGTAAATTTCGTACGGTTGGGACCGTGGGTATGAACAAAGACAACACATCCAAACACCTGTAGAGGTATGTCAGGGATTAACCAGGTGTTGGGATATGACTCTTTGAAACAGTCAATGGGAGTATGAAAGGCTAAGACACGGGAAGGCATGCAGTTGATAAGGTGGGCTGCAGTGAGGATAGCATCACCCCACAGATAGGAAGGAAGAGAGGTAGATATCATAAGGGAACGAGAGACCTCTGCTAGTTGCCTATTTTTCCTCTCGGCTACTCCATTTTGCTTGGGAGTATAGGCACACGAACTTTGATAGACAATTCCTTTAGAGGATAGGAAGTCCCGGAACGAGTTATTAACGACTCACGCCCGTTTTCACTTCGTAAAATGGCAATTGTTGTGTTGAACTGGATTTCTACGGTCACATAGAATTGCTGGAAAATAGAGGACACCTCAGATTTATCAGTCAAAAGAAAAACCTACGTCGGTCTGGTGTGATCGTTAATAAAGGTGACAAACAACCGTTTGCCTGTAGAGATAGTGGTTGGTGAGAGACCTCAGACATCACTGTGGATAAGACTGAAAAGTTTGGATGGTTTGTAAGGTTGAGAGTGAAAAGAAACACGACTTTATTTAGCCCGGATACACACATCGCAATGTAAGGATGATAGATTAATATTATGAAATAAATGCGGAAAAAGATACTTCATATATTGAAAATTGGGATGTCTCAGATGGTAATACCATAACATAAAATCGGTTTCAGCAGTAGAGAAATTCAAAGAAATAAAACTAGTTCTATAACCATCGCTAAAGGAAGTTTCATCAGTCAGGAAATAAAGCTCCCTATCGTGTCGGGCTATGCCAATCATCGTCCCCGAGCTCAGATCCTAAAACAGAATAATGTCGGGTGAGAAAACAGTTGGACAGTTCAGGTCCCTTGTAATTTTATTGACAGATAATAAGTTGTATGAAATTCTAGGGACATGCAATACATCACGCAATATTAGACCCTCAAAAGGAGAAAGATTTCCTTTTCCTGCGACAGGGCAAAGAACCCATCTACAATTCTAATCTTTTCATTTTCGACGCTCAGGTGATATGTTATAAAATGATTAGAAGAACCGGTCAAGTGATCTGTTGCTCTGGAATCCACAATCCAGGGTCGTTTTCCATTAATGCTAATAAAACCAAATGACTAAGTCGTATCTGAATGTGCAATCGCACTAACCCCAACAACACTTAAGTTACTCTGACTGTTAGCTTGAGGTTGAGCCAGACCTTGTCATTCGCCGATGCACTTACTAGAGCCCGTCCAGGACCATTCTTGTCTGGTGAGTGATGTCGTTTGTAATTTGGAGGTCTTCCATGCAGCTTCTAGTACTGGTCTTTTGTGTGCCATGGTTTTTTGCAATGCTCATAAAACAAGTGGAGGTTTCTTGTCACTGTCAGATCTGGAGGACTTGGTGGCAAAAGCAGCAGCATCAGTAGATGTAACTACTAAAATATTAATTGCACTAGACCCGTTTTCTTCCAAGTATATTTCAGAGCACACCTCCATCAGTGACGGTGTAGGACGTTGACCCAATATCCTGCTGCAAACACCATCAAATTTCGGATTTAGCCTAGGTAGAAAATCATACACTCGATCAGTTTTCTCAATTTTGAAATACTGAGTCCCGTCATGTGTACATTTCCAAATAATCTCACGGCATAAGTATTGGGAATATCCTAAAACTCGTAGTTCGTGTTAAACATTCTATTTATCAATAATAATGACTTGTTGATTTTGCAACTTATTTTGAAAATCCTATAAACGTATCCTTGGATATAGTCTGAATATTATAACTTTATGTATTGACATAAGCAGAATCAAGTTAACAGTATATAGCCTAAATGGTCTAATAAGTATATGGATGAAATTGGGTATCTCATCCTGGTAACACTATTGGATGCGGCCCACTCTGTAGTTGTTACAAGAAGTTGTAAAGTGCTACAAACGATGTGATCCACAGATCATTCATGTTGAGACATGTGAGTGGGGACATCCTATGTAATGAGTTTGCATATAGACTGGACCACAAAAATAGTCATTTTTCTTTATAACCACTGTTTACTATTAAAACTGACTATTTCATTTATTACATAACCTATGTTAACTCGATCTTAATCCTGAGCTAGCTATGAACTTCTGTTTCTTCAGGATTATCCTTTGATCTACAAACAGTGAGAGTATTCTAACAGCAGTGCTCAATAAACCTCCCATTTTAGGGATAAGACTGGATGAATAACTGGGAGACATAGCCCTGGAAGATGGAATTCACTCCTACCCGATTTAGGGTTAGCAGATAGGTTGTTCTCTTAAGTATTGATTCCAGGTGTTGAACAATCGGGGCCCCGCCTTCTCATGATAAAGAAAGGACGTGATTCATAGAAGTTTTGAATCAGAATTGTTTATTAGAGGGTCAGTGGGAACTTAAGGAACAAGATGTATTCACAGGGGTAAAATGGTTATCTTGACCCAACTGTGATTACAAACAACCTATGAAGGATCGACTTACTGATTATGGTTATATAATGTAGACATAATATATCTACAGTGAGGGAAGTTCAACTATGGGATATAGTGGAGTGTCCCATTAGTTAACGAATGGGTAGATCGGTCTAATGAATTTAGCCGATTAATCTCAGATCGTTGGAGCCCATGATTTGTAGGTCCATGAGGTCCCCCTACTAGCTCGTAAATAGTTAAGCCTTAGAGTAGCTTGAGAAATTAATTTGAAACGTTCGAATTAAAATTAAACTGAATAGGAGAATATATATTTAAATATGATTTAAATATATGAAGATGGGTTTGTGCAAAAATTAATTTAATATTTGATATTAAATTAATTAGTTTTATTTAAAAATTAATTTATGAAATTAATTTTATAAAATTAAATTTTAGTTTTAAAATCAAAATTGAATTTAGAAATCGGTTTTGATTTTTTAGAAAAGATTGAAAAGTTGAAATACATGCAAAAATGAAAAATCAAGATTTTCCACTACCATCTTCTTCATGCTCACACAAAACCCATTTCCTCTTCATTAACTCCAAGCATAAGCTACAAGTCATGCAGCATTCTTCTTTGCATGTTCACCTGCAATAAATAAAGAAGAAAGAGTTCTTCGAGATGTGTGCTGCTGTGAGCTTCTCCTTGCATTTACATTGCTTCAAGTTGTTCTTGAGTCCCATAACTCGGTCTAAAGCTCCAAGAGGATAGTAAGGAATATCTTGAGGTGGTTCACGGTGATCTTTGGAGAAGATTGCTGCTGTTTGATCAAGATCTTGAAGAGTTCTTCAAAGGTATGACTTAACCCTCTTATTTTAGATGAGCATGCTTTATTTTCTACCAAAATTAGTAAATTTGAATGCTTATTGATCCTTGTTACTTCCGTTGCATGTTACACTCTTACAGGTTTCCTGGTAAGTCTAGGGTCAAACGAAGGGATTCTAAAGTAGTCTAATGCAGATTCTGTTTTCAATCTAATGTAGAGGGTTCCTAAATTTGCTTAAGTGTGGATTATGTACACTAACCTAAATGCACGCAACAAGAAGAAGTAGGAGTTCAAAGGGAAAAAGAGAAATTATGGATGAATGGTCTTAAATGATGATGATATGTGTTGATTCCAAGTGGGATTAACAAGCCAATGTAAGTGCAATGAGGATGAGATGAAGATGATACAGATGCTTGTTTACAAACTAAATGTATGTGTTGTGCATTGGAGTTTCTATTCCTTAGATCATATTTAGTTCAATATTTCTCAATATGAATGTCACATGTATTCCTATCTCTGGGGTGCATGCATTGGGTACAAAGAACAGATTAATGACGCAAGTAACTTTATCTCTAAGCCTATTATGCCCTCTGACTTGATGCATTTTGTAGTTAAATTGCTCTCTCGAGTGGTTTAACTACTTAGTAACTTCAATCAACTGATCAGGATGACTTAAGCATCGATTTCAGGTATTCATTAAGTCATAAAACTAGCAAATACAAATAGATACAAGTGTAAACAGATGGATAAATGATGAATGATCAAAGACAAGATTGAATTAAAGATAGCAATTGTTTGTACAACAAACTCAACTTAACAGAATGAAGTGAGAAATGGAAATGATATGTGAAAAAAGAGAATTCAAGCCATAGAGTTCAATATTTTGTTCTCTGTGACTCGATTTTAATGTTTGTTTCAACCATCTTAGTGAAGAAGTGATGAAGATTCCTCTCTCGAGCCTTATCTTCAACAGCTCCTCTTGATCAACGGTGAAAATGGAACCTTCCCTCCTATCTCATTCTTCCAGACGACAGAATTGAACTAAAAATGCCAACTATCTAGCTCTATAAAACGTCTAAGTGTCTGATTGTCTAACTTTGTGACTTAGCTAGCTCGTTCTTTAGCAGCTAACTTCCCTTTTTATAGGCAACTCCAAGCAACTTGTTGATAGAACCTACATTAAATTCCATACCCTGAGTCAGCCGCCTACCACCTTTGAGACATTTAGACTGCACCAGTCAGATGTCCATACCTGCAAGTGGTGACTTCATAGAAAAAACGCGAGCCAATGTATCCTTTATGCATTGAGCATCCTTGGACGCATAGCCCTTGTGTCAGCTTGGTCCGTAACACTTAGTGAAATTTCTTCAATTCCTGCGTTGAGATTCGTTAGTGAAGCAGATTTTCACTAAAATGCAACTTTTGAATGAGTTAATAGTGTGTAAGGAATTCTATGCACTTTTTGTCCAACTTTTAAGAGATAATAACTTGTATTTCTACAAGTTTATCACACCCCAAAATTTTGAACAATGCTCGTCCTCAAGCATTCCTAAAATAATTTCTTATCATACTTTCATCATCTTAACGCATTGGCTCTACCTCTCATCATGTCTAACTTATAAATGTTTAAGGTTGACGTTTGAAAAAAAATACAGGTTTGATTCTTCTCTAAAGAAATATATACTTAATCTCTTATGTGGCAAGCCCTTTTGTCAAAACTCTGTTTTTCTCTAAAGTATTTTCATCTTTCTAATCCAGTAATGTGTTGGAAGCTTTTCTTGTTATAAAAACTTATTCAGATGCAAGTTATTATTTTAGGACTATCCATGCGCTAATTCAGGCAACTTATCTTCGTTTTGGCTTACCCCTACAGGTGTCATGCAGACATCCAACTACGAGCAAGTGTCCTTCACGACTTAAACGCATATCTAAGAATTTTTTTTCTTTCTTGGACTTAGATAGTGGAGTTGGGATACGTTGGTCTAGGTTACTTAACTTCATTTTTGTTTATCCCCGCGGGTGTCAAACGGGCATCCAACTATAGTTAAGTGTCGTTTCCAATCTCAACTCTTATCAACTGGAGTTTCCTCTTTCTGTTGATAGCGGAGTTTTTGCTTATTACGTCTAAAGTTATTAGTGATTAAATTAAAACAAGTTTTTATAAACAAGAGGACACATCAACTCAGACCTTCCCACCCCTAGATTTTGAAGATCAACAAGGTCCTCATTGTTTTAAGAGAACTATAAAAATGCCTTGGAATTTTAAAAAGGATGTTTGAGTTGAGGCTTGAATGCGTTGGAAATGAAATATATGTTTTATTTAGAGAAGTATTAAACTTGAGATTTCTATCACCTAACTTGAACTTATAAGTTATCAACATTAGTCTCATCATTGAGGTATCAACATGGAAAGCAAGACAAAAAAAAAAAAAAAAAAAAAAAGGCAAATCATAAAAGGAATTCTA
The DNA here is from genome assembly GCF_009727055.1 of Benincasa hispida. Taxonomy (NCBI): domain Eukaryota; kingdom Viridiplantae; phylum Streptophyta; class Magnoliopsida; order Cucurbitales; family Cucurbitaceae; genus Benincasa; species Benincasa hispida. The sequence goes on from NC_052354.1 coordinate 29,345,620, forward strand.
AAAGACAAAAGCAAGGATCATAATTGATATGTTTCATTCATGGCTAAAGAAAAGTACTTAAAATTCAAAACAAATGCAACTCATAAAAAAGTTAACTACAAATCAAAATAGAAGACCAACACCCCAAATTTCCTATAATGGTGGTCTGTCATCCTTACATTCAGGTGCAGGGTCTTCATCCATGAATCTAAGTGGATTAACTTGGTATGCTGGTAAAGAAGGCAATGCGAACATTCCCATCAAGACCTGGTTGATATACTGCATTGTGAAATTAAACTGATCTTGACTTCTCTGCATCTGTTAGTGTATGTAATACCTTAGAGCCACGTTCTGGCATGTAGCATTGCTAGTTCTAAATGTAGTGCTTCCAAAGATATGGCCAGTGGTCGGATCTAGGCTTGGATGAATTGTTTAAGTTCGTCCATATTTTCTTGAGTCATCAGAGGGATAGGTCGGTTGGTTCGAAAGGGTTGATTGTCACGTGTCTCCCTAACTGGGTCTTCATTGCATTGGACATTGTTGGTTCCCAACCCAGTTGGTTCATAGACAATCATAGGTGGGACAAATGAAGCAATTATGAGTGAGTTAAGAGGAAAAGGTTGAGGGCTGTGAGTCTCACCAATCTGATCCTCATGCGTTTCATCTTGAGGCGTTGAATCGAATAGGTCCTCGACAGATGAAGGCAAGGTTAAGGCAGGAAAGGGCAAGTTCAAGTCTACGATAATAGGCTCTTCATGCTCCAACACCAGCTCAGCCTCAGATTCTTGCTCTTCTATTGAGACTTCATTGTTGTGTTCATTGTCAAGGACCTTGATGCATCTCCTTTTTGTTGCGCGTTTGGAAGGTTGAGGTCTTTGGTTAGGCGAGCAACGAAGCAAATGCCTGATCAGTTTAATTTTCATAATACTCTCAACTTCTTCAAAATCATCCCCCAACAGGATGCCTGCGCATTTACACCGCGCATATGAGCCACGGGAAATACAGCTGGTTGCGTGGCTTCCCCTTCATAGCTTTAATTTTGTCCATAATGATTTTGCCAACGTCAAGGGGGATGTACTATATGATACAGTATATTGCCAAGATGCACTCCCTTGAGACAGTTTCATCATGCGTTGTAGGCATGATGCGATTCTTGATTAGGTAGAGCCATAGGTTAGCATCTGGGAGCAGGTTCCTTGAAGCCATCGTCATGATGCCAGTTCAAGAGATTTGCCACGAAATCCAAGGCTTGGCCACTATTCTTAATTCATCTTCCTAACTGATTTGGAGTGGGTTATTCAAGGATGCAATTTTTTTCTGTGTCGGGGTTATTCACAATGTCGAGCACTTCGTTGATTACTTAGGAAGAAAAATGGACCAGCATATCCTCTACCAATGACGAGTTCTTAGCTTCATCAAATTTTCTTCCATAGAACGTGCGGACGAGGTGGGGCCAAATTCTTAGACCTACGCATAGCTAACGCTAGCCCATTGCGTCAATGGTGTCAATGATGTATTCGAGCAGTAGATTGCATTTAAGGAAGAAGCCTTTCTTGACAAGGATGTCACTGAACTGTCGCTTCCTCCCTTTTGTTGGCCTGGATGCATCAGTCACTCTCTTCCCTTTATTTCCTTATAAATTCTTACCATTTGGGCCAATGGCCTCACTTTTTCTTCAAGCTCTCTTTGAAGAGCTGTTTTTCCACTGTCCTTGGCATGCAGGCCTATACCCTTTTAGCCTACGTTTCTCTTCTCTTAAATAAGAGGAACTGCCTTCTTGCATTGCAACTTGATTTTTTTCATCTTCTTCAATTATAAATATCATCCTCCTCTGCAAAGTCATTTCTGATGGCCCATCATTCGCATCTGATAAACGTGGTAAGGATGTGTCAGGGCAGACACCTCTTGTCCTTTCTTCATGTTTCTCCTCTTCTATTTCCTCCTCCAACATCATCGCATATTGATCTGCCTCATCCATCACCTTCTCCACTGGACTTGAGGCGTTAGCAACCCTTTCTTGACTAGGCTCCTCTTGGACTGATGCGTTGGTGTGATCAGGACACATCATCTAATTCATCTTCTCCATTTTCCTTTGGTCGAGGCTGGCCAAAATTTGTTTGAAGACCTCTTGCTCATTTCTACGAGCTAACTTATTGAGATCAACGGATTGTGGGGTTTGTTCCAACACAAGATTGTTGAAACGTGGTGGGTAACTAGAAGGTTGTAGCGGAGTAATATATAGGGTTGATGTGGGAGTATGCGGTGAGCCAGAGGAAGAGACAGGGGTAGATTGGGATGGCTGGGCCACTTCAACAGGGTAGATAGTGGCCAAAGGATGGATGGTAAGTGGGATTGTTGGACATACGACAGATGATGGAGTAGTTCCTTGATGCTTCGTGATGGGGTCATGCGTCGGGATGTTGGGAGTGATGGATGGAATGGTAGATGGAGAGGCTGATTTCATGTAGGGTTTTGCGACAGTTGATTTGGCAGGGCCTTTAGATGCAAGCTGTCGCATTGGCTTTGAAGGTTTTGGGGACTTAGGGTTTTTGGCTAAGGAAGTTGAAGGATTGAGTTTTGGTTGGGTTCTTGAGGATATGGATGGTCGTGGGTTTGACTTTACCGGACTTGGTTTGGTGGACTTCTAGGCAGAAGAAGATGAAATGACAGGGGGCTTGGACGAAACGGTGGTTTTCACCAGAGGGGATGGGTGATAACGGGCAGAAATGCACGTTATTATAGTGCTAAGTTATTAAACAATTCAGGTTTCCGTTAATAAAAATATATAAGATTGCAAAAAGCATTAAGTTCATAATATTGCGATCGCATGCGTCCATCGCATCAAAACAGCTAACTTGTGTATTTTTGTGCAGAATATGCGTTGACGCAAGCCAGAAAATGCGATCCAAAGAAATCAACGGCCGAGTGAATTAAAGGATTGCTTTACCGCAAGGCTATGCGGTGATTTGCGCTCGAAAATATCAGCTCAAAAAGGTTGCCACATAGAGCCGGCATAACTTAATGGGCATATCCGGGTGAAAAGCGTAATAAATCATGATGGGACAAAAAGCTGATGATGGTCGATTCTGAATTAAGTTGACAAGCCACTAACGAATTATTATAGCAAGTACACTCAACTTTTTGGTGACAAATATTCAGCGCATCAAATAGAGAATTAATGCCATCCCATCAGTGCAATCATAAGAGAGAAGAAGCCTTTCACCCCGAAGCTCTATAAATACTAGAGGCCACCTTCAGTGAAGGAGTTTGACAGTTAGATAATTTTCTCCATAGATACTTAGCCTTGTTCATAGTTTTTCTTATACTTGGAAGGCGGAGTGAGAGAAGGGAAGAGACGCCGGAAGATCGCTCTGGTCAGCTCGAGAGAGAACCCTGAAGGCATGGAAAACAAAGAGAGGGCCGACTCTTATGAGAGCAAGATTAACTTTTGAGCAGAGTAGAGAAGAACAGTGTAAAAGCCTTGGGAAGCAAGAGATTGCTACCAGGCTCTTTATTCTTATTCCGCATTGTTATTCTGTATTTGAATTCTATATCTATAAAATGGAACTTGTTTATTTACATCTGTTCACTCTCTTACAAGCACGCATGAGTAGCTAAAGCTATTGAATGGGTTGAGAAGAACTTAGCTAACATGACTTAGGATCTTCATTGCATGCGATCATCTTGTCTTATGTTGCACCCAACACCCCTTTAGAGCTACTCTAGAGAGAGTCTAAAGAAAGAACCTAAGACTTGAGAGAGTTATGTTAGAATTTAGACTCGAGAGAGAGATTAGATCTACATAAGCAAGAGATAGGGACTTAGAGATAAGCTCAGTTTACCAACATGCATCGTATGTACCCTAGAGATAGGTTATGGTATTATGCAGTCGCCTTGTATGTGTGTATGTCATTCGTCATCGAATAAACAAGAATAGAGGCTTATGTGTAGGTCCTATAGTCTTTACCGCAAAGTCATCTTAAGAATTATTGCCGCATATTGTTTTCCTTAGTTCCTGAGTTCGACCTTGGACTTGCCAGGAAACTCAGTAGGATTTATACTTGGGTTATGCTGAGAAAACTTGTTGCACAATGCATTTTCCATCAACGAAATCTCCTTCTATTATTTCATCGAAAATTCCTTTCATTATATCACCGCATAAAATAACGCATCAAGTTTATGGCGCTGTTGCCAGGGACTTTGGCAAGACAGTGTGGTAATGGTAATTCTTCTGATTTTTTTGCAACTTTCAATCTTTGGCGCATTATGACCCAGAGATTGAAATAATGTTCCGACGAAGATTGAGAGATAGCCCCCAACAACAACAACTAGATAAAGATAATATGGTGGAATAACCTGAAAATGGAGCACCAAATGAAAACAATGTCATGGCGAATTCAATCCTACTGGTAAACGATCACAATAGGCCCATTCGGAACTATGCGTCGCCCAACCTCTATGATTTCTCTCCAAGAATCGTGAGGCTTGCTCTTGATGGATCTCGATTCAAAATGAAACCAGTGATGCTGCAGATGATCTATACTGTTGGACAGTTTGGAGGAAGGCATGGCAAAAACTCGCACGCCCACCTTGGAGCTTCATAGAAATCTACAACACTTTTTTGTTCCTGAATATCTCTATCGAAGAAGTTCGACTAACTTTGTTTCCATTTTCTTTGTGTGATCAAGCACGAAAATGGGCGTACTCTCTCGAACCAGGGGAGATTACTTCTTGGGAACAAATAGTAGAGAAGTTTATGAAGAAATATTTCCCACCAACTGAGAATGCCAGAAGAAGAAAGTTAAAAACGAATTTTGAATAGGAAACTGATGAATCGCTCAACGATGCTTGGGCGAGGTTTAAGAGGCTGGTAAGAGACTGCCCACATAACAGCTTACCAGTCAGTTTACAGATGGAGATTTTTTACCAAGGACTGAACCCTGCTTCGCAGATCGCTGCCAATGCGACAGCAACTGGAGGTCTACTAAATAAGACGTATGATGAGGCCAATAATATCCTTGATCGAATTTTCAAAAAATCGTGAGGACTGGAGACAAAGCGATCAAAGATTAAGAATTAAAAATAGATACGTGAACAACGGGGCCATCGCATCCCTTCAGAACCAAATGACTGTGATGATGAGTTTGATACAAGGCATCGCAATTAATAATACGTGAGCGAAAAAAGGGCAGGTCAACGCAATTGCTCAAACGACCATAAGTTGTGTCATCTGTGGAGACACACATCTGATGGAAGAATGCCCAGGAAATCCGCAGTCAGTATGCTTCATAAAGAACAACCCTTATTCCGACGCGTACAACCCCGGGTGGAGAAACCACCCTAATTTTGTGTGAAAAAATCAACAACAAAATTTCCAATCAGTAGCGCAAAAAGAAGGGCCACCCGGATTTTTCTCGCGAACCAATGGTCCAACGCATAACCAAGCCAACAGTTCGCAGACACTGTAATCCTCATCCTTAGAGAGCTTGCTGAAGCAGTACATTGAGAAGAACGAATCAGTGCTTCAGAATCAAGTAACGTCCAACAAAAATCTTGAAATTCAACTAGGACAGATTGCGGGCGAACTAAAAGCAGACCCCAAAGAGCGTTGCCGAGCTCAACTGAGGTCCCTCACAACGCTGGGGGTACAGGGAAGGAACAATGCTTAGCAGTCTCCTTACTAAGAAAAAAAAATGACTGCGGAAGTAGAGCAAATGAAAAATATTCGGCGCATCAGACAGAGAAATAATGCCATCCCATTAATGCAATCATAAGAGAGAAGAAGCCTTTCACCCCGAAACTCTATAAATACTAGAGGCCACCTTCAGTGAAAGAATTCGATAGTTAGATAATTTTCTCCATAGATACTTAGCCTTGTTCATAGTTTTTCTTATACTTAGAAGGTGGAGCGAGAGAATGGAAGAGACGCCAGAAGATCGCTCTGGCAACTCGAGAGAGAACCCAGAAGGCATGGAAAACAGAGAGAGGGTCGACTCTTGCGAGAGCAAGATTATCTTTTGAGCAGAGTAGAGAAGAATAGTGAAAAAGCCTTGGGAAACAAAAGATTGCTACCAGGCTCTTTATTCTTATTCCGCATTGTTATTCTATATTTGAATTCTATATCTATAAAATGGAACTTGCTTATCTACATCTGTTCACTCTCTTACAAGCACGCATGAGTAGCTAAAGCTATCGAATGGGTTGAGAATAACTTAGCTAACATGACTTAGGATCTTCATTGCATGCGATCATCTTGCCTTATGTTGCACCCAACACCTCTTTAGAGATGCTCGAGAGAGAGTCTAAAGAAAGAACCTAAGACTTGAGAGAGCTAGGTTAGAATCTAGACTCGAGAGAGCAAGATTAGATCTGCATAAGCAAGAGATGGGGACTTAGAGATAAGCTCTATTTGCCAACATACATCGCATGCACTCTAGAGATAAGTTATGGTATTATACGGTCGCCTTGTATCTGTATATGTCATTCGTCATCGCATAAACAAGAATAGAGGCTTATGTGTAGGTCCTATAGACTTTATCGCATATATCGCATGTGTTCTAGAACTAGAAGTCGTAACATTTGCGTTGAGAGATGATTTGCTATTGTATGTGTATTGCATGATCGCATAACATGAATGCAATCCTAGGAAGTGTTAGTTGAACCCTTCTCAACCTGTTCCCCTGCATATTCATCACATCTTCCGTATTATTAACTCTTTTCTTAACTCCGCCGCATACATTTTACACCGCAAACAACAACCCAACAACTCTTTGATTTATTGGTTACCGTAAAGACACCTTAAGAATTATTGCCACATATTGTTTTCCTTAGTCCCTGAGTTCGACCTTAGACTTGCCAGAAAACTCAGTAGGATTTATACTTGGTCCTACTGAGAAAACTTGTTGAACAACGCATTTTCCATCACTGCAATCTCCTTCTATTATTTCACCGCAAATTCCTTTCATTATATTACCGGATAAATGGGGACGACTGTGACGATAATGAAATGGAAGAAGAAAATGAGCTTACCTATGAGTCTCTGATGAAGGTCAAAGAGTCGTTCTGGCTGTTTGAGGCGTCTGATATTATGCTCCAATTAAACGGCTAAAGAGTTTAGGCAGACGATCGACGAGGGCGAACAGACGACAAAGGGATTTGGTAATTTTTTAGAGCACAGTAAGAGAGGAAGAAGAAGGAAAAAGAGTGTGGTGAGGGTTTGAGTACCTTTGATAGGGAAATGCAGAGGAGAGATAAAATGGGGGATAGGGTTGACATGTGTTAGCAGAAGGTGATGTTTGAGCTACGCATTTAATGCGAATTGGAAAAGACGCTTCTTGGGCCACCCAAATACTCGTGGTTCATCTCCTAGAGAGTGTTTTTTCATCTTCTAACTCATGGGTATACGTTGGCTCAACTCTAACGCCTCTAATTATGTACCTCTCCAAATTTTAAAGTTCATAAAGTTAGTTTTTTTTAACAATCATTCAAAAACATGTAGAGTATACAAATAACACCCTTAAAAGAATTCAAAGCCAAACAAAGATCAAAGAAAGAATAAAAGCTCGATTAAAAAAAAACGCATGATATACAGAAAGAAAAAATAGTAAAGTAGAAAAGAGGAGGCATTCCTGGAATGTATGTCTCATTTGCACGCAGGGATACTTCAACGCGAGCCTCAAGTATCTTCGTGTAACTCGATGGATGTTTTACTACATTCCAAATTTCCTTCAAAGTAAGGCTTTACCCGCTGCCCATTCACCTTGAAGGCGTTTGTTCCATCCAATCGAGTGAGCTCCATAACTCCATAAGGAAAGATTTTCTTAATGATAAACGACCCTGACCATCTGGACTTGAGCTTCCCTGGGAATACTCGCAAACGCAAGTTAAACAATAAAACATTTAGACCAATAAAGAATTCTTTCTTATTGATGCGTTGGTCATGCCAACACTTGATCTTTTTCTTGTAGATTTTCACATTTTCATAGGCATTGAGCCATCACTCATCGAGTTTGTTGAGTTGCAGCATCGAGTTTCCCCCACGAAATCCAAATTCAGGTTCAACTTCTTTACTGCATTGACAACCTTCTCTAATATAGACTTGATATCTCTATTGGATATTTTAGCTTGCCCATTGGTTTATAGATGATATGCAATAGCTATCTTGTGTCTGACATTATATTTGGCAAGTAATTTAGAAATGACACGGTTAAGAAAATGTGTACCTTCATCACTTATTAATGCCATTAGTATCCCAAAACGTGTGAAAATGTTTCTGATAAAAAAGTTGGAAACCGTCGTCGCATCATTTTTAGCACATGCTACTGCTTCAACACATTTAGATACGTAATCCATGGCTACTAAGATGTATTATTGGCCACAAGACAGAAGGAGAGGCCCTATGAAGTCGATACCCCAAACATCAAACAGTTCAACTTTAAGTATATTGTTTAGTGACATTGCATCCCTTGAAGAGATGTTACCCATGCATTAGCATGGGTCGCATTTAAGAACCTATTCCCTTGCATTCTTGGAAAGAGTGGGCCAGAAATACCCACACTAGAGGACCTTTGCAGCAATCTTTTGTCCTCCAAAGTGACCTCCATAAGGAGAGTCATGGCATTTAGATAGGATGCGTTGCGCTTCAACTTTGAGGATGCATTAATGCAGAATGGAATCTGGGCCTTGCTTGTATAGAAACGATTCATCCCAAAAGTAGAATTTCCAATTGTGTACGAGCTGTTTCTTTTGTTGGGCATTAAAGTCTTCTGGGACTATTTTGTGGTCAAGTAATTGACAATATTTGCGTACCATGGTTCCTTATCTTCATCAGGGAATGCATCTTCAATCTCAACTTAGCCCAACCGCTTCTCATTGTTCTCCAGTCTTGATAGGTGGCCAACCCTTGGTTCTCAGTACCTTTACTGTCCTTAATTTCTAAATCAAATTTTTGTAGTAGCAGCACCCAGCGAATCAGCCTGGGTTTTGCATCCTTCTTATTCATCAGGAACTTTATAGCAGAGTGATTAGTATAGATCGTTGCTAACACATCAGCCAAAAAAGTTTTGAATTTCTCAATGGCAAACACTACCACTAGCATTTCCTTTTTAGTGGTTGTGTAGTGTTCCTGGGATTCATTCAATGTTTTTGACGTGTAAGAAACTGGGTATATTAGGTTTCCCTTCTTCTGACCTAACATAGCTCCGACTGCCACATCACTTGTGGTGCACATCAGAATAAAGAGTGACGTCCAGTCCGGAGCAATCAATAGTAGCATTGTGATTAATGCATACCTCAAAGTTTCAAATGCGTTGTGACAATCTTCATCGAATATGGTATGTTCAACTCTAACAATGCGCTCAGTATGTTATAAAATGTAATGTATGTTATAATTAAATAAATCTTGTATGTGCATACAATATGCCATGTAGATTTAAAATCCCACCATAGGAAGCATGTTACATGCATTGAAAGTATGTTATAAAATGTTATAATATATAGTATGCATGTTAGGGTTTCTTTTATTTAATATAATAGTTATATTAGATATTGAATGCCTTTGTTGTTTGTTGTGGATGTTTAGCATGTCTAAAATTTTGTAAGCTATTATAAAATTGAGTTAGACGTTTAAAATCTATAACAAAGAATGGCTACATGCTCATTTAGGTTAACCACTTGTTTTAATAGTCAAAATAGGTCATTAAACTTGTAAAACTAGGGTTACAAACTCAACCGGTATATAATCCTATCGAAGGCTGAAGGTACTTAAGTTGACGGTCTATGGAACAACTCCTACCTGGGAATTATGGTTGAACAATTGAGTGTTGGTAACCGATTTTATGAGCATATGTGAGCGGTGTGAGCTAATAAAAATGATTTATCACCTCAACATTGTAGGTTTAAATCCTTTTATAAATGTTATACTTGGATAAATGATGCTTATTTTTATTGAAGTGGAAATGTGGATGATACGCGTTGATGAAATTGCGTTGTGCACTCAAGTTTCCTCAGCGAAATCCAAGTGTAAATTCCTCTGAGTTTCCTGGTAAGTCCAAGGTCGACCACAGGGACTTGTGAAAATAGATTGCGTTGGTAATTTTTATGAAAGCCTTGCAGTAACCAGATAAATAAATTGTTGGTTTGTTGTTGACTGCGTTAATAAAGAAAAATAACAATTGCGGCGGAGTTTGAAACGAGTTGGTAAACGAGAGATGCGATGAATATGAGGTGAACGGGTTGCGAAAGTTTCGGGTAACATTTCCTAGGATGCGTTCATGCTATGCGATCATGCAACATGCATACAAAAGTAAACCACATCTCAGTGCAAATGCCACGGCTTCTAAGGCTAGAACGCATGCAATATATGCTCTAAGTCTATAGGACCTACACATAAGCCTCTATTCTTATTTATGCGATGACGAAATGACACATACACAAATAAGGCGATCACATAATATCATTTCCATCTCTAGGATGCATGCGATGTAGGTTGACAAACAGAGCTTATCTCTAAGTCCCTATCTCTTGTTTATGCAGTTCTAATCTTGCTCTCTCGAGTCTAGATTCTAACCTAGCTCTCTCAAGTCATTAGGTTCTTTCTTTAGACTCTCTCTCAAGTAGCTCTAAAGGTTGTTTTGCACAGCATAAAACAAGACAATCGCAAGCAATGAACTTCCTAGGTCATGTTAGCTTAGTTCTTCTCAATTCATTCGACTAGTTTAGCTATTCATGCGTGCTAAGAGAGTGAATGGATGTAGAAATAGAACTTCCATTGTATAAATATGAAGATGAAGTATAACATAACAATGCAAGTATAGGATAAAGGGCTTGGAAGGAATCTCTTGCTGCCCAGGCTTTTACACTGATTTCTACTCGTGCTTAAAAGATAATCTCGCTCTCGCTAGAGTCGGCCCACTCTCTGCTTCTATGCCCCAAGGTTCTCTCTCGTGTTGCCCTGAGCGATCTCCAGCGTCACCACTCTTCTCTTGCTCCGCCTTAAAATAAAAGAAAACTATGAACAAGGGCGTGCAAACTTGTGGAACAAAGAATAGCTGAACTTGTTAACCCCTTTTCTGAAGGATGCCTGTGGTATTTATAGAACATCCAAGGTGAAAAACAGCTTCTCTCTCATGATTGTACAGATGGGATGACTTTAATTCCTGACTGATGCACTGAATAATTATCACCGAAAAGCTGAATGTACTTGTGATCGTTATCGGCTGTCAACTTAATTCGGATTCGACTGTCATCAGCTTTCTGTCCCATCGCGATTAATTAGCCTTTCACCCAGATGCGCCCACCATGTTGTGCTGACAAAGTTGCGGCGATCCTTCTCAGGCAAATGTTTGCGAACACAATCATCGCAAAGCCTTGCAGTGAAGTTGCGCTCGACCAATGATTTCCTATGATCGCAATTCTTGCATTGCTTCAACGCATATTATGCATAAAAACACTAAAATCAACTGTTCCTATGCGATGAACGCATGCGACCGCAATACTATGAAATTGATGCTTGATAGAAGCAATTTAACATGTTTTATCAACTAATCCAACATTTATTAAGAACTTAGCACTATGATAATATGCATTTCTGCCCGTTATCAATAAATCACTTAAACTTAGGGTTGTTTTTATTAGTCGAAAAGAACCTAAGTATAAATTACCCAAACATTTAGAACACTTCAGTGGTAGAATAAAAGTTATTAGCTCTCACGTCCTCAAGAGTTCACACCGCGAGATCTATGCTCAACTTCATGTCGATTTTACCTCGACTGCTCCATTCGGAAAGTGTTTGCATGGGTCAATAACAAGGTGAATGAGGGAAGTCGTTCACAGTAAGTAGGTGAAGGAAATGTGTCAACATTTTCCTACAATCTCCTAAATTAGTTTGAACCATGAGATTCTTATGTTGCATCTGTTGTCGTTTTTAGGCGGCATTAGCTAGTCATACTCGTGGTGATCCCTACGAAGGGTTGTAACATAGGATTCGGAACAACCCAGGCTTCAGTAAAATTAATAGGGTCTTATAGTTCCATCTTGGGTATTATCTTCTATTTTGGGACGTACTCATACCGTTCTGTAAGATTTTAAAATGGCGGGTCTACACTTACAAGAATTACTAAGTGTTTGTAAAGATCTTGACTGAAAACGATAACCAAATGACTATCAGGATGTTTGGACAACCATTCTTCACCCTGAGGCATGATGCTATCAAATACGTTTATAACAGTCGCATGAAAGAGGGGACCTCAGTTCGTGAACATGTCCTGGACATGATGGTCCACTTTAATGTGGCTGAAGTAAACAGTATGGTGATGGACAAGAGAAGTCAAGTTGGTTTTATTCTAGAATCACTTCCGAAGGGTTTTCTGCAAATTTGTACGAATGCATTGATGAATAAAATTGAATACAACTTGACCACTCTATTGAATGAGCTGCAGGCTTTCCAGACCATGTTGAGAACTAAGAGTCTGAAATCAGAAGTAAATGTTATTTCTACTGAGAAGAGAAGAAATTCCTCCAAGCCTGATGTTGTCCTCTTCAAGAGTAAGAGTATTCCAGTGAAGAAAGACGAAGGGAAAGGGAAGAAAAAGCCTGCTGGCAAGAAAAGCAAGAAAACCGCTGTAGAGAAAGGGAAATGTTTCCACTGCAATGAAGAAGGGCACTGAAAGAGAAATTGCCCTAAATATCTTGCTGTGAAGAAAGTAGAGAAAGCTAAACAAGCAACCTAGTACCTGAAGACCGCTTACTTAACTTGACCAGTGGGAGAAGTTGTTGTTGATGGTGTTATTACTTGCTTTTGTGATCATGTAATGAACATAGTGTACATATTTTGTTGTGAATGAAATGTTCATTTTTAGAAATTATGTTTGTTCGATCTCAAAGAAACTTCTGTTAAGAATCAAATTGTTAAAAGTTATTTGCAAATATTCAGATATTTAAATGGCTAAGATCGAAGTATAATAAGTTTAAAGATTTCTAGATCTGACTATTAACAAGAGTTGTTAAGACATGTCAGACACATCTTAATCAAAGAGTTGAGAGTGCCTCAATATAGTGGGAGGAAAGTGTGCTTCCTGGTCATTATTGAGGATTAGATGCATTCCCCATATAGTTTAATTAAAGCCTATTATATACTAATATGTTTACAATGATTCTCTCGACTAAAGTGTTAGAGAATCACCTAGTAAGACTAGAAATACCAGGTTAATAACCTAGGGCAAGTGGGAGAAATATCGAGTATGGAATATGGTATCAATACCGAATGGTAAACCATGGGTATGGGACGCCCTAGTTTATTGTATTTCTCTAGAAAACTCAAAAACTTAGTCTTATATATCGGATACATAAGTTACCACTGAAGTTTTAGTCCAAGTGGGAGTTTGTTGGGTTTTATGTCTTAAAATTCGTGGTTTGTAAACAGTAGAATTTATTCTGAAAATTCAATAAGTTGTTATTGAATATATTGTTTTTCGAAATCCAATAAGCCTAAAGTCCCTTAACTATTGCATGAATACTTGAACTTTATGTGGAGACATACAAGTGGATCAGGTTCGAGTAAATAGTCAAAATGATCTATAGTATATGAATAAGGTTGGGTGCCTTATTCTGGTAACACTATTTGATATGTCCTACTCTTTAGTTGTTACAAAGAGTTGTAAAGTGCTACAAATGAAGTGATCCTATTTCGTTCATGTTGGGACATGAGGAGCGGAGGCGTCGTATGCAAATGAGTTTTGTGCAAGATCGGACCACGAAATCAGTCACTCTTACTTTATAACGTTGTTTACTGTTTACGACTGAATATTTCAAAGTGATAACCTAGGTAACTTGACCTTAATCCTCAGTGAACTATGAACTCCTGTTTGTTCGAGATTATCCTTTGATCTGCAAACGGTGAGAGTAGACCCATTTTCCTGCTCAATAAGCCTCCCATTTTGGGGATAAAATCAGATGAATAGCTGGGGACATAGGGTACAAGACGAAATTCACTCATACCCGATAAGGGTTAGTAGAGAGGTTGTTCCCTTTAAGTGCTGATTCTGGGTCTTGAGTAAGAGGCCCCACCCTCTCATTGGCCTGAGAGGGATTCGATTTATTGATTGGATCACAAATCAATTGTTTATTAGGGGATCAGTGGAACTTAAGGAACAAGAGGTAATTTCGGGGGTAAAACAGAGATTTGACCCAACCATTATTACGAACAACCTGTGAAAGGTTAACTTACTAATCATGGTTATATCGAGTGGACATAATATATTTACAGTGAGGGGAATCACCCATTAGTTAACAAATGGGGGTTAGTTTGATCTAATGAGTTTAGCCGATTAATCTCGGATCGTTAGAGCTTATGATCTGTAGGTCCGCGAGGCCCCTCCTACTAGCTCGCAAATGGATTAGCTCTACAGTAGCATGATAAGTTAATTTGAAATGTTCAAATTATAATTAAACGAAATTGGAGAAATAATATTTAAATATGATTTAAATATTTGAAGATGGAATTTTGTAAAAATTAATTTAATATTTGATATTAAATTGATTAGAATTATTTAAATTGTTTAAATAACTATTTATTAATTTTATTAAGAAAAATAATTTATGAAATTGATTTGTAAAATTAATAATATTTTCAATTTTATTAAATGAATTGATTTATGAAATCAATATTTGAGAAATTGAAAAAGAGATAAAATCACAAAAATGGAAAATTGGCATTCTCCATTACTTCTTCAAGTAGCTCACTAACAACCCACCATCTTCAAGCTTCATTAACTCCAAGCATGAGTTGCATCTCATGCAGCTAATCTCTTTGCACGAGTGTCTGCAATATATTGAAGAGATTGGAGTGATTTTGAAGTAATGCAACCGATAAAATTTCTCTGGAAAATTCGAGTGAAGAAGCTATTCTTCCGTTGGGTTGCTGCAGTGATCCAATGATGGCCTTTTTTATCTCATTCGTATTCCGATCGAAGAGCGCCTAGAGATACAGGTACGGTTCATCGCGTTACTTGTCCAAGCGTGTTGCCTCTAAATTCCGTTAATTCAGGCTTATTTTGAGTCCCAAAACTCAATCTAGAGTACCAAAAGAATAGTAGGGAAGATCTTGAGATGGTCTACAACAAGATTCAGAGGAGATTTGCTGCTGGAATTCAAGTTTTGAGGAAGTTCTATAAAGGTATGTCACGAAACCCATTTATTTCTGCTGAAGCATGCATTCATTTCTACGAAAATTAATGAATTAGAGTGTTTATGGATCCTTGTCACTTCCACTGCATGATGGTATGTTCCAACATGTATAACAAACTCAGCTTAACAGAATAAAGTGAGAAATGGAAATGAGATGTGAAAAGAAAGAAGCCAAGTCGCATTTTAATGTTTGTTTCAACCAACTTGGTGAAAAAGTGATGAAGATTCCTCTCTCGAGCCTTATATCCAACAGCTCCTCTTGATAAACGGTGAAATGGAACCTTCCCTCCTATCTCCTTCTTGCAGACGATAGAATTGAACTAAAAAGGGCAACTATCTTGCTCTCTAAAACATCTAAGTGTATGATTGTCTAAATCTATGACTTAGCTAGCTTTTTCTTCAGCAGCTAACTTCCCCTTTTATAGGTAACTCCAAGCAACTTGTTGATAGAACTTGCATTAAATTCCATACCCTGAGTCAACCGCCCACCTCTGTGACATTCAGATGCTACCAGTCAGACGCCCATACCTGGAAGTGGTTACTTGAAAGAAAAAACGAGAGTAAATGTATCCTTTATGCGCGGAGCATCCTTGGCCGCATAGCCTTGTGTCAGCCTGGTCTGCAACACTTAGTGAAATTTCTTCAATTCCAACGTCAAGATGTGTTGGTGAAGCAAATTTTAACTAAAATGCTACTTTTGAATGAGTTAATAGTGTGCAATAAATTCTATGCGCTACTTTTGAACGAGTTAATAGTGTGCAATGAATTCTATGCGTTTTTCCTTAGAATGAATGCGTTTTAATCAATAAAGATCCTAATTGGTCCAACTTTTAAGAGACAATAATTTTTATTTCTACAAGTTATCAATAATATAAGCTTAATTTTCAAAAACAAAAATAAAAAACAAAATGGTTACCAAATGAGATCTTAAATAATACTCTAACTTTAAGTAAGATGTTTAAATGTTAAAAAAATGTAACAATAGTGATGTTTAAAGACTTAATTTTCAAAAATCAAAAACAAAAAATTAAATAGTTATCAAATGGAGTTTCATTTTCGTATTTAGTTTTGAATATATATATTCTCATTGCTAAAAAAAATAAATCATTGGAATTTTGAGTCAAATTAAACAAAATTTTGAAAACAAATTTTTTTAGGCCCGTTTGGTAACCATTTTGTTTTTTGTTTTTGTTTTTTAAAATTAAGTCTATGGACACTACTTTCACCTTCAAATTTCTTCTTTTGTTATCTACTTTTTACTAATGGTTTAAAAAATCAACCTAAATTTTGAGAACTAAAAAAAGTAGTTTTCACGAAGTTGTTTTTGTTTTTAGAATTTGGCTAAGAATTCAACCATTATAGTTAAGAAAGATGCAAATGATGATAAGAAATATTGATGATATAAGCTTAATTNAAAAAAAAAGACAAAAGAAAGAAGAAACTAAAAACTAAAAACAAAATGGTTACTAAACTTCTTTCTTATCAATGTTTCCAACAGGTTTAGTTTTTCTTTTCTTTTTTTTTCTTTTTTTTTTTTTCTTTTTTTTTGAATTAGAAATTCAATTTATTTTTTACTTTTTATTTTGAAATTAAGCTGGTCTTCTCTTCATCTCTTTGCAGTAATTCCATATTTCCTTTTTAAAGAAAAAACATTTGAGTTTTTTTTTTTTTGTCAGATTACAAAAATAGAAGTTAGTTTTTTAGATCTAATTTTTATAATATTTGACTTTTAATGTTTGTTATGGAAAAATGTATGGGTTTCTTTTTTTGTTATCTAATTTGTACAAATTTTTCAAAATCTGAATTTTTTTTTATTTTTAAAAATTATGCTTATATGAATTTCTTAATTTTGATATGTTTCAAAAGGTTGGTTTTTGGTTTTTAAGAATTAAATTTATATGGATTTCTTTGTTTTTGTTTTCTAATCTAAATCACTGTTTTCAAAATCCAAGCAAGTTAAACTAAAAACATGAATTTTAAACACCTCCATTAAGACTTCAACCAAACAATTTCTTAAAAAGAAATGAGAACCATAGTAAAGAAATTGTGATAAAATAAGTATAAATAGAGGCTTGTTTTCAAAAAAATTTCTTGAATTTTGTATTCATTTGTTATATGATAGATCATAACAAATAAAAAAAAAAAATGATAGATGAAAGTAGTGTTTAAAATTTTAATGGTTAACCTAAACTTTTAAAACATAATGAAATGTTAAAAATGTTTCTTTAATAAAAATACTTTAATAACAGCTTTCTGAAAAAAGAAAAGAAAAAAAAAACTTGATGAACAGCTTCCACTGAAAAAAAAAATTATTGCTCTATACTATTGAATTTTTCTTTCCCAAGTTTTGTAAGCACTAAATGAGATCAACATTTCTCATCCAAACAATCACCAATTGGTAAACTACATACATAGAGAGGAAGAGAAAAGAATAAGAAATTTACTTGCTAATAAAATTAAATAAGCTAGAAAAAATATTTATTGTTCAAAATGAAAGTTCACAAAAGTAAAGTTCCCATCTTCCATGAATATATTGCCTTCAACATCTTGGCATAGTTAACACAAGATTGATTCTTGAAAAAACAATTGAAAAGAACAAAAAGAAAAAGACAATTGGGGAGGAACTATATGAAGAGAGATATATATTGTATACAAATAAATCTTTTAGTCAAACATGTCAACTTGAGTCTAGTTCAAGAGATCAGAAGTTCGAATCGTGCAGGCCACAACCCTAACGTTATTAAACTAAAAATATATATATATATTTTAGCCAAGCGTTAGACTTGCCATGAGGACCATAGACCTCGCAATTATAGTGGAGTTATATACGTGCTTCACCTTCGTCTTTGTTTGATTTCAGGCCATGGCTCGATCCCCAAATAAATTTTCAAAACTAAAATCTCAACGATACATCGATTGTTGCCCTGCATCGGTCGTTCGTCTCGATGTCGAGAGAGAAAATTTGAAGACAAAAATTGGAAAGAGAGAAGTCAAATGATCAAGAACATAGTGTAAAAGGTTGGAGTCATTGTGAATGAGTTCATATGAGTGTTTTGTATATATAAGGGAAGGGGGATATTCTTTTGCTACCAACATGTGAGACCTTATGATCATATTCTTTTAAAGGCCATTAAGGGAAAAAATAATTTTTTTAAAAATGTGTAATTAAGTTTAATTAATTGAGTGGGAATCTTAGGTGAACTATCTAATTGGGAGGCTTTTTATTTTTTAATATATTTTTGTGGGTGTAAACTAAATGACAAACTAATTGATTAATTAAAAATAAAAGTAGTTCACTTAGGGGTCCACTAGGAATTTGATTATATATTTAAACAATATTATGAGATAGAATTCTCACTCAATGGACAAATGATTAGTGTTTTTTGTCAAAGGGAAAAAAAAAGATGTTATATATGAAAGTATTTTTTAAAGAAAAAATACTTTTCAAAGATTTTATAGGAAAATGCAACTAATGAGTGCTACTTGTAAAATTTTAAACATTAAGGGCACATTTACTTACCTAATTAAATCATAATAGAAATGAGGATGGTGGGACTCACTATACTTTAATTGTGGTTCACCACTTTTTTTATTACATTCAAATTGTTATATCGATTACGATTATTTGATTACTTGATATTTACTCTAATTTTTTGTTCACTTTACACTGTTTCTCATTTTTCTCTCCTTCAAACTTTTTCAAAATTTTATTATTATTATTTTTCTCCCTGTCGCGCTCTCTTCCTCTCTTTCTTTCCCTCTACACGATTTAAAAAATAAAGTCTTGTGTCTAAGCTATTTTCTCTAAATTATTTTTCAATAAATCGAGCTTTAATTATTTATCAATCATGCTATAGGAACGAGCAAATTACTTTACTTTACATTATAAGCTTATCTCAAAGGAAGACTTAGTTTATAATAAAAGAAAATAAAAATAAAGCGGTAGATGAATTGAAACTATATTGAAAGTAAAAATAAGAAGCAAGTTAATTAATAAATTCAAACTAAGGACAAAAAACTTGTGCATTTACTAAAAAGAATGAAATACAACCCTTGGTAGAAATTAAAGAGAAATAGTGTAACCTAAATTAATAAAAAAAAAAGAAGATAGATAAATAACAATAAACTAAAACAAAAAATAGTGTTGAAAATATGAACTATAGAAGCGCAGAAAACTGGAAATCATGGCAAAATCTTTCCAAAAACAAGAAAATCCAAATCTTTGCAAAGCTGGAAACTTTGCACTGCTCGATAGGTTTTTGGGCCACGTTTATCTTTCTCAAAACATAATACATCAATGGAAATTAAAAAAAAAAAAAAAAAATGGCTTTATTTGATTACTTTTAGTATCGTTTACATGTATTCTGCATTTGTAATGACACATAGCTCCACATCCAAATCTGTAATGAAATAATGCAATCCAATTTATGAATAAAGAATACTTAATCTGATTGTATCAAAGAATTACGTCCTATCGTTACCATCACTGTTATAGTTATCGTTACGATTACCATTATTGTTATTATTACAGCTGAAAAATTATCAATTTTGACAATTTTGATCTCACTGTTACTATTACCGTTAGCGCTTGATCCACAGAAGGAGAAGTAGAGGTAACAATAACAAAAAATTTGACAAAATTCATAATTTTTAAGTAAATGTGATCAAAATCAATCTAATTACGTTTGCAATTCAAGTTCATTACAATTGATCCATCAATAAAATTTCATTATGATTGCACCAATTTTCATTACGGTTTGTTAAACGTGACATTAATTGCAATTCATTTGCATTAGTGTTGTTATGCCTTTTTCTACCTAAAACCACAAAAACATGAGGATAAACATCAATTGATAGATTGAAGGTTATTCTAGCATGCTCAAATGATAATTTCTTAATTTAACTAAATTTTTAGTAAGAATTTAAGTCAAAGGTATGCGAAAACTAAACAAAAACGACCTAGGTTTAGAAGCTCAACACGCCTAAAAAATGAGATTTATCAATAAACTTATTCGATAAGTTATAAAAAGTCACTCTCATCTAATGATAATCGAAGGACAAGCTTTTACATACATGAATTCAAATTCATTCAGAATAATTATATCTAACTACATATGATCATTTTGTGAAATATTAATCTTCTCGATCAACATATTTAGAAAAAGAGATTAATATTATATGCTACAATGTCATATATAATCATTGTATATAATACCCTGGCTCACATATTTCCAAATAAAATTCGAATTTGAATCATTTGTAATGAATATAAAGTGGGTCATATTAATAATATTGGTAATAAGATAAGACATCTAAAGTTATCGATATATACTATATAGACTCGTTAGTTTATAATTACTTGGACATTATCCAGTCGTATACATGTCAACCACATAGTGTTTAACACTAATAACCTTAGAGTTTTCCATGTAGTTGATAATGTTCATATTTTAACTAAAATTAATTAAATAATCATTAAATGATAAAACATTCTTTACCTCATTCATCTCAATGAGAGGATCATGCTTCCATGATGGGAGTGAAGAAACTAATCCCAAAAGAAGTGAAGAGAAATGAAAAAAAGCCTCTTTACATTTTACCTTTAGTTGGATGAATTGATGAAAGGAGGACATCGAAAAAAGAAGCCGTGACATTCCATGAATAAAACTTTCAAAATTTACTCCGTGGTATTCCATATATCCTTCACATTCCAATGGCTATGGTCGTAACCTATGCGTAGGTGAATGCAATTATAACCTATACAAAACATAGGATATGATGATTGTCTATGTAAATTATGATCAAATTAGTATTTTCGTAATATTCTTCTTCGCTATACTTTATCCTTTTATGCTATTTTTCTTTATTGTTTTTGTTGGTGTCTATTTATTCATTAATTCACTGTATACTGATTACATTTATTATTTAATAAAATATACAAATCAACATGATATTAGAGTCCTTAGGGTTTTATCTTATTCAATTCTAGTCACCACCTTTGTCTGTTCTTTGTTGCCACTGACGACCACCATGGTGGAGACAGACTAGATCCCCCAGACCACATCTCCTACCTAACCGCACGTCGTCCCTCAGTTCACCCTCTGTCAAGAATTACACCTAAATTACACCAAGTCGCTGCCTAGCCACTGACCAATCCACCTATTCGTCCACCCCTACCACTGGCCAGTCTGTATCGCCCTGCCCATCTGTGTGTTCGCAACCCCTCCCCACCGTGAATACCTCGTTTGAGTTTGTCCAGATCCATTACAACTCAATCGATTTGTGAAACCAGCTCTATTGCGCACAACCCTGAAAACCACATATCTGCTTGTGCATAGCCCCATCGACCTTAGACCTCCTGTGCACAGCTCAGTCGACCTAAAATATGCAGTGCGACCCCCTTCCTATTCATTCATCCTCTCAATCACATCTCGTCATGCTACCTCTGTTCTCAGATCCACCTCTGCCAAGATCCGTTGCAAATGAACCCTCTTTCTATTCGTGAGTGCTACTTTTGCCTTAGATCTACTCAAATTCCTCCCACGCCCAGATCCGTTCGTTCGTTATGAAAGAACCCTATTGAAGGTCCTTGAGCAGAAGCGGATCGTCCCAATTTTTTCATTTTGAGAGAAAAAATAAGAATTATGCATTTAATTCTAAATATTCAACATGTTCAAAAACAAAACAAAAGAGGAAGAATGATTTTGGAACAATTACATATGAAGACGTTCTTCAATTGAATTCCCTCGAATGATAGGATCACACCACGAAAGCTACTTTGGTATTCTCTAGGTGAAAATCAAGGAGGAGTGGGCTCTGACTATTTTGGTTGAGAGGGAATTGAGAAAGTAGATTGGAGGAGATGAAAAAGGTAGAGAGATTTTTTTTTTCACATAAACTTTTTCTGTAAAAGCTCACATTCTTTATATTTTCCAAAAGGGAGAAGAAGATAACTCTCACCGCAACCCCACTAACATGATGGAGAGAAAGAGGAGGGAGTGAGTTACAACTCCCTCCAAAAAAAATAATTTAAAAAATAATTAAATAAAATAAAATTTATTTATTCATTTATTAAATAAACAATTTAATATATATTCATATGATAACTACCTTATCAAATATAACATATAACCTATAGTTTTAATATTGTATCATATACAATATAACCTATAGTTTACTTTCTTTCACCAATGACTTTTAATATAAATCACATTTATATTAAATTTAATTATATGAATCCAATTCATATAATTAATATTTGAATCATATTCAAATATTTATTTTCTCTTATAAGTACTTAATATTATAATGTATCAAATACATTATAGTAACTATATCACATATAATTATATTAACTTAATTATGTCACATATAGTTAATTCCCTCAATTAATTTGAACAATTCAAATTAATCCAAAAACTGTTCCTCATTAATTTCTATTGACCTACCGATGAGACCTCATGGACCTGTAGCTTGAGGCTACAACGATACGTGAATAATTGATTAAACTCCATCAAATTATCCACCATCCGTTAACTTTTGGACACTCTATTAAAGACCGACAACTGTACTCTTTGCACTAAAAATATATTTCTGCGTCTATTGGATATAACTAGTCAACAGTACTATGATCCTTCACAAATTGCTCGTAAGTACAACTAGGCCAAAATTACCGTTTTGTCTCTGTAGTTACATCTAACTCCTTAAGTACCACTAATCCGAACAATAAATCATAGTCCAACTATGACAAAACCCCTTTTGGGTCAAGAGAGGGTATGACTCCACATTGTTCAAGCCCCGGAATCAGCCCTTAAGGGAGCAATTTATCTACTTGTCCCGACATTGGGGAAGGAGTGAATTCCTTCTTGTGTAGCTGTGTTCCCAGCTCCCTAATCAGACGAATCCCCAAACTGATAGGCTTATTGAGTCTACGATCTGACCACTATCACCCATACAAATCAAATGACCGCCTTCATATGCAGGAGTTCACAACTCACTCAGGATTCAGGTCATGTTATCTATGGTCATCTTGGTGAAATGTAAATCTCTATTATGAACGACGTTATATAATGAAACTAAACATTTCATGGTCCGATCTTATACAAACTCCTTTGTATAGAATATCTCCGCTCACATGTCTCCACATGAATAATCAAGATCATATCATTTGTAGCATTTTACAATAATTGTAACATCTACAAAGTGAGCCATACTCGTAGTGTCACCAGGATAAGGTATCAAGCCTTATCCATCTACTACAGACCATTTAGGTTATCACTTAAACATTATCCATCCGTATGTCTCTACATACATGTTTAAGCCAGAAGATAATATTGGATGTTAGTTTATTGGTTTTTAGTTAATGCAACTAAAAATGAAATACAACATCACATATTTTATTACATAAATAAAATGTCTGTATATTACTATTACAAACTATAGGACCCTACGAGATTTAGGGAATCAACACCAACACGTTAACCGATGCCCTCTCGCCACTCGGTCTTTTCTTTGTGCAATAGTTCATGGGTTCAGTTTATTTCAATCGGTCCATTCAATCAAATCGGTTTAGTTCCATTAGACCAGCCTAGTTCAGTTTGATTCACCTATTTAATTGATTCATCTGTTTACTCATTGTTTTTCGTTTATTAGTTTCAACCTCTATTTTTGCATTTGTAGGTCTCTTTTCCATTTTTAGATCTTCCAAGGTCTTTATTCCATTTTCAAACTGGTCGTTCTTGTGTTCTTTTTCTATGAGTATCTCTATTTTCAGCCCAAAAGTTCCTCGTGTTTTTGTTCATTGTGAATCTTTATTTCTAGCCCATATTTGCCTGATTTGACTTGGAAGTTTTCTTCCGTTTCCATCAACTTCCATCTTGAATTTCACCCAGCCACTTCTCTCCGTCGCTTCATAAAATCGTGTTTGTCGCCACCTTAAGTTTGAGGGAGGGTGTCAACGTAAATTATAGCCCAATAGTATTTTCCTTTCTGATACTTTCTTCTTTTATGCTATTTTCATTTATTTATTGATATATAAACTAGATTTTGGGTTAGAACTATTTGGCCTAATAAAAAAAAAAAGCCAATTTCTATAAGTATTAATTATTAGAATATTCTCAAAAAATTGCATATAGGAGATACTTAGAGGATTTTGTAGAATTCTCTAGAACATATGAGAAAAATATGTAATTATAAAGAATAGTCTAGATAAACATCTGTAGCCACTAGATCATGCATGTGTTGGCAAAATTCGAGCTATAGATTTATGGATGCCAACTAATATAAATAGGAGGGATGTCTTACTACTTGTATCAAGCAAAATATAATAAAATGAAATAGAAGTGCTCAATTTTTGGGAATGTCTTAGAACTCGTAGTTCGTAAATTTTGTATTAAACATTCTATTTATCAATAAAATATTATGGAGTATATTATTCAACAAAGTTGTTGGTTTTGCATTCTATCATGAAAATTCAATAAACATATCCATGGCTATAGTATGAATACTTTAACTTTATATGGTGACATAAATAGGATCAAGTTAATAGTATATAGCCTAAATGGTCTATAAGTATATGGATGAAATTGGGTATCTCATCCTGGTAATACTATTGGATGTGGCTCGTTTTGTATAGGTAATACAAATGATGTGATCCATAGATCATTCATGTAGAGACGTGTGAATGGAGGCATCCTATGCAATGAGTTTGCATATAGTTTGGACCACAAAATAGTCACTTTTCTTTATAACGACTGTTTACTGTTAAAACTGACTATTTCATACTTAAGTAACCTAGGATAACTCGATCTTAATCCTGAGTTAGCTATGAACTCCTGTTTATTTAGCATTATCCTTTGATCTGCATAGGTGAGAGTAATCCAACAACACTGCTCAATAAGCCTTCCATTTTGGGGATAAGACTGGATGGATAGCTGGGGACATAGCCCTGCAAGATGGAATTCACTCCTATCCATTTTAGGGTTAGTGATTCCAGGTCTTGAACAATCGGGGCCCCGCCTTCTCATGATAGAGAAGGACATGATTTATGAGTAGTATTATGAATCAAATTATTCATTGGAAACTTAATGAACAACATGTATTTACAGGGGTAAAACGATAATTTTGACCCAGTTGTAATTACGAATGACCTGTGAATGATCGACTTACTGATTATGGTTTATATGGATAGAAATATATCTGCAGTGAGGAGAGTGCAACTATCGAGCTATAGTGGTGTGTCTTGATAGTTAACGAATAGTAATTAATTCGATTAAAAAATTTTAACGAATTAATTACATATCATTATAGTTCATGATCTATAGGTCCATTAGGTTCCTCTACTAGCTCTTAAATTGGAATAAAAAATTGAGTATGGGTGTATGAAATTAGGGTTATGAGTTTGAAATGTTCAAATTCAATTTTAAGGTTTTTCGATTAATTGTATATGATACAATTAAAAACGTATTTATTGATGAAATTAAACGAAATTGGAAAATCAATTAATATTTAAATTATGATTCAAATATAAAATTGATGAAATTGATATTTTATTAATTTAATATTTAGATATTAAATTAATATTATTTTGATTAAAAAGATTAATTAAAAATTAATTAATTAAAATTAGTTTTATTTAAATTAATTATATTTGAATTAATTTTATAAAACTAATTTAAATTACAAAACTTAAATAATTTCTGAAATCATTTTAATTAATGGGTTTTACCATTTTTGGGAAAAACCCACTAACATAGTTGATGGATTATCACCAAATTCCAATTTTCTTTTGTGACGATCTTCAGGCTGGAGTTGCCCACATGCAACCCTGTATATTTGCATGAATTCTACCTATATATAGAAGCTCTATGCATGAAGAACATTAAGCAATCTGAGTTTTACTTACTAAAGTGAAAACCTGGAAACCCTACATATTCCTCACTTGTTCTTCATCAATTCAACTTGATTTAAGTGTTTCCACCACACGTTCCAACTTGAGCATAGTGGAGAAGATCTTTGTGGTAGTCCTCTTGAAGATTCAAGTTGTATCTTGGTAAATTTCAGTTGAATTCGTGAAGGAAATCTTCAAAGGTAATATGTGTTTCAAACCCTCTTATGAATATCATATGAACAACATGTTTAAAACTCAAATTAAATATAGTTTAAATGCTTATTGATTCTAAAATCTTCCATTGCATGTTTCATCATTCTTTTATCAATCACACAATTAACCTCTTTCTCATATCTTTTCTTCCAAATCACCTCCATAACCTTCAAATTTTCTTTCCAACAATGTTGTATCATAGCTTAAAGATCCTTTTGAAGAAGAAGGCAAGCAATAAGATGGTCCTATTCCAAGCCCCAATGCTAAGAAAGAGCAACTATGATAATTGGAGTATCAAGATGAAGGCTCTCCTTGGCTCACAAGACGTGTGGGAGATTGCAGAAAAAGGATATGTTGAATCGGAGAATGATGGTGATATTTCTCAAACGCAAAGGGATAGTTTGAGAGATTCAAGAAAGAGAGACAATAAGGCTCTCTACCTAGTCTATCAAGGATTAGATGATGAGGTTTTTGAAATGATTTTAGAAGCAAAGATGGAAAAAAAAAGCATGAAAGAAGCTTCAAGCATCGTACAAGGGAGCAAATCCTGTAAAAAAGGTACGTCTTCAAACTCTAATAGCTGAGTTTTAAAATTTGCATATGAAAAAAGGGGAAGCTATCTTAGACTTCTCTAGAGACTTAACTATCACCAATCAACTTAAAAGAAATGGTAAAAAGATTGATGATGTAAAAATCATGGAGAAAATACTAAGCTCATTAGATCCAAAGTTTGAACATATTGTTTCCATAATCAAAGAAACAAAAGACTTGGACGTCAAGACCATCGAACAACTCATGGGTTCGTTAGAAGCATATAAAGAAAAGAAAAAAAAAAGAAAGGAATCATGGATCAATTTCTCAATTTGTGAGTTGACTCAACTAGTGAAGAAATTAGTCCAAATGATAGAAATGAACAAGGACAAGAACATGATGGACATTGAGGATGAGGAAGAGGTCATGGACAAGGAAAAGGACGTGGTTGAAGATCCAATGAAGATAACAACAATAACTCTCAAAGAGGATCGGGAAACACAACAAGAGGTCATGGACAAGGCAAATCAAGCTCAAGGTATGATAAATAAAACATTAAATACTATAATTGTCAAAAATTTGGTCATTATGCATCTGAATGCAGAGCTCCAAAAAACAATAGAGTTTAAAAGAAGGTAAACTACATTGAAGAAAGAAGTCAATAATGTGCCACCCTGTTGATGGCTTGCACAAATAATGAATGGAGCAAAGATAATTCATGGTACTTGGACATTGGGGCAAGTAACCATATGTTTGGAGAAAAAAGCATGTTCGTGGAGCTTGATAAATCCGTGAGTAGTAATGTAGTCTTTGGGGATGAATCCAAGGTAAAAGTAACATCAAGAGGTAACATTCTCATCTGATTAAAGAATAGCGAGCATAAACTTATTTTAGATGTTTATTATATGCCAAATATGAAGAATACTATCTTAAGTCTGGGCCAATCTTAGAGAAAGGTTATGTACCTTTTTATAAAAGATAATGCAAGTAATTTGATTGTCAAGGTGTCAATGACAAAAAAATAGAATGTTTGTATTCAACTTTTAAAATGACATTGCAAAATGTCTTAAGATGTGTTACAAAGATGCATCTTGGCTTTGGTATCTTCAATATGGGCATCTTAATTTTTGGGGGATTAAAGTTACTCTCTAAGAGAAGCATGGTGAGAGAACTACCTTCCATAAGCCCCCTCCCCCCAGATTAAGTGTGCGAAGGATATCTACTTAGAAAGCAACATACAGATGTGTGCAGACCAATGAAGAAAAGCTTCCAAAGGCGTCAAGCTCAAAAGCTCAAAGGCTTTGGAACTCATATATACAAATGTGTGCAAATCAATCAAACCAAGTTCACTTAGTAAGAGTAACTATTTTCTTCTCCTCGTTGATGATTTTTCGAGAAAAACATGGGTATATTTCTTGAAGCATAAATAAGAATTATTCGAGAACTTCAAGAAGTTCAAATCCCTCATTGAGAAAGAAAATCGTCTGTGATCAAGACCATGAGATCTGATCGTAGAGGGGAATTCACATCAAATGAATTCCAAAAGTATTGTGAAGACCATGGAATTCGTCGGCCCTTAACCATGCCAAGATCCCCTCAATAAAATGGAGTGGTAGAACATTAGAATAGAACAATTTTAAACATGGAAAGAAGTATGCTTAAAAGCAAGAAACTTCCAAAGGAGTTTTGGGCAAAAGCATAGTCTACCTATCTAATTGAGCTCCAACAAGAAGCGTATATGGTAAAACACCACAAGAAACATGGAGTGGAAGAAAGCCTGGGATTTCCCATCTTAGAGTCTTTGGAAGTATTCCTCATGTGCATATACCAGATGAAAAGAGAAGTAAGTTGGATAATAAAAGTGAGAAATACATCTTCATCGGTTATGACTCCAATACTAAAGGCTACAAGCTTTACAATCCAGATACGGGAAAGACAATCTTGAGTGGAGATGTAATATTTAATGAAAAAGGAGAATGGGATTGGGGATAAAATGACAAAGACTACAACTTCTTGTCATACTTCGAAGAAAAGGACATGGAGCAAACAAGTACAATGCAAATAAGAGAGGAGCCTTCTACACCACCAACTTGCGAACTTCAAGTTCTCAAAAAGGCAAAAGCTCAGGTGAAAGAGCTCAGCACTTTAGAAGCTTACAATAACTTTATGAGGTAACTACAAATCAAGATAACATTTCTTTGTTTTGTCTGCTTGCCGATTATGAGCCCACAAATTTTCAATAAGCTATGGAAAATTCAAATTGGAAGAGTGCTATAGATGAAGAGATTAATTTGATCAAAAAGAATGACACATGGGAGCTAGTCTCATTTCCAAAAGGTCACAGGGCAATTGATGTGAAATGAGTTTACAAAGTCAAGAAGAATGCAAGAGGAGAAGTTGAAAGATACAAGACAAGACTAGTGACGAAAGGTTATAGTCAAAGAGCCAACATTGACTATGATGAAGTATTTGCTCCTATTACTCAACTTGAAACTGTTAGGTTAGTAATTTCATTAGAAACTCAAAATAGTTAGAGGATCCATTAAATGGATGTGAAATCTGCTTTCCTCAATGGAGTTCTTGAGTAAGAAATCTAAATTGAACAACCTCAAGCCTATAAAGTTGAGGGAAAAGAAGGGTTTGAAGCTGAAAAAAGCACTTAATAGGTTGAAGCAAGCACTAAGAGCTTGGAATGCTTGAATTGAAGGAATACACAAACAAGCAATGGGAGCAAACATAATCAATAAGCATTCTAATTACATTTGATTTGAGTTTTAAAAGCATGCTTTTTCAGAAAATTGAAGAGGGTTTCAAGATGAACACACCTTTAATGATTTCTTCCAATTCCAAGCTGTTCTTTATGTTAATCCAGCTCCAAATCGATTGTGAACCACCAAGAGATCTTCTCTACTATTCTCAGCCTTGAATTTGAGTGGTGGAACTCAGATTTGAGTGAATTTGTGAAGGTGTTCTTTGTGGGTTTGAGGAGGAAGAAG
Source organism: Benincasa hispida (assembly GCF_009727055.1). NCBI lineage: Eukaryota > Viridiplantae > Streptophyta > Magnoliopsida > Cucurbitales > Cucurbitaceae > Benincasa > Benincasa hispida. Next base: position 29,375,410 of record NC_052354.1, read on the forward strand.
AAGTCACAGAAAAAACTCTTTTCCAGCTCTAGTTCTGCTCCTTCTTCTTCAAATCTGAGAGTCTTTATTGAATCTCAGCATGCAACCACCTTCAATCCAATTGATGGCCTACAGCTACTTCCCAATTCAAGTGGGAATTCTGTGATTGTGCATGAGAAGCACCTCATGCTCGAGAAAAGTGGGAAAAACCTGAAGGAAACCAGACATGAGGATTTCCTTGAGCAGCGTAATGATCGTTCCAAATTCCATTCGAAATTGAGCAAACACAATTACAGTCAAGAAACAAACTTATCGGTCATGCACAATACGAAATTACAGCATGCTTATAAAATAATCAAGGAAAATATTATACATACCTTTGAAAATTCATGCTTTAAACTCCCTCGATCACGAACGCTCATTCAGTCTCTAAGACAACAACACACAAATGATCGAACACTACGATCGCAACACAGCACGATCAACAGTAACCACGAACTCAATGACCTCCAAGATCACGAACCCAATGAACGGCGTCCAAAATCTCGAACTCAGTTGAGTTGAGTGAGACACCACCACAATGGTTACCTTAGTATTCTCAGTGTGAGAATCCAGAAGTGTGGGCTCTGTGTGGACTTGGTTAAAGGAAGAGACCAGAGGAATAACAATCATGTAGACGATTAAGCAAGTGGGAGATGGGAAGAGTCTATCGTATAGACGAATGCTCAATCGTTTAGAAGAAGGCAATTTATCATATAGAAAAATCCATGCGATCGTTTAGCTATGACTAGCTAAGTGAACTATCGTATAGTGTCACTCCACGATCGTTTAGTCTCTCTTTCAGCTATCGTTCAGTGAAATCAATTCACTTGATAGGAACTCCGTGAGTTTCTTTCCGAGAATAGCAACTTTTTTAAATTTAGGAAAATATTTTTCCTTTTATCTCACGGTTACCATAAAACTACCAATAACCTCCCATTCAATTGGTTATTAGAGAAAAAGAGATAATTATCTAATAATTAATATTATTATAAATATATATGATAACTAACTTACCATATTATATTTATAACCTATAGTTTAATATTTCATCTCATGAAACATATAAACCATAGCTCTTTTTCTATTTTATCGTACTTAATGTAAATCATATTTACATTAATCCTCCACTTGAAGTATCTTCATACATCACACCGATTATATCATTATATAATCAAATTTCCTCTTGTCAATTTGAACATTTCAAATCAACACCAAAGAACTGATTCTCAATTGAATCCATTGAGTTACCAAGGGGACCTTATGGACCTGTAGCTTGAAGCTCCAACGGTACGTGAATAACTGACTAAACTCTTTAGTCACGAGATCTACATCCGTTAACTGCAAGGCAATATCACTAAAAACCGACAGCTGCACTCTTCTTACTACAGATATATTTTATGTCCATATCAACCAATTAACAGTGTGATAACCCTTCACAGATCGCTCGTAGTAGCAGCTGGGCTAATATACCGTTATGCCTCTATAGTTACATCTAACTCCTTAAGTACCACTAATTCTTCTAATGAACATAAGTCATAGTCCTGCTATGACTGGGTCCTCTCTTCCAAAGAGAATTGTGGCCACTATGTTCAACACCCGGAATCAACCCTTAAGGGAGCAATCTATCTACTTACCCCTACTTCGGGGAAGGAGTGAATTCTATCTTGGTAACTGAGTTCCTAACTCCCAAATCAGAAAAAATCCACAAAAAGGTAGGCTTGTTGGATTGGCAATCTGGCCACTCTCACCCATATAAATCAAAGAACCGCCCTCAAAGGCAAGAGTTCCCAAAACACTCAGGATTGAGATCATGTCACCTATGGTCGTTTAGGTGAGATGTAAGTCTCAAGTATCAACGGCGTTATATAAAGAGACAAGTCATCTCGCTCTTTGTATAGGACACCCCCGCTTGCATGTCTCCATATGAATGGTCAGGATCTACCATCTGTAGTAGTTCACAACACTTACAAACCTGTACAAAGTGAGTCGTATGTCACACCCTCTCCCTAGCCTTAGCCTCCCAAGACTTGGAAGGGAGCGTGAAGGTACACCAGTAGTATTCCAAGACAACATTTAAATTTAACATTTCCCTCCTGCCCCTTATCTATTAAAAATTTCAACATGTTTACAACACCCTATCTAACTTTCATACACATAGTTCAATTTCCTATATTCTTTATTACATGACCCGAGTCGTGCCCTGAGAATTTACCAAGTCCTGGTGTGTTGGTGGTTGGTAGACTTCTTCCTGAACGCTCCGCTTTGCTACCTGGGGGGGATATAAGAAAATATTTGGAAGAGTGTGAGCTACTAAGCCCAGTGAGTGGTGCTTTTTAAAATAATAATCACTTTGCAAAACATATTTTTGGGAAGTCAATCACATAATCACAATTCCAAATAATTTATGCATGATCATGTGTACATTCATTCAATCATCATCCTCTAGTTCCATACTATATGTGGCATGCTCACATCATGGACACATTATCAATCATAATAACTTTTTATGGAAACTTTCCTATAACCCTCTTTTCCCACCAATGTGCACATCGAAAATTCTTTTCCCACTAGTGATGCTTAGGTAACTTGACTATATTTTCCACTGATCGTCACCGACTATTATTTCTCGCAGACCGAGGTCGACTATATTTTCCCGCCAAGCACCTTTTATTAAGCATGCTAACTTATGTAGTCCGGGTATAATCTCAGTTTCCATAGAAATTTTACAAACAATATCATGGCAACAACATAACATCATCAGCATGCATTTTGCACTTACATATGCAATTATTCACATATCAATGTATAAAACTAAGTAAACACTTACCGTAAGTAAGTTTTTCCACTAAAAATCACTTTGAGGATACCTTCCTGAGAATTTCTCTATATCAATAGAAATTCCTCAATTAATACTTGTTATATCAATAAATAATGTCAAAATAGCCAAAATACCATTATATAATGAAAATATCGGCTTACTCTACTCCAATTTAGCCAAAATCCTCAAATTAGCCTCTTTAGAGGTTATTTGGACCGTGGTAGGCAGCTGGGCGTTTGAGCAGTAGGCAGGGTGGGCGTGCTGTGCTGCACAGGGGGTTGACGCGTTGGGCGTGCATTGCGCTGGGCGTGATGCGTCGCACAGGGAAGGCAGCTGCGCTGGGCTAGCGCGCGGGATGCATCAAGTGAGGCGTGCAGATGGACGTAGCGCTGCGAGGCGTGCGCGCAGGGTGTGGGATGGCTATGCGTCCGGCTGACTCAATGACTCACAAAGCAACCTTTGTTTCTTTTGATCTCCAATCAATTTGGCAGCCTAATAACTCAAACGTAACTCTCTAAATATGCTCTCAACACAAGATTTAGATGATGGTATGAATAAATTCCTCTTGCCCAACCCCTCTATTTATAACCATTCCAAACTCACCCCATGGTGACAACTCAACTCCCATTTGTCTCACTTTGGAGCTGCCAACACTTAGTCTACCCAACCTAGCCTTGAGTTGTTCCCATCTCAGCTTGCCAGCTAAAATCTCTTTTTTTTGCATGAAATCTTCTTCACCCACCTCTTGCTTGGGGTGATAAGTCTTCAATTTCATGAAATCTCCTTTGTCCATCTCCTACTAGAACTTTGTGTGATCCTCCTTTTGCCACCTAAATCACTTAAATACTTAACATATTTCTCTATTTAAATTGTTTAATACTTATGCTCGTATACTATTGGCATCTTCCCTTGAAGTTTTCCATCAATTAGCCTTACCTTTTATCCTTAATGAATAGCAACTCATCTTTCCTTCATCAAAGTCCCACTTAGCCATCGCATGAGTCGGCTATCACCAACGCATAGGGTGGCCGCTCACCCTCGACGCATGGCTTGCTAGGTGTGCTTGCTCAGCCTACTAAGCATGAACGCACGGCACTGACCATTGACGCATGGGCATGCTGCTTAGGCGCTTGCACGCTTGGCCGTATAAGCATGCTCGGCCGCGTGGGCATGCCTCGCCCCATGGCCGTGCTTTGCCGCATGGCCGTGCGCTTGGCATAGTGCATCGACGCATGGCTACTCGGCAAACTCGGCAGCGCTTCGTTGTATAGGATGGCTTGTCCGCTTGCCCGTTTGAGGCATAGGCAGGGCGCTCGGCATATACTATCGATGCATGGGCTACGCGCTTGACGCATGGCCTGTGTGCTTGTCCTCGACGCATGGGCTGCGCGCCTAGCATGCTCACTCAACGCATGCTTCCTACCCATGTCCGCACGGCTCATGTATGCCTTTGTGTTGGTTGTATGCAACCCTTAGCTATTTTTCAAGTCTTCTTGCTTCCATCCTCCATACATTCTTGCATCCCACATGTTTTAAGCCCTTCATAGGCGTTTGGACCTTTGGTCACCTTTTTGAATAATATTAATGTTTTTCACCCTTTGTTCTAATATTCTTACTTAGGATTTTTCTTCTCTATTTAACCTCCCACTTTAGATTTAGTGTTATGGTCTTATACCGTATCCGTAGTATCACCAGGATCAGGTATCCCTCCTTAATCCTTATACTACAGACCTTTTTAGGTTATCATTTAAGGCATGATCCACTTATATATCTCATATACATGCTTAAGTTTCCATACTTAACTATGGAGCTTTGTTTATTGGATATGAGTAAATGCCAAATAAAATCACTATTATTTTATTCATAATAATGTGTACAGTTTATAAACTACGAGACTCTGGGAGAATTAGGACACCAATCCCAACAAAATCCACTTTCTTAAATTTTCAATTTCCTTAATTTCAAAAAATTTAATTAATTCTAAATTAATTAAATTCAATTTGATTAATTCCGAATTAATCAAATTCAACATTTCAATATTCAATTTCTTAAATTGAATTTTAATATTTAAATCAATATTTAAACATATAAACTCTCAAATTTCATTTAATTTCAACAAATTAAATGTTAATTATATCGAATATAATTGAACAAACCCTAATTTGATTTTGAACTTATTCAAATTAAAACCCTAATTCAATTTGAACAATTCAAATTGATATCATTTCAGATTCACTCAATTTAATAATTCAAAGTGTTCATGTTTTACGAGCTAGTAGAGGATCTCGTGGACCTACAGATCATGGACTCCAAGACCCGAGATTAATGGCTAAACTCTTTTGTACGGAATTAACCCCCATTCATTAACTAATGAGTCACTCTACTGAAGCCCATAGTTGCACTCCCCTCACTGTAAGATATATTACGTCACTAGATATAATAATGATTAGTAAGTTAACCCTTCACAGGTTGTTCGTAATAACGGCTAGGTCAAAATTTGTTTTACTCCCAAGATTATCTCTTGTTCCTTAAGTCCCACTGATCCTCTAATGAACAATTGGTTTTGTGATCCGATCAACAAACCGAGTCTCTCTCGGGCCAATGAGAGGGTGGGGCCTCTTGTTCAAGACCCGGAGTCAACACTTAAGGGAACAACCTCTCTACTATCCCTGAAAGTAGGTAGGAGTGAGTTTCATCTTGCACCTTATGTCCCCAATTATTTACCCGTTCTTATCCCTGAAATGGAGGTTTATTGAACCGCTATTGAGTCAACTCTCACCTATGCAAATCTAAGGATAATCCCAAATAAACAAGAGTTCATAATTAGCTCAAGATTAAGGTTAAGTTACCTAGGTCATCGCTTTGAAATAGTCAGTCTTAAACAGTAAACATCGTTATAAAGTAAGAGTGACTAATTTCATGGTCCTATCTTGTACAAATCCATTACACAGGATGCCCCCACTCGTCATGCCATAACATGTACGAATTAGAATCACATCGTCTGTAGCACTTTACAACTTCTTGTAACAACTACTAAGTGAGCCGCATCCAATAATATTACCAGAATAAGGCATCCAACCTTGTCCATATGCTATAGATCATTTTGACTATTTACTCGAACTTGATCCACTTTTATATCTCCACATAAAGTTCAAGTATTCATCTAATAGTCATGGATCTTTTAGTTTATTGGATTTATTTCTAAAACGAAATAAGAAATTCATATATTCAATAACAACTTTATTGAATTTTCAGAATAAGATTTATTATTTACAAACCACGAGTTTTAGGACATAAAACCCAACACGAATAAACAAATATCTAAATCAAAGAAATTTCATCAAGTGTCCATATTGAAGGAATGGAATCCCTTAAGCGGAAATGACTGATCACCTTTTGCCCAATTGTGTTACAAGAACTAAATTACAGAATAGTAAAGAATATTTTTAAGCATGCTTTAGACTAAAATTACAGTGAATAGGAACACATACCTTTGAAGACTTTTCTTCAAAAATTTTCTCATCTTGATCTATGTCACGAACAACACAAAATTTTTCTCAAATCAGAAAACACCACAAGTGATTCCCTGCTTCTTTGGCAAGAGTTTGGCTTGTGGGAACCCTTTTGATGAAAGAGAAGGAATGTTACAAAGAGAATAAATTTCTTAGTATTTTTTTACTTGAGAGATTATAGAGTTTTTTTTTCTATATTGAGAGTGAGAGTTTGCTAACAATAATATTTGTATTTCAGGTAAGTACAAAAGGGAAGTTTCCTTCCAATTACCCTACTCCCCTGTAAATAACTACAGGGGAGTTATTTATTATTATAATAATTTATCTAATTAATAATATAATTATATTAATCTAATTTAATCAAATTAAATTAAAATAAATTAATCAAATATGTCATCTTTAATTAATTTATATTTGAATCACATTCAAATACACATTTCTCTCATAACCTATAGTTTTAAAATGAATCTCATCCGTATTATTTTTAACGTATGGTTTTAGTATGAATCTATTTCATATAATTTATTATTTGAATCTTATTTAAATGAAATAAATCTATTATATTATATAGTTTAATTTTAAATCTTATTCAAAATAAAATTTATATTATAATGTATCTATATGCATTATGTTAATTGTATTATATACAATTATTACCATTTCCCTTTAACAACTTGAACACTTCAAATTCTTTCAAAAACTTAATAACTCTTGCTTTACCCGTAGTGAGCTAGCAGTGGATCTTATGAACCTACAGTTGTAAGCTCAAATGATCTAAGTTTAATTAATTAAACTCTTTAATTAAATTAATCAAGATTCATTAACTATGGGGGTACTCCACCAAAAACCCATAATTGCACTCTTATGAACTGTAGAATTTTTCTATGTCATCGATATTAAGCATTTTCTCTAAGTCAATCCTTCATAAATTGTTCCTAACTATAGTTGGATCAAATTAATATTTTAACCCTGTAGTTACATCTTACTTCTTAAGTACCACTGATTCGCTAATGAACAATCTATTTATGGTCCAACCACAAATAAAATCTCTCTGAGGCCAGTGAGAGAGTGAGACTTCATTGTTCAAGTCTTGGAGCCAACACTTAAGAGAACAACCTATCTACTTTCTCTAAAGGAAAAAAGAAATGAATTTCATCATGTGAAGTTATATTCTCGGCTCCTCACTTGGTATCGTTCCCAAGATGGTAAGCTTATTGAGTCGGCAACTAGGGTCACTCTCACCTATACAAATCAAAGAACAACCATCATGAGCAGGAGTTCATAACTCATTCAGGATTTAAATTGAGTTACATAACGTTTGAAATATTAATCTATTGAGTTAACGGTGTTATAACGAGAGATTATATATTTCGCAATCCGATCTTATACAATCTCATTGCACAAGATACGTCCACTCACATATCTTCACATGAACAATTTAGATCAAATCATTTGTAACACATACAACTCTTGTAACATTTACAAAGTGGGCCATATCCATAGTGTTACCAAGATAAGGCACCCAACCTTATCTATATACTATAGAACTTTTTAGGTGATCTACTTGTATGTCATTCAAGTTACATAAAATAACCTTCGATCTTAGTTTATTGGATTTGAGTTATGCGCAAAAATAAATAGCACTTATTTATGAAAGAATAAATAAGAACTTTATTTATATAAAAAAAAAATTCCAAAATTTACACACTACAAGATTTAGGATATAAATCCCAACACATATGTGCATCCACTTTACATCAAAGTCCAAAACAATATTGTATTGTTGTATGCTTATATGTAGATGACTTGATCTTTGTAGGTAGTAATCCAAGCATGTTAAACAAGTTTAAAGAAGAGATGACAAACGAGTTTGACAAGACTGACATCTGGCTCATGTCTTACTACCTTGGCATTGAAGTAAAGCAAGAAGATAGAGGCATCTTTATCACACAGGAAGGCTATGCTAAAGAAGTGACCAAGAAGTTCAAGATGGATGATTCTAATCCAGTCAACACACCCATGGAATGTGGAGTCCAACTATCACATTGCGAGGAAGGAGAAATTGTGTATCCAACACTCTTTAAAAGCTTGGTTGGAAGTTTGCAGGATTTAGCATGCATAAAGCATAACATTCTCTATGCAGTTAGAGTTATCAGTCACTTCATGGAGAAACCAACAACCACACACTTGAAGGTAGCAAAGAGAATTCTTTCATACAACAAGGGTACGATAAACTACGATTGGTAGTATACTGTTTCTGATAATTTTAAGCTCTTGGGATACAATATATAGAAATTTGGATGGAGGTGTGGATGACTATAAGAGTTTGACTGGTTTTTTGTTTTACATGGGAGACATTGCCTTTATGTGGACGTAAAAAAAGTAACCGATTGTCACTCTCTCAACATGTGAAGCAAAATATGTGTCTGTTATCTCATGTGTTTACCATGCAATTTGGCTAAGAAATCTACTATAGGAATTGGTATTGTCACAATAAGAGCCAACCAAAATTTTTGTCGGCAATAAATCAGGAATTGCTCTAGCCAAGAACCCGATCTTCCAAAATGGGAGAAAGTATATCAATACACATTATCATTATATTAGAGAGTGCATCAAAAGAAATGATATATAACTAGAGTATGTCAAGACTTATGATCAGGTAGCTGACATTGTCATTAAGTCTCTTGAGAAAAAAGACTTCCCAAGATTGAGAGACTTGCTCGAAGTAACAAAATCAAGTTTAAGAGAGGAAGTTTGAATATAAACATGATTTTGGGTTTGATATTTAGGCCTAGTTCAAAACAAAAGCCCTATTCTAAAAATGTTAATTATTAGAATTCTAGAGAAATTACATGTAGGAGATTTTAAAGCATTTTGTAGAATTCTCTAGAACATATGAGAAAAATGTATGTCTAGATAAACATTTTAGTCACTAGATCATGAATATGTTGGCAAAATCCTAACTATAAATTTAGGGTGCCAACTAGTATAAATAGGAGGGACGTCTTACCATTTGTGTCAAGCCAAAAATTAGAAGTGCTCAATAACACAAGTAGCCTCTTTCTCATATTCTTTCTTCCAAATTGCCTCCTACCTCCAAAATTTCTTTCCAACATTATTGTCTTTTTAGTGTATTTATTCTTTCATTTACTGTATGCTGATTAATTTGACTATTCAATAAAATATACAAAACAACATATTATATGGTGATTATATATCTATGTATACACTATTGGCACGGTATAAAAGTATCATACGACATATTTATCATTTTGTACCCTAAAGTATAAGCCTTAAGAATTTTTCATGCTTCACTATACATAAGCCTAAACGTGTACTATATGTGTGTGTGGGGGATTTCCAAAAATAGAAAAATAAGAAAAATTATTTACACAAAATAACAAAATTTTAATCTTCTTCGATAGAGAATAATAGAGGCTGATAAAAGTCTATTAGTGTCTATCAGTGATAGAAACTGATAGAAGTCTATTACTAATAGAAACTGATAGAAGCCTATAATTATCTATCAGTGTTTGTTTTACTATTTCTATAAATACTTTGACATTTTTCTATCGATGAAAATTTCTCTATATATATACTTCACTATACATAAGCCTAGAGGTATTTATATAATAATAAAATGAGCAATGCTAACAATGGGCAAGACAAATTAATCAAAGAAACAAAACTCATGGAAACAAATTGAAGAACTAAAAATAACAAAACAAAATGTGAACCGAAGGAGTATATATATAAAAATTGGGAAGTTAACTAGGGACGATTTTTCTTTTTATTTTTTTTTTCTTTCTTTTAACTTTACAATGCACATACTATCCCTAAAATTTATTTTATGCTAGTCTCGAGCTTAGAATTTCGTATTAATTATAGATTTTGAGTAAACGTTCAAATTAAAGCGCCTCAAATATCCAAAATGCAGCGAACAAGCCAATAGACCCAAGGCAACAACATTTAGACTTGTACGAAGTTGAGGAAAAAAAGAACACACAGACAATACTTATTTTGCGTAACGCCTAGGAAACAGAATTCAGAATTTTGGTCCGAATCTTGGGCTTGAACGTTATAGATAATATATGAGCAGAACCATTTTTGGTACGATGTGGATTAGGGATGAAAAAAGGTAAAAATCGGTGAACATATAATGCCCTAATTTAAGAGGGATACATGAATGAATTGATATCACATTGGAATGAAAGTGATTTTGAAGATATGAAAATATGGTTGAGAAAGATTAAAAAAATTGAAAATTATAATCTATACTAACAAAATGTACCTTTCTTTTTTGTGGCTCAACTATAACAACTCCAAAATTAACTGGTAGATGCTACATCAACGAGGTTCTTTGGTTTTTCTATCTACCTCTTGAAAACATTTTTTAAAACTTGTCAATTTTTTTTTAAAATGAAAAAAATATATATATTTTTTAAACCTTGTTTTTAAAAAAGTGGCTAAGAATTTATATGTATTTTGAATAAAGATGTAAGATTTTTTCTAGTTCAACTATCGTGGAGGAATGAATCAAATCATCGACTTTTGAAATGGTTATGGATCTCATCTACTAATATGTATCATAAAAATTACGAGAAAATAACTAGGCATAATTTTGAAAAACAAACTCACTTTCTAATTACTCATCTTATATCCAATCTTTAGGTTTTAAAATTCCTAAATAAGATAGACCCAACAATCTTTTTTATGAAAAATTGTCAAAAATAGTACGTTTAGGTTTTCACCTTACAAAATTAGCATATTTTTTGAAAACATGTAAAAAATAGTTTTTTTCGATTCATCTCGGGCGAGATCGACCACCGAGAATTAATTATAAAATCAACTTTTTCTAACATCAATTGTTTTGGGCCTTCTCGGTACATTTCACTCGATTACACACCAAGATTTGCTAATTTTGTTTTATGCAATCTTCCAAAATCTTATACCAAATCTTATATTATTTTCAAATTTTCTCCAAATTCGATTATGTTTACTAAATATTATATCAGATTATTACGTAATTTTTCAAATCTTTAGCATAATTTTGGGAAAGATTAAATTTTCAAAATTGGTTAAGATTTGGGTTATATATAGAATCTTGGTGTTAATCAGGCTCGAGAGTCCATCGAGAAAGCTCAAATATATGAATTTTGGTGTTAATTATGCTTGATATTTCACGGAGAAAGCTCAAATATATAGAATTTCGGTGTTATTTTGCCCGTGATTAACACTAGGGTGAACATAATCTCAATATATAATCTGGCAAGATGTATCGAGAAAGCCCCAAATAATTGATAAGTTAGAAAAAGTTGATTTTTTAACTGGAATCTCATGGACGATCTCGCTCGAGATGGAACGAGAAAAACCATTTTTACGAGTTTTAGAAAAAAAATGCTAGTTTTGTAAGGTAAAACGTAAACATGCTATTTCTAACCATTTTTTATTTTTTATCTAAAAAATACATCCATTAACTAGTACTATAAATAGTTGATATGAGCAAGTTCAAGTGGCATAAAGCGTGAATACCGTGAATCCACTCACCTCATATTGAGCTGAAAAAGAAGAAAACAAAACTAGAATTAAAAATACTAAGACAAAATCTATTTAAAGTTCGAAAACAGGTATGCTCTCCACTCCAATTTAAAAACGAATAAATTGAGTATCGCTCAATTAACATAAATGGTCATCCTGTACTAGAAGGTCTAAGGTTAGAACCCCATCTCCCATCCTATGTTGAACTAATAAAGAAGATAGGATAAATTTCTAAATTATATGAATATTAAGGAATTATTCATATAAATTAAAATATTGATTTATTAAGTCCTGTATGATAAATATTTTGTTTTGGAATTTTGGTTTTTAATTTTTTAAAGTTAAATTTGAAGCACAAGATTAATTCTTTCGTTAACTTTATTTTTAGGATGTTTGCAAAATCAAATCACACTTTGAAAATTAAAAAATAATAATAATTTTTTTAAGGATTAATTTTGACTATGAAATGTATCTTTAAAAAAATATAAAATCATGGTAAATAAATAATAAGAAAACGATAATAATCTTGAAAAGTTGAATAGTTATTAAATTAGGCCTAAACTATTAGATTGTCTTTTGGCAAAAAAGAGTGATTCTTGCTAAGAACAAAAGGTAAAGAGAGAATGGATAAAGTCTAATGGAGTGATTGATTCCAATAGCTCTAAAGTGAAGAGAAAAAATGTATATTATAGGAAAGTTGAATTGAAGATAATGAATTAGGTCACATCCTACCTAATTAAACATTCATTTTTCCCAAATTAAACAACATTCACAAGGTTTTTGCAAACTATTAGTCCTTTAATTTTGTTTAATATATTATTAATAGAAAAATAGGAGTAGCTCATGTGTTTTACAGTCAAGAATCAATAAAATAGATTCGTGGTAAGAAAATCTAAAATGATTTAGAGAACATTTGGATTCACTTAAGAAATGTTTGTTTTTTCAAAAAGCTCATTTTTATTTAAACACTTTTAATAAAAATTGAATAAAATATACCTAAAAATCTATTTTGAATGGTTATCAAACACTTTAATTTCTTTCAAAATGACTTACTTTTTAGATTAAACACTTGAAAATGTATTCCAAACACACCCTTAATGTGATGAAAAGTTTCATAAATTTTTACATTTAATAGTACAACACGTAGTCATGAATTAACTTGTAAAAATTGGCCTTGCATAACATTCTAAGCTTTTTTTTAATTTATAAAGAGTGTTAAGTCGTAATATCTGGTACACCGATTTAAAATTGAAAGACGATTATGGTAAATTTAAAAACTAATTTCTAATATATACATATAGTATACCTAATACTCATGGTAGCTTAAGTTCTCCAATTTTCTAGGGATTCTTTAGGACTATCAAACTAAGAGTAAGAAAGAGTCAAGAGGTGATTAAAAATACATTAGTCATATGTAACATGCCATGGATAAAATAGAGAGGAAAAAAAACTATGAAGCAACTTCAATGTAATTTTCTTAAGGGTGGAGGTAAAGGTAGAGGTTTAGAATAAAATTAAAAGTGAGAATACATAGAGATGCAATGTAGAGCAACCCATTACTTCTTATTAAGGCTTTCTTTTTAGTTTTTGTAAATTAGGTTTATCAACACTATTTTCACTCATAAATTTCTTTATTTTGTTATTTTTTAAAAAAATCATTTAAAATTTAAGTTAAGTTTTGAATACTAAAATAAATCATTTTTAAGAACTTGTTTTGTTTGTGAAATTTAGCTAAGAATTCAGGTATTTTTTTTAAGAAATAATAAATTTCATAATAAAAAATATGGTAAGGAAACAAATATAATTTTCAAAAATGGAAAACTAAAAACAAAATTGCTACCCAACAAGACCTAAGAAATTCAATTACACGGTACCCATGCTAAAGAACAACTCTCACTTACTCATCTAGACATCTTTAAATATAAATGATATAGTAGAGGGATGTGATCATACCACCACTAATGTACTAGATGCTATCAAAATTGCATATAAGTATGTCCAGACTAGAATAGTATTAAATTAGGTGACCATCCATGCTACACTCCTTTTTAAAATATTAAAAAAATGATACATTTAAATAGGATTATGTTAATGAATTAACTAATTCATCAACCATAAAAACAAACTTAACAATAAATTACTAACAACCAACTAATTGACATAGAATCCAAACACTTTAAACCTATAATGGAATAGCCATTTGGTAGGTGAGCTTGAAAGATAAGAATAAGATTGAAGATCAAGAACTTGATCCTGTGTTTGGTATTTATAATAGGATAATTAAAAAAAAAAATAATTCTAAGGAAAAAAAATGTCAAAAGATATGGAAAGGATAAAGACAAAAGTATGGTGATTGAGTCTCAGAGCCATAGAATCCCAAATAATGATAATGATTAAAAACAGTTGATATTGGAAACCAAGAGCACCATGTGTGGAAAATATATAAATGCATATTGATGCCAAAAAAAGTGTTGTTCTAAAACCAATGGCCCTAATGCAAGTAAGCATGATAATCTCTTTGGAATGCTAAGTGGAAAGAAATATGAAAAAAGTTGCTTTATGAATAATTTGGGCCACCCAAAATTTAAAAATAGTTTCTTCCATTTGAAAGTGTTATAATGACATCATCCATGACATCTTCTTGAATGGTGTTGGTGCACAATTGGTGGTCTTAACTCTCATATACATGCTCTTTAACCTTTTCCATTGTTTATCTCAATAGTACTTTGATTTTCATCCATTAAGTTGGATAGTAAAGAGAGAACAGAGAATCATTTGCAACTAGACAGTGGAAATTACAAAATGATGATAATAATAATGATAAGTTTTAGGTTTTTTTTTTTTTTTCTTTATCATTTCTTACTCTGATTTTCATATTTTCTACATAAACAATAAAGTTTTTAGTCAATTTTAAAAAACAAAATAAGTTTTTTAGGCTTCGTTTGGTAACCATTTCCGTGTTTTATTTTTGAAAATTAAATCTATATCATTCACATTTCTTACGATGATTTGCATCTTTCTTAAATACAATGGTTGAATTTTTAGCCAAATTCCAAATACAACTTCTTGAAAGTTACTTTTTTTTAGTTTTCAAAATCCGACTTGGTTTTTAAACCATTGGTGAAAAGTAGATAACAAATGAAGAAATTTGGAGATGGAAGTAGTATCTATAAGCTTAGTATTCAAAAACAAAAACCACAAAGAAAATGGTTACCAAATGGAACCTTGATTTTCAAATTTTTGTTTTGATTTTGAAGACACTCTTAAAATGTAAATAACAAAACATATAAAACAATTATCAAACAAATACAATCACAATGTCTTGTTGCTATTGCTAAGGCTCATTTGATAACACAAGAAAATAGTTATCAAATCAAAAGTCTAAAACAAAAACAAAAAAAAAATATATGAAAGAAGGCCTTAACTATTATTCTCAACTTCGGCTCCTTCACTTCTCCTAAACTGGGTTTTAATCTACTTTTGTTGGCTAACTATGTGACGTGCACCTAACTATTTTCACAGTTATTAGGTTTAGGTTATGCAAATTGTTAGACGTATTTTAAATAATAATACATATAAATAAGAAAAAATTTTACAGATAAAAAAATGTCAAACTATTTACAGAAATAATAAAAAAAAAACATTGATAGACACTGATAGGTTTCTATTAGCATCTATCAATGATAGACTTATATCAGTTTCTATCATTAATAGACACTTATAAACTTCCATCAAAGTATGGGCTAAATATGTGGATTAATATTTTATCACTTGGGTTATTTTACTAGATTGGACCCTATTATGTGATTTAATTAATTAAGACCTTAGATTCCTAATTGAGTATGAACTTAATCGGTAGAAGCTCATTCCTAGTTAATTAGGATTTTAATGAGAACTCTAATTGAAGTAGTATTTAAAGAGACCTTGGGCTATGGTTTTAAAACCCATCTAGAGAGAGATCCCACTAAGAGCGTTAAGAGTTTTGCTTGAGGAATACAAGAGTCATCTTAAAGTTATCACCATCTTAAAGCTATCATCAATTTCTCAATGGAATCTGGTATGTTATTTATTCTTGGCAATTTGGTATGAATGATCTTAGGGTTAATCTATTTTATGTAGATTTAAAGTAACTATGCTAACAAGTGGTATCAGAGCATGAATTTCATGTTAAATTGTCGGGGATTTTTTTATCGTTTACCATTATTTTTTATTCAATTTTCAGTAAAAAAAATTTGAGGTTTGTATAATTGATGTTTTTGGTTTTTTTAGCATCATAGATTTGTAGTCTAATCTTGATTTGATCATTGTTCGGGCACGTTGTTTTGGGCAAATTATTTGTAAATTTTATTTTGTAAGTCCGTGTCATTTGTGATAATTTTTTTTACTGTGAAAAAGACTTAAAACAGAGGTGAAAATAAAATTCGGAGTGCAGACTCGAGAGGTTTCTGTGTAGGGTGCTACTATTGTCATATTTTGCCCGATATTAAAAACTTTTGATTGTTTATCTGTCATTGTTTGTCCATCATGGATTCCTCCGATTGTTTTTTTTAGCGTAATTGTCGCAGAAGTTGGCAGAAAATTGGGAATTTTTGGAGGATTAATTAGGGTTAAAAAGGGTTTTATTCGACGAATTCAATAAAATTAAAATTAAAATTATTTGATTGATAGTTTGGTGATTTAAATTTAAATTTGATTCATAATTTTCTAAAAGTAAAATTAAATTTGATTGATAATTTGGTGATTTAAATTTAAATATGATTGATAATTTATGTGATATTCACATATTTATGTTGTATTAATTGTATTCTAAATATGCAATTATTGGGTGAATTTTGGTAAAGTCTATTTGGTATTCTTCTTTTATTATTTTGGTACAATAATATTTATATATTATTGTGTCTTATATTTAGATTGAATTAGTCAAAATAATATGTTACCAAAGTAGTCTCAGTTATCTAGATTAGTTTAACTCTAAAACAGAAGATGTGCATATTTATTGATTTATGCGGATGATTATTTGCCCAAAGGAAGATCATATTTGGCCAAATTATGGATATGCATGTGGTAATGAGTATGTACAGTTATAAAGATTGCTCATGTGAAAAATAGTCAGTCCAAAGAAAGACTATTTTATGACATAATTTATTGTCAGTACTTTAATTACTACGTTGAGATTACCATTTACAGGTGGTATTTTTACTCAATGTTATGTTAGGTATCTTTTAAAATGGGTCCACCATATATGTAAATTATTTTGTTATATTTTAGTTGTGAATATATATGCTTTATTGTTTCGGTTGATCTTACTCAATATCTGGAAATCTGAGTTCAATCCCTAAGTTGAATGGATCAAACTTCAAGATTTGGAAGAAAATCCTTGAAATATTTCTCGGGTGTATGGATCTAAACCTTGCATTAAAGACCGATAAACCTACGTCTAGTGAGGAACAACCAAATATGGCTAATAGTGAGAAGTGGAAACAGTCAAATTGCATGTATCTAGTGATCATTAGGCACTCCATTCCGGAGTCTTTTTGGGGTTCTATCACTGAAAGTGAAAATTCCAATAAGTTCCTTGCCCAAATTGAGAAATATTTTGCTAAAAAATGAAAAGGGGAAGCAAGTAGTCTTCTGACTTCTTTAAACAGAGAGTTTTGCTATGTTATGATACAAGCGTTTAGGTCACATATTTAAACAAAGAATTCAAAGCTATATTTAATCCATGAAAAGTCTCAATCTTTGGATGCTTTTAAATCTTTCAAAGCTGAAGTTGAACTTTAACTTCGAAAAAAAATTAAGGTTGTCAAGTCTAATCGTGGTGTTGAATACTATGGTAGATATGATGGATCAGATGAACAACATACAGGGTCCTTTGCCAAATACCTAGAGGAATGTGGAATCGTCCCTCAATACAGTATGTCGGGCAAACTTCGCATGAATGGTGTGGTGGAAAGGCGAAATATAACACTTAAGGATATGGTGAGAATCATGATTAGTCATTCTTTTTTGCCAAAATCACTCTAGGCAAGGCACTAAAAACTGCAGCATATATCCTTAATAGGGTACCTAGTAAAGCGGTAGCTAAAACCGCTTATGAGTTGTGGATAGAAAAGAAACCTAGTATTAAGCATCTTCACTATTGAGGTTATCCAGTTGAGGCTAGGCCTTACAAGCCTAGCGAAAGAAAATTGGACTTAAGAACTATTAGTTTCTATTTTGTTGGGTATCCTAAGCTCTCTTAAGGTTTCAAGTTTTACGATCCCACTTCTTGGTCATTATTTGAGACAGGAAATGTCATATTCCTTGAGGATGTTGAGTTTGAAGAGGAAGATAACATAAGAAAAGTTGTCTTTGAAGAAGAATTAGTTTCTTTTCCTAATGTGTTTATAGATAATATTCATGCTCTAATTTATGACTTCACTATTGAACCAATTATAGAACAAGACAACATTGAAGTCCTTGTTGTTGAACCTGAAATTCAAACTCAACAATTACAAGAAGTGTCACTAAGAAGATCTTATTAAAGAAATAAGAAGTGCAATTCTAGATGATTATATTGTATTCTTAAGAACATGAGGATGATATAGGCATAATGGAAGATGATTCAATCAACTTCCACCAAACTCTACAAAGTTCTAACTCAACAATTACAAGAAGTGTCACTAAGAAGATCCATTAAAGAAATAAGAAGTGCAATTCTAGATGATTATATGTATTTCTTAAGAACATGAGGATGATATAGGCATAATGGAAGATGATTCAATCAACTTCCACCAACTCTACAAAGTTCTTAACTCAACAATTACAAGAAGTGTCACTAAGAAGAGATCCATTAAAGAAATAAGAAGTGCAATTCTAGATGATCTATATTGTATTTCTTAAGAACATGAGGATGATATAGGCATAATGGAAGATGATTCAATCAACTTCCACCAAACTCTACAAAGTTCTAACTTTCAAAAGTAGATAAATGTTATGGAAGAGAAAATAAAATCCATAAAAGAGAATGATGTTTGGAAACTTGTCGAATTGTCATCAATAGTAAAACCCATAGATTGTAAATGGATATTTAAAACCAAAAGGGATTCATAAGGCAAAATTGAAAGATATAAGACTCGTCTTATTGCAAAGGATTTTACTCAAAGGAAGGTATTGATTACAAAGAGACTCTCTCCGGTTTTATCGAAAGACTTTTTCAAGGTAATCATGGCACTTGTAGCTCACTTTGATTTAGAGCTACATTAGATGGATGAACAATTATGTTTCTAAATGGAAATATTGATGAGACGATTTATATGGTGCAACCAGAAAACTTATCATATAATTCAAATTCTATGGTGTACAAATTGAAGAAATCCATCTATAGTGTCAAGCAAACCTTTCATCAATGGTATCACAAATTCTATGAAGTAATTACCTCCTTTAGTTTTGAGGTGAATATAGTAGAAGATTGTGTATTATTGGGGTTGATACCCTATATCTCGTGGTTTCGTAGTTTGTATTTTATTTGTACAAACAGAAAATTTATTTAAGAAAATAAGTTGTTATTTTATTTGACATTTAATTGCATTAACCGAAAACGAATAAACTAAGATTTAAGATTATTTGATGAAGCTTAAACATATATGTGGTAACATACAGGTGGATCATATTTAAGTAATAACATGAATGGTCTATACTAGATGGATGAGGCTAGATACCTTATATGTGGTAACATACAGGTGCAACTTTTGATCTTTAGTGGAGTGACCACAGTTAATGAATGAATGTTGATTAATTTAATTAAAGAGTTTAATTAATTAATCTTGTATCATTGGATTTTCTAATCTGTAGGCCCATAAGGTCCCATTGTTTTCTCATTAGAATCAATTAATTTTGGATTAATTTAAATTGTTCAAATTATTTGTATGAGATACAATTAATATAATGTATGTTGATACATTATAATATAAAGTTTAATGAGAGAAAAAAATATTTGAATATGATTTAATTATTAATTATATGAATGAGATTCATATAAAAACTATAGGTTAAAATTAATGTGAATTTGATTCATAGTTAAAACTATAAGTTATATGAGAGAATATGAATTATAGGTCAAATTATATGTGATATAAATAAACTATAGGTTATATTATATAGGATATAATATATATTTTAGATTTAATTATATTAAATTAGTTAATATAATTATAATTTAAATTTTGGATTTTGAATTAAAAAATTAACTCTTTGGGAGTTATTCTACAAGTGTTGGAGGGAGTTTTTAACTCCCTCACATTCTCTTATATTGCAGATGGATAAGGGGGAGAAAAGACACTGGGCGTGAAATTAATTTCAGTAGAATACTTTCTCTAGATATTCATCTTCTCCCTCTGCATTTTATCTTAACAAACACTCATTCTCCCATCACAAAAATTGAATACAAAGCCCACACACTCTCTTTGATTCTCACCTTGAGAATAGCTAGGTAACTTTTCATGGTAGTGTCCAAGTTGTTGTGTTCGTGACTTTGGCAAAAAGGAGTTCGTGATCACGTTCGTGTGAGAAGATTTCACTATTCGTGACACTAAAGAAAGAGGAATTGTGAAGAATAGTTCTTCAAAGGTAAGTCCATCTCCATCCCTTTTCTCTCTGTAAATTTATAGTAGAAATGCATGTTTAAGGTTGTATGTTTATCATGTTTTCGTTCTCTATTTTATTAATATTTTTAAAACGAATTCTAAGACACGAATGCGCTCACTCGCTTCTCCTGCAAAAATTCCATTTTCTTCAATTCGTATCGGAGTCAAATTGTGTCTCTGAATTTCATATTGTAACTTAAAATTCAGAGAAATTGTGGATTTAATTGTGCATCTTGAATGTATGGTTTGCACCTTGGATTTTTACAAAAACGACACTTATATTTACTACTTTAATTTGATTAAATTTGTAAGGGTCTAGTGTTTTGGGCTTTTAAATTCATACTGAGTATATAAGTCTGTATCATTCATAGTGAAGTGTTTACCATGAAGGAGGTTGGAGTTCGATGCATCTTTGGTGAAGAAAAATAGCAACTTTTGGCCTAAAGCAGTGTAAAGCTCTTGTTGAAGCGCAATTGTGCTCGGAGGATTTCACATAGAGCATCGCAACGCTCGTCAAAAGCTCAACGGCGCTACTTGAAATCCTGTCGAGCGCTGCTATGCTCCGAAAGAAAAAGCCAGAGCGCAACGGTGCTCTATCTTAGTGTCACTGCGCTCGGAGAAGTTCATGTGCATTCCAGACGATTTCCATGTCGCTGGTTGAGGCATTTTGTAATTTAGTTTTTTATGTAATTTTATTATTTTTTTTATTAATTAAATGAATATAAATATTATATTAATTTAATTAATTGCTTAGGAGTGCCTTTTTTTGTCCAATGTTGTTGTTTAAATATTTTTATAATTATTTTTATCTTGCACAATGTATGCCATGTAGACTAAAATCCCACCTTAAGATAGACATTTTATATCATGCATCATATTTAATATAATTGTTATATTATAATGTTGCATGATATATCCTAAGCATGCTCATGCATCATATTAAATATAAATGTTATATTATATGATAGCATGCATTATTAACATGTTCAAGCATTATACTATAGTATAAGTGTTATATTATATATAGTTTGTATGATGGATATGTCTTATTTTCATTATTTTATAATATAATTGTTATATTATATAATGAAAATGAAAATGCATTGAGCATGACATTACTTAGTAAATATAAATGTCATATTTAATTAATGTTTGTAGATGCATGACTATAGGTTTTATTTATTTTCATTATTTTATTAGTGTTATAAAGTTAATGAATTAGACTTAAAATCTATAATCAAGAGTTGCATACAAACGTAGGCTAAAATTAATTTTAAATGGTTTAAAATCAATTTTGCCTAGACCTATGTTGAAATATTTTTAATGTGAATAGAAATAGGTTAATCTTTTATTTTCTTTTAATAGCATTAAAATAAAAACAATAAAAGATTAAATTTATAAAATAATTGTCTATAAGGGACCTTTGTGTAAGGAATGTTCAGTTAGGTTGGGGTATTTAAGCTGACGAAAACGAAATACCTTTACCTAAGAATGGACCTGGAAGATAAATTAGACAAGTATTTTATAAGAATGCAATACATGATTAGGTTTATTAAAGTGTTTAATATACAATAATCATATATTGTTAGACTATCCAATATAATATAAAAGTTATATTTGGCAAATTTAACAATACACTTAGATAAATTGTTATCCGAATTTACATAAGTAAGAAACCCTAAGTTCAAAACATTTAGTGGGAGTAAATTGATGTATATGATATGTCAATGTCTCTTCAGGTTCTCCCTTATAGTTTATATCGTGAGATCTGTGTCCGGCCTCGTGGTACCGTTTTCTTGTGTCCCCCTAAGGAAGTGAAGTGATTGAATCCCAAGCGGAAGCGTGTGAATGTCTTGCATTTAGAAATCTGATTTTTAAAGAAACAAAAAATGTAAAATAAAACATGTAATTTTAGAATAAATAGTCAAAGAAAACATAAGCATGCTTGAAAAATGAAGAATAGGAGAAATTGCAACTTACTTTTGTTGATTCCTCTAGTTTTCTTCTTCTATCGTTATTAATAATCTCAAACTTCTCCAACGTAGAAGGACACCACCAATGAGGTTACCTTACTATTCTATAGGATTTGAAGAACTTGGAAGTGTGGTCTCCAAGAACTTTGAGAAGGAAAATGGTAGAGAATTCTAGAGAGAAGTTAGAGAGAAGGTGGAGGCTAGGTTTTTGTGTGATATCAAAAACTTTAACTAAAATGGTTACAAGGATGTATTTATATGGAGAAAGGTTAACCCCTTCTCCAATAATTTTCTTTTATGCCCTTAGTGATAATTAATTAAATAACCCCTATTTAATTAATTGACACATTAATTAAATAATCATATATTAAATCCTATTTAATATATATTTAATTAATCATCATAAATATCTTGTGTAGCTATGTTCCCAACTTCCTAATCAGACAAATCCTCAAAATGGTAGGCTTGTTGAGTTGGCTATCATGACCATTCTCACCCATATAAATCAAAGGACTGTCATTATAGACAGAAGTTCACAACTCACCCAGGATTAAGGTCAAGTCTTCTATGGTCATCCTAGTGAAATATTAGTTTCTTCAAATGACGGTGTCATAGAGAGAAACTAATTATTTCATGGTTTGATATATGTATAAATTCCTTTATATAGGATACCCCACTCACATGTCTCTACATGAACAATATGGTTCATATTGTTTGTAACACTTACATCTCATGTAACAATTACAAAGTGAGTCGTATCCACAGTATTACCAAGATAAGGCACTCAACCTTCATCTATTTACTACAGACCTTTTAGGTTTTTACTTGACCATGAACCATCTGTATGTCAACCACATACTGTTCAAGTGACATCATATAACCTTATATCTTAGTTTATTGAATTGAATTAATATTGTCTAAATGTCAAAAAATACCTCTGATTTTATTAGATAAATAATTTGTGTTAACAAAACTACAAATCACGAGATAAACTAGATTTAGGACATCAATCCTAACAATCTTTCACTTGTCCAAAGCTAGTGGAATGTATCAATATACAATAAAGGATGAGTGGAAAAGTAAAGTATCAATATACAATGTAAAGTAAAGTATCAATATACAATATAATAAACTAGGACATACAATATACCCAATGAAGTCTCCCACTTGCCCTAGTCTAGGTGACTCATATCTCGTATACCCGACCCTCTAGGTGACCTTCAAATACTTTAGTTATGAAAGTCTTTGTAAATGGATCAACAATATTGTGCTCTGAGGCAATCTTTGTGATTATCACATCTCCCCGTTGCACAATCTCTCTAATAAGATGATACTTGTGCTCTATATGCTTTCCACGTTTGTGCCTCCAAGGTTCCCTGGAGTTTGCCACAACACTACTATTATCACAATAATGTGTGATGGGTAAGGACATATTTGGAACAACTTCTAAATCTGTGAGAAATTTTTTAAACCAGACGACTTCTTTTGCAGCTTCGCAGGCAACTATATACTCAGCCTCCATGGTGAAATCTACAATACAACCTTACTTAATGTTGTGTCATACTATAACTCCTCATTCAGAGTGAACACTGATCCTAATGTGGATTTCCTTGAAACTTTATCAGTTTAAAAATCAGAATCATTATATCTTGTAAGGTTCAAATCCTTAGCCTCATACACGAGCATATACTTTCTCGTTTTTCTAAGATATTTGAGAGTGGCTTTAACTGTGCCCAGTGATCAAATTCATGATTTGATTGATATCTACTGACTGCTCTTACTGGATGACAAATGTCAGGTCTAGAACACAACATGGCATACATCAAACTACCTACTGCAAATGCATAAGGAATTTGTCTCATCTCCTTAACTTCTTGAGATGTCTTTGAATTGTTCCTTAGACAAGATAATTCCATACCTGAAAGGTAAGAAACTCGTCTTGGAATTTTGTATCGGATAACTAACAAGCATTTTGTTAATATAGGATGCTTGAGACAAGGCTAGTGATTTGTTCTTTCGATCCTTTAAAATTTGGATCCCTAGAAAAAATTGTGCTTCACCCAAATCTTTCATTCGGAATTGAGTAGCTAGCCATTCTTTAATGGTAGTCAAGTAACCTTCATTATTCTCAATGAGTAGAATATCATCCACATACAACACAAGAAAAACTACTGAGCTGTTGATGATCTTCTTGTAAACACAAGGCTCATCAACATTTTGATTAAAGCCATAAGATTTTACTGTAGTATCAAACCTTATATTCCAAGATCGAGATGTTTGTTTCAATCCATAAATGAACCGATTAAGCTTGCAAATTTTTTACTCTTGACCTTGTTTAATAAATTCTTCTAGTTGGATCATGTAGATGGTTTCGTCAAGATTACCATTCGAAAGGCAATCTTGACATCCATTTGTCATATCTCATAGTCATAATATGTGGTAATGGATCAGAGAATCCGAATAGACTTAATCATAGAAACAGGTGAGAAAGTTTCTTCATAATCTACTCCCTCAACCTGTTGTTGGTGTTGAAAATCAACAAGTGAAAGCAATTAGGATCTTAAGCACTCTAATTCCATTCATTTTAGCAACTAAGTAAGCATGTTCACAAT
This sequence comes from Benincasa hispida, assembly GCF_009727055.1. Classification (NCBI taxonomy): domain Eukaryota; kingdom Viridiplantae; phylum Streptophyta; class Magnoliopsida; order Cucurbitales; family Cucurbitaceae; genus Benincasa; species Benincasa hispida. The sequence continues at coordinate 29,400,508 of NC_052354.1, forward strand.
AAGAAAATAGGGTTTTTGAAGTATACCTTTGATGAACTCTTCAAATCTTCAATTCTAGCTTAAATCTTCCCTCCAACACCTAGAAGGCTACCACTCAATCTTCTCTACTATTCTCTTGGCCCTTTGATTGAGTGATGGAACCCAAAATGAGGTTGAATTAAGGAGAGATTTGGAGGATTTTTCTGGTTTTCATCTCAAATCGTAGAGACAACTTTTCTCTCACAAAACTCAAATTGCATCAATCCCATTTCTAAGCAACATTGATTCATTTTGTTCATCAACAACATGCAACCCAATTTGATGATAAATTGACACCATAACCTCAATATTTTTTGTGGAATAAAAGGTGTTTAATGTGGGAAAATCCACTAACTATTTCTTTTTTCATTTTATAAATTGAATCAAAATTCAATTTTCAAAAGTTTGAAACCAAAATTTCAAAATAAAAAATGGAATTATAATTTTATATAAATTATTAATTCAATAATTAATATTATATAACATTCAATAATTTTTAAACAAAAATAATTCCATAATTAAATTTGTATAAATTTAATTTTTAATAATTAATTAAACAATTTAATTAATTATCAAATATTTATTTAATTATATTAATTTAATATCAAATATTAAACTAATTAAACACCAATTTCTAAAACATGAATCCCTATTCATGTAATTAATATTTAAATCATATTTAAATATAATTCAATTCTCCAATTTCATTTAATTCGAAAATTATATCGTATATAATTAATAATCCCCTTAAATTGAATTTGAACATCTCAAATTTTCTCATCACTCTATTCTAAGGTATAATCCATTTGTGAGCTAATAGGGGGACTTAATAGACCTACAGATCATAGGTTACAACGATCTGAGATTAACCGATTAAACTCTTTAACCCAATTAACCAACATTCTTTAACTACCGGGTCACTCCACTAAAGCTCAGTAGTTGCACTCCCCTCACTATAGGTATATTTTTGTCCACTTGATATAATCATAATTAGTAAGTCAATCATTCACAGGTTGTTCGTAATAACGGCATGGTCAAAAGTCGTTTTACCCCCGATATTACATCTTGTTTCTTAAGTTTCATTGATCCTCTAATGAACAATTGGTTTGTTATCCAATCACCAAACCGAGTCCCTCTCGAGCCAATGAGAGGATGAGGCTCCTTGTTCAAGATCGGAGTTAGCACTTAAGGGAACAACCTCTCTACTATCCCTAAAAGCGGGTAGGAGTAAATTCCATTTTGCACCCTATATCCCCAGCTATCTACTCGGTCTTACCCCTAAAATGGGGGCCTTATTGAGCCAGCACTGTTAGGTCAACCCTCACCCATGAAAATCTATGGATAATCCATAATAAATAATAGTTCATAGTTAGCTCAGGATTAAGGTCAAGTTAACTAGGTCATCGCTTTGAAAAAATTAGTCTTAAACAGTAAACAACGTTATAAAGTTAGAGTGACTTATTTCTTAATCTAGTCTTATACAAACTCTTTGCATAGGATGCCTCCACTCGCATGTCTCCACAGGAACAATTCAGGATCATAATGTTTATACTAAATACAAAGTGGACCGCATTCAATAGTGTCCCCATAATAAGATACCCAGTCTTATCCATATACTATAGACTGTTTTGACTATCTACTCGAACTTGATCTACTCTTATGTCTCCATGGATCTTAGTTTATTGGATTTAGTTCTTTCTAAAATGAAATTAGCAATTCATACATTCAATAATAACTTTATTGAATAAACCTTAATAACATCTTTATTGATAACAAAATAAGTTTATTTATTTATAAACCACGAGTTTTAGGACATAAAATCCAACATTTGGGTATAACCCTTTGCTACTAGTCTAGCCATAAAGGTTTGCACCTTTCCATCTACACCCAGCTTCTTCTTGTAGATTTATTTGCAACCTATAGGTTTTACTCTATCAGGTGGATCTACAAGTTCCCAGAAAGAATTGGAGTGCATAGACTCGATTTCTTGATCCATGGCTTTGATCCATTCATCTTTGTCAACATCAACCATTGCCTTCTTGTAAGATGATGGATCTTCAACCTTATCATCGAATATGACGGTTTGAGTTTTTGTTAAACCCAAATAGCAAGTAGATTGGGTTACAATCCTCCCACTACGTCGAGCCTCTCTCAACACTTGAGAAGGATGTGTTTGACTAGATGATGTAACATCAACAACTCTTGTTGAAGTGCTCGTCTTTTCAACAATTCTTGTTGAAGTTTCAGTACTTTCTTTGGAAATTTCATTTAATACGATTTGGCTCATTAGCTTATGTTCTCTAATGTGGTTTTCTTCTAGGGAAGTAACATTTTTTTATACAAATACTTTGTTTTCTTTTGGATCAAAGAACAAACCACCTCTCGTTTCTTTAGAATAACCTATAAATAGGCATAATCTTGAACGTGGTTCCAATTTCTTTGGATTTGCCACAAGCACATGTGCTGGACATCCCAAAATCTTGAGATGTCATGAACTACTTTTACAACTTTTCCATAATTCAAAAGTTGTTCCGGTAACACTCTTTAATGGAACTTGGTTTGAGAGGTAAGCTACATTCTCCATTGCATAACCGCATAATGGGATAGGTAGAAAAGCATAGCTCATTATAGAGCGAACCATGTCCAAAAGGGTTCCATTTCTCCTTTCTGATACACCGTTTTATTGAGGTGTACAGGTGCTGAGATTTAAGATGTGATTCCATGTTTTATCAAATAGTTCTGGAACTCAATATCCATGTACTCTCCACCTCGGCTGATCTAAGCATTTTAATCTTTTTACCTAACAAATTTTCAATTTCAGCCTTATACTCCTTGAACTTTTCAAGTATGTTAGACTTATATTGCATCAGGTAAACATGCCCATATCTTGAATAATCGTCAATGAAAAGATGTTCAAACCCTCATCTGGATGTTACACTCATCGGACCATAAAGGTCTGAGTGTATAAACTCCAAGGATTCTTTGGCTCTATAACCTTTTCTAGTAAAAGGTCATTTTGTCATTTTTCCTTCTATACAAGATTCACATACAGGTAAAGAATTTTATTATAACTCGTTTAGAAGTCCGTTCTTTACCAGCCTCTCAATCCTATTAAGGTTAATGTGACCTAGTTTTAGATGCCAAATATGAGCATTTTCTTTAGGAGATATTTTTCTTTTCTTAGTTTTAGTGGTTGCAATGTTAAACATTTCAATATTGTGGAACATTTTTTATACTAATGGTCTCAGTACATATAAGTTACTTTCGTTTGTTGCAGAAGAAATATCAATACCATTTCTCAAAATAAACGCTTTATCTCAAATCAAAGATACATTAAAAGATTGTTCCAATAAACATGAAACTAAAATCAAGTTCCTTTTGAAATTAGGAACATAGTAAACATTGTCTAACAATATAAACTTTTATTCAAAAAACAACTTCAAACTCCCAACTGCAATGGCTGAGACAACCTCTTCTGTTCCAACCCGTAGAGTCATCTCTCCTGCTACCAACTATAGGAATTAGTTTCCTGCAAAGAAGTACAAACGTGACTAGTGGCTTTTGAATCAAGTATTCAAGCATGGTTATCATTTTCCATTAAACACGTTTCTAGAACCAGTAAATCACATTTACCTTCGTTTTTCTTCTTTTTCTTGATCAAATAATTTTGGACATTCTTATTTCAGTGTCCATCTTGATTGCAGTGAAAACAGTTTCCTTTTGCAACCTTGGTCTTCTTGCCCTTTTGGGCAGCAGCAACAGTAGTGGCCTTATTCCCCTTTCCACCCTTCTTCTTTTTCCATTTCTTCATACTAGATGAAGATGGGGGCACATATTTAGTTCCAGAAGTCGAACCTCTATTAAACTTTTTTCTTTTTCTGGAGAGCAACATTTGCCTCCCCATTATTTCTTTTGTCTTTTACAAAGACTCAAAAGTCTATAGCTCGTTAAGGAGAGTGGTAAGGTTGCAGTCAATTTTGTTCATAACACAATTGCTATGAAATTGCAAAAAAATTGTCCGACAGCGATTGCATGATAAAGCTCACCTGACTGGGCTCATTTATGAGACTTTCATTCATCTCAGCGATGTTAAAATGATTCATCATGTTAAGGACATTTTCCCTAACAGACGATCCTTCAGTCATCCGTACAGTGAAGTTGGATGCAAGAGCATCATGCATGACTTGTGAGGGAGGTTTTCCAAACATGTCACACAATGAGTCCATGATCTGGCGTGCAATGATCATGGTCTCATGTTTTTTGACCATGACTTCAGATAAGCCTACCAAAATATATTCCTTTGCCTTGTCATTGGCCTTGGCCCATCTCTCATAAGCATCACGAATACTTCGTGATGCATTGGTCTTAGGGGCCGGAGGACATTCCTCCATGAGAAAAAATTTGAGGCCATCCACTACGAAAACTATATTCATCGTATTTTTCCATTTTGTATAATTTTCTCCTGATAATTTTTCGGCACCAAGCAAAGTAACGATTGAGCTACACATGCTGATACAACACAAATTACTTATATTAGACACTTGTGTAAAAAATTAATTTTTCATTTTAATCCAATCAGTTTAGCAAAAACAACTAATAATGAAAGCAACATTATTTATTTTTCAATGATACATTCAGTGATTTGGAATAAATACTACCTCAGGGTATATAGTTATTCCTATCACTAAAGTGAGACACTCTCAATAAAATATTATCCCAAAATAACTCCTTCTTCACATAATTTTAATTACCATTCATTTGGTCGATAAAACATTAACTGCCTTAATGCTTTATTGTAAATGTCACCCTTCATTTTCAACCCTATAACCCAGCCCCAACCAGTCTGCCTCAGGGAAGAACATGATTGGAATAATTGATTACATCGATCTTATCCATATTTGGAGTTTGTAATGCCCTTCCTCCAAATACCTTAATAAGTGAGGGTTTGCTCAGGGCATCATGAGGCAAAGCATGAAAGAAACATTATAAACTAACGAAGGAGACCACATGATATGTTGTCACACTTCCTTCTCTCACTTACTATAAACACTTTCTCCATTCATCTTGATATTGACCCATGCAAATACCTTCCTAAGGGAGGGTGCACTGAGGGCACTACGAGGCCGAGCATGAATCTCACCCTATGAACTTTTAGGAAGAGCGTGGATGGAAAAACGACATATCATATATGCCTTTTTCCTCCCATTAAATGTTCTACCTTTTGGGTTTATTAACATAGAAAAATTTGGCTAATCAATTTTCAGCTAAGTTCTTTGTTAATTTGCTCAATATAGCGCTTATATTGAATATTTAACAATACGTGATCTCGTTCGTTAAACTCTTTAACAAAATTGATCACTTATTGCATGCTTACAAAATATTTGCCCAATTCACCTTCCAAGTCCGTTCCCAGGTAGATGTATTTCGTTTCTGATGGCTTAAATACCTCAGCCTAGACAAAACATTCCGTCGACAAAGGTCCCTTATGGGCAATTATTTTATAAATTTAATCTTTTAACCAAGTTCATTTTAATCCTATTAAAACGAATTAAAAGATTATTCTATTTCTAATCTCATTAGAAACTCGTTTAACATAAGCCTAGGTGAATTAATTTTAAACCATTTAAAATTAATTATAACTTATGTTTGCATGCAACTCTTGACTATCAATTTTAATTCTAATTCATTTAACTCATATCCTTTATAAAACAATGAATTTGGCAAAAACCTTTTCGTTTGCATTAGGACAACTTTGATTAAATGTAACATTTATATTAATCTAAGTAATGGCATGCTCAATAAAAAGTTCATTTTTCATCTAATTATAATGCTTATAATTATCATTCATGAAAAATAAACATGCATATATATCGTACATTATAACATTTATGATGCATGAATATGCTTACTCAAAACATGTATGCAAATAATATAACAATTATATTATAATGCATGAGCATACTTATATTAATCATGCATCTACAAATATAACGTTTATATTTAGACATAATGCATGGACATGTTATAATATGCAACATATAAATCATATAATTTAAACATACATCTCTGCACATTCAAGTATATAAAATACATTAATAGACCGATATTTGGCACCTTAATAAACTAAGTAAATTAATATAATCAAGTTGTACTAATTTAGTTACAAACAAATACAATCTAAAACCTTATATTTTAGAAAATTTTAAGAGAAAATAGAGAAAAAAAAATTTAAAAAAAAAAAAAACTATTTCTGTTCAACAACGACAGTGGAAGAACTAGAGCTCAAAATGACGATCCAACCGTTCAAAACAAGACCCTAGGTGTCCTAAACATACTGACCAATTTTTTGCTCGATCCAACCGATAGACTCTGACAATCGACAAATTAGTGAATGTTGTCCCTGGAAAATCGAATTGTACTGTTTCTCTCCATTTTTTTCTTGTTCCGTCTTTGTTTTCCCGGGTTCTTTTTACAACAACTTTTTTCCACAAATGATATAGACTTACAAACTTGATTTACAGTAAAATTCTCAAAAACAATGGGTCCTTGCATGATCAAATCGAGTAAAACAAGTTTATGTGCCAAATACTGAAAACATCTATTAAGCCAAACCTCATACATTTTATAGCAAAATACAGAAAAATAACCCACCTCATGAACTGAATTTTGTTTCAAAAGATAGAAAATCAAAATACAAGAAAACATTGTCTTTGATACCAATTGAAGGGATCGAATCTCAAGCGGGAGCATGTGAACTCCTTGCATTTAGAAATCTGATTTTTAAAGAAACAAAAACATGTAATTTTAGGATAAACATTCAAAGAAAACATAGACATGTTTGAAAAAGGAAGAATAGAAGAAATCACAACTTACCTTTGTTGATTCCTCTAGTTTTCTTTTTCTACCGTTGTTAATAATCTTGAACTTCTCCAACGTAGAAGGATGCCACCTATAAGGTTCCCTTACTATTCTATAGGATTCAAAGAACTTGGAAGTGTGGTCTCCAATGTGGTCTCCAAGAACTTTAAGGAGGAAAAGGGTAGAGAATTCTAGAGAGAAGTTAGAGAGAACGTGGAGGCTAGGTTTTGATGTATTTATATGGAGAAGGGTTAACCCCTTCTCCAAGAATTTTCTTTTATGCCCTTAGTACTAATTAATTAAATAACCTTTATTTAATTAATTGGGACATTAATTAAATAACCATATATTAAATCCTATTTATTATATATTTAATTAATCATCATAAATATCATATATTTGTGCTAACCTCCAATCTCTATTATTTCTGATCAATTGACCATTAATTAATTAATTAAGTAACTATATTAAACCATATTTAATATGGAGTTAATTAATATATAAATATCACATATTTATATATATACATCTCTTTATGAATCTAATTCATATGTATCTAATATTTGAATCTTATTCGAAAATATATCTCTTACATAATTATGATTATAGATCATATCTATAATTAACCACTATTTATTAATCTCATTAATATAAAATTCTCTCTTTTGATTTGAACAATTCAAGTCATTCCTCGTTAATATCCTTTCGTGAGCTAGCAAGGGGACCTTATGAACCTATAGATTAAAAGCTCCAATGATATGAGATTAATTAATTAAACTTGTTTAATCCAATTGATCAATATTCATTAATTACCGATCACTCTACTAAAGACTTACAGTTGCATCTTCGCACTGTAGATATATTTCTGTGTCTATGGATATAACCAATTAATAGAGCGATGACCATTCACAAATGCTCATAACTACAGTTGGGTCAAAATACCGTTTTACCCCTCAGTTACATCTAACTTTCTAAGTACCACTGATTCCTCTAATGAACAAACAGTTTATAGTCCAAATATAAACTAACACTTCTCAGCCAGTGAGAGGTTGATGCCTCATTGTTCAAGAATTGAAACCAGCTATTAAGGGAGCAATTTATCTACTTTCCTAAGGAATGGGAAAAAGCAAATTCCATATTGTGTAGTTGTGTTCCCATCTCCCTAATCAGATAAATTCTCAAAATGGTAAGCTTGTTGAGTCGGTAATCATGGCCACTCTCGTCATAAACAAAAGTTCACAACTCACTCAATATTAAGATTAAGTCTCCTATGGTCATCCTAGTGAAATATTAGTTTCTTCAAGTAACAGTGTTATAAAGAGAAACTAATTATTTTGTGGTCTGGTCTACATATAAACTACTTTATATAGGATGTCCCCACTCACATGTCTCTACAAGAATAATATGGTTCATATTCTTAACACTTACATCTCATGTAACAATAACAAAGTGAGTTGTATCCGCAATGTTACCAGGATAAGGCACCCAACTGCAGACCTTTTAGGTTATTACTTGATTATGAGCCACCTGTATGTCAACCACATACTGCTTAAGTGATATCATATTGAAGAAAATCAGAAATGAGGATTTTCATGAGCAACGGACGGATCGTTCCAAATTCCATTCGAAATTGAACATAAACAATTATAGTACACAAACGGAAACTAACTGATCATGCAACAATACGAAATTATAGCATGTTTTAAAATAATCGAGGAATAGTAAATACATACCTTTGAAGACTCATTCTTCAAATTCCCTCGATCATGAACGCTCATTCAGTCTCCAAGATAGTAATACACGAACACTCGAACACAACAACCGCAACACAACACGATCAACAACAACCACCACACGAACAATGCAAACACACAACGAACGGCCTCCAAAACCTTAAACTCAGTCGAGTTGAGTGAGGATACCACCACAATGGTTACCTTGGTATTCTCGGTGTGAGAATCCATAAGTGTGGGCTCTGTATGATCTTGGTTAGAGGAAGACACTGGAGGAACAACAATCGTGTAGACGATTGAGCAAGTGGGAGATGAGAAGTGTTTATTGTATAGACAAATTCTCAATCGTGTAAAAGAAGGCATCCTAACGTATAGACAATGCCATGCGATTTTTTAGCTACGACCAACTGAGTGAACTATCGTATAGTGACATTCCAAGAGCTGTCGTTTAGTGAAACAATTTCACTTGATAGCATTCCGTGAGTTCCTTTCCGAAACTAGCAACTCCGATAAAATTAGGAAAACCTTTTTCCTTTTATCTCACGATTACCATAAAACCACCAATAACTTCCCATTCAATTGATTATTAGAGAAAAAGAGATAATTATCCAATAATTAATATTATTATAAATATATGTGATAACCAACTTGCCATATTATATTTATAACCTATAGTTTTAATATTTCATCTCATTAAACATATAAACCATAGTTCTTTTTCTATTTTATGGTACTTAATGTAAATCACATTTACATTAATCCTCCACTTGATGTATCTCATACATCACATCGATTATATCATATATAATCGAATTTCCTCTTATCAATTTGAACATTTCAAATCAACCCCAAGAACTTATTCAACTTGAATCCATTGAGCTACCAAGAGGACCTTATGGACCTGTAGCTTGAAACTCTAACGCTACGTGAATAACTAACTAAATGCTTCAGTCACGGGATCCACCATCCATTAACTGTCGGGCACTCCATTAAAGATCGACAGTTACACTCTCCTTCCTACAAATATATTTTATGTCCATATCAACCAATCAATAGTGTAACACTTCACAGATCGCTCGTAAGTACAGTTGAGCCAATTTACCGTTATGCCTGAAGGAAATCGGATATGAGATTTTCATGAGCAGCGGAAGAACGATAATTCCAAATTACAATCATGAATAAACAATACATTTACAGTCGATTTCAAACAAATGGTTATAAAATTCAAATGTATAAATCATAGCATGAACAACAAATGCACAAAGGGCAAACTATATGAACAATGGCAGAAGAGTCTCCACGCTCCGTTACGCACGAATGCTCGAACAACAGCAGCCTCGAACACCCGATCTACATGACCGCAACACCGTACGAACACAGCAGGAACACTTCATGCTTGGTCACAAACTCCTCAGCAACACGAACGGCCTCCACAACACCACGAACGGCCTCCAGAAAACCTCGACGGTGTCGAGTTGAGTCTGACACCACCAACAAGGTGACCTTGGTATTCTCAGTGTAAGAATCCAGAAGGTGGGATCTGTTCGGACTTGGTATGAGGCAGACAAAGGAGGAAACATTGATCGCGTACACGACTGGGCAAGTGGGAGATGGCAGAGACCTAATGGTCGATGCCCAATCGTTTAGATAAAGCTAAGTGATTGTCTAGAAAAAGCTATGCGATCGTTTAGCTCATCGTTTAGCTCGGTCTGTCGCCTACAGACTCTACACGATCATTTACTTCGGACAAGTGATCGTCTAACAAAACTATGCGATCGTTTAGTAAATACTGCACGATCATTTAGCTCGCCACTGCATGATCGTTTAGCTCGCCTAGCCATCGTTTAGTAAATCTTGTTTATTTACTTGACGACTACGTGAGTTTCTTTTGCACCGAGAGAAAACTCAAAAACCTTTTTAGCGTTTGTAAAACCTTTTTTTAAAAAAAAAAAAAATAGGAAAACCATTTTCCTTTTAAACTCACAGTTGCCATGATTCAATAACCACCCACTACTTTGGTTATTTAAAAGAAAAAGAATTAATTATCCAATAATTAATATTATTATTAATATAAATCCAACTTATCATACTATATTTATAATCTATAGTTTTAATATTTCATTCTCATGAAACATATAAACTATAGTTTTTTTTTCTATTCCATGATACTTAATGTAAATCTCATTTACAACAATCCTTCACTAGATGTATCTCATACATCATACCGATTATATCATATATAATCAAAATACCTCTTGTCAATTTGAACATTTCAAATCAACATCAAGAACTGATCCTCAACTGAATCCATTGAGCAACCAAGGGGACCTCATGGACCTGTAGCTCGAAGCTCCAACGGTACGTGAATAACTGACTAAACTCTTTAGTCACGAGATCCACCATCTGTTAACTGTTAGGCACTCCACTAAAGACCGACAACTGAACTCTCCTTACCATAGATATATTATGTATTCATTTTAACCAATGAGCAATGCGACAACCTTTCACAGATTGCTTGTAAGTATAGTTGGGCCCATAATCATTATGCCCCTGTAGTTACATCTGTCTCCTTAAGTACCACTGATCCTTCTAATGATCAGGTATCCCACCTTAATCCTTATTCTATAGACCTATTTAGGTTATCACTTAAGGCATGATCCACTTGTATATCACATATACATGCTTAAGTTCACATAAGATAACCAAGGAGCTTTGTTTATTGGATATAAGTAAATGCCAGAATTAAATAACAGTTATTTTATTCATTAAAAAATGTGCATCTTTACAAAACAACGAGACTTCAGGAGAATTAGGACACCAATCCCAACAATCTCCCACTTATTCTAATGATTCAGGAGACTAATATACAATACAATATAAAATTGTACAATATACAATAAACTAGGGCATACCCCAGTATTATCTCCCACTTGCCCTAGACAAGATGCCACATATCCTACAGACTCAAACTCTCCAGGTGACCTACGAACACTTTAGCCGTGAAGGCATTTGTAAAGGGATCAGCAACGTTGTATCCCGTAAGGATCATATCCGTATCTCCATATACAAGTATGAAGTCCCTTGTTCTCCAAAGATACTTGAGGATCTTCTTGACCACCATCCAGTGATCAAATCCTGGATTGGATTGATACCGACTGACAATCTCTACTGCATAGCAAATGTCAGGTCTGATACACAACATTGCATACATCAAGCTTCCTACAGCAGAAGCATAGGGAATCCATCTCATCTCCTCAACCTCTTGAGGTGTCTTAGGACATTGATCCTTAGATAGAACGATTCCATGCCTGAAGGGTAATAAACCCCTCTTGGAATCTTGCATCATGTACCTGATCAATATTTGATCAATGTACGATGCTTGAGACAGGGCTAACCATTTGTTCTTGCGATCCAGATCCCGGATGATCTGGATCCCTAGAACATACTGTGCCTCACCCAAATCTTTTATTTAGAACTGGGCAGCTAGCCAACTCTTAATGTCAGTCAGATACCCTACATCATTCCCAATGAATAGGATATCATGCACATACAGTACCAGGACAGCTACTGAACTGTTGGTGATCTTCTTGTAAACACAAGGCTCATCAACATTTTGGTCAAAGCTAAACGACTTGATAGCAGTGTCAAATCTGATGTTCCAAGATTTAGATGCTTGTTTCAGCCCATAAATGGACCTCTTAAGCTTGCAAACTTTTTGCTCTTGATCTGGAACTATGAACCCCTCTGGTTGAGTCATGTAGATGGTCTTCTCAAGACTACCATTAAGAAAGGCAGTCTTGATGTCCATTTGCCATATTTTATAATCATAAAATGTGGCTATGGACAGGAGAATCCTAATAGACTTCATCATGACAACAGGTGAGAAAGTATCCTTATAATCAACTCCCTCAACCTAGGTATAACCCTTTGCCACGAGTCTAGCCTTAAAGGTTTATACCTTTCCATCTACACCTCTCTTTCGCTTATAGATCCACTTACACCCAATAGGTCTTACCCCATCAGGTGGATCAATAAGCTCCCAAACGTTATTGAAGTACATAGACTCCATTTCCTAGTTCATGGCCTTAACCCATTCATCTTTGTCAACATCCTCCATTGCTTTCTTAAAAAGATAATGGATCCTCGACCCCATCATTCATAATGACGTTTTGGGCTTCAGTCAAATCCATGTAGCGATCTGGTAGGTTCATAACCCTCCCACTACGTCAAGGCAGTCTCAACACTTGAGCTGGTTGACTAGACGTTCTGATCTCAACAACTCTTGTTGATCTGTCGACCTGTTCAACAACTCTTGTTGAACCCTCAGTAGTCTCAGTGTCCCTTGAGATCTCACGTAAAATGAGCTTACTTCGTGGCTTATGATCCTTCATGTGATCTTCTTCCAAGAAGATAGCATTTGTGGAAATAAACACTTTGTTCTCACTCGGATCATAGAAGTATTCTCTTCTCGTTTCCTTGGGGTAGCCTACAAAGAGGAAAACCTTCAAACGCGGTTCCAACTTCTTTGGGTTAGTCACTAGCACATGTGCCGGACAGCCCCAAATTCTGAAGTGGCGTAAACTGCCTTTATGACCTCTCCATAACTCAAAAGGTTTTTCAGAAACACTTATCGAGGGAACGTTGTTCAGGATATAACATGCAGTCTGCACTGCATAACCCCAAAACGAGTCTAAAAGATGAGCATAACTCATCATAGACCGAACCATGTCTAACAAGGTCCTATTTCTTCTTTCTGATACACCATTCTGCTAGAGTGTACAAGGGCCGAGAGTTGGGATGCAGTCCCATGTTCTATCATATAGTTCTAGAATTGGAGGTCCATATACTCTCCACCACGATCAGATCATAGTGTTTTTATCTTCGTACCTAACAAGTTTTCAACTTCAGCCTTATACTCCTTGAACATGTCAAGGGCTTCAGACTTACATTGCATTAGGAAGAGATACTCAAACCTTGAATAACCATCTATGAAAGAGATGAAATATTCATACCCACCTCGAGCTCTAACATTCATCGGACCACAGAGGTCTGAATGTACAAGCTCCAAGGCTTCCTTGGCTCTATAACCTTTTCCAGTAAAAGGTTGTTTGGTCATCTTGCCTGCGAGGCATGATTCACATACCAGCAAGGAGTTTTCTTCTAAACTCTTTAGAAGTCCACTTTTCACCAACTTCTCAATCCTATTGAGATTGATGTGACCTAACCTTAGATGCCAAAGATGAGCATTTTCCTTTGGAAAAACCTTTGGTCTTTAAGCTGTTGTTGTCGTACTAAACATTTCAATGTTAAACAAGGCTTTTATAACTAACGGCCTTAGTACATATAAGTTATTTTCCATTAAACCATAACCAATCTCCATTCCATTCTTGAAAATAAACACTTTATTCTCATAAAAGGAGACGGTGTAGCCTTGTTCAATGAGACAAGAAACCGAAATTAAGTTCCTTTTAATATGAGGAACTACAAAAATATTATCTAGTAATAGATAACATTTCTTGTCAATAAATAACTTCAGCCTGCCTACAGTAACGCTGAAACAACCTCACCTGTACCGACTCGAAGAGTCATCTCTCCTTGTGACAACGTTTGCCAAGAACTGAATCTTGGTAAAAGGAACTAACATGATTGATAGCACCTGAATCGAGGAGCCAGACAGAATCCTCATTCTCTATCAGACATGTCTCCAAGACCAATAAATCATCTGTCTTGTCTCCTCTTTTGGAGAATAATGGGATGGAGGTCATTTTCCACGAAATTCGTTTCACATGATTCTTTCCACTGTAAATAATCAGTCATTTTTAAAAGCTTAAACGGAAATACTAACGAGTTGCTGAAAAGATTAACACATTGACCTACGTTAGGTTTTAAGCAAATAACCATTGTAAAACAAAACAACATCTAAAAAGGTTTTAGTAAAACTAACATGAACCTCGTGTGACATCTAGTTTCGCAATGACACTTCTTTAGAACAAAAGCCGCCGAAGGGAGGTCAGTTATTCCTCCTCTGAATTGAGAAGTTCTCAACCAGTCATTAATACTAGAACAACTCTTGCTTCTATAACGATTAGCCATCATTGGTTTGGCCAAGAGATCATTAACTTACTTAACAATCTCCCATAAGTGTAACCCGCTATTTTAAGCCCTAGAGGTCCGTCCCAAAAGGCCAATTTGAAGGAAAAAAATCTGATTGAGGCAAAACCTAAAGCAACCCTATCCATTTCTGGAGTTCACCTTGATATTGACCAACTGCACAAAACCCATCCAAAGGGGGATGCTCTGAAGGCGACACGAGGGCGTACAGAATGATCTCACGGTGTGAACCAATGACAGAGACCATAGGACGTGTTGACAAACATCCTTCACCCACTTACTATAAACACTCTCTCCACTCACCTTAATATTGACTAATGCAAACACCATCCGAAGGGGGATGCATCCTAGGCATCTCGAGGCCAAGCAAGAATCTCACGGTGTGAACATACAGGGAGAAAGGGGAGTGGAATCATAGACATATTTGATACGCTTCTTCCTCCCATTGAGTATTTTATAACCTGGGGTTTAGCTTACTTAGAAAAAACATGGCTAAGGATTTTAACTAAGTGACTTTTAGGTTTTCCCAAGAGTAACTTTTACCTTGGATAGTGAAACAACTTTTGATCATCATCCATTAAACTCTTTAATGGAATCTTTGTCCAAAACGTTGCATGCTTATTGAAAATCTATCTAATTCACCTTTTCAGGTAGGTTCCCAGGTAGGGGTGTTACATTTCCGTCAACTTAAAAACCTCAGCCTAGCCAGAACCCGCCTTAAACAAAAGGTCCCTTATAAATAGGTTTACAAAAAATTTAATCTTTTATTCAACCAATTTAATCCTATTAAATCGATTTTAAAAGATTAATCTAGGTTGCTAAAATCTTTAGAACTACTTGAACTTAGGTCTATCTCAATCCAATTTTTAAAACCCTTTTAAAAAACTTGAGTTCACCCTAAATTGGCATGCAACTCTAAATTATTCATTTTAGGTCTGATTCCCTTTATAACACTTATAAACGGAAACAACCACAATGCTAAGCTAACACACGTAAGGCATTCATAACGATTATAAATGGCCTAAGTGTCATGCTGAATGCATTGTCCATTCATTTCTACTTCTTTTATATAACACTTATACAAAACTGCAATGAAATAAGCAAAACATGCTTCCATTCACCCTTAGACTATAACACTTATAATAAAAGGATGATACATGACAATGCTCACAGCATGCATAATATAACTCTTATATTTCATGATACATGCGCATGCTTTCAAGTAATTTCTTCATGCTCGATTATAACAATTATAATACATGATGCATGATTAATTGCACAACCTAAGGTGGGTTTGTAACTATATGATAAACACTTTGGCATATAAGCACCATATATCATATGTATAAGCAATAAAAGTTGATGAACCGGGTAAAATTGCCTTAAAAGAAAAAAAGGACAGCTAAATATTACAAAGACAAGGAGTTTTCGGTTCAAACAGACGAACCGAGTCTTAAACCGCTCGAAAAAGTATCGTTTCTCCTACCATTGTGTACTAAGCACCCCGCGATCATCTATACGATAAAACAAACACTTCATTCTATCACTTACCAGCGCTCTAGAGTAAATGATCGTTCAGCATTTACTATACGATCGTCTAGAAAAATCCAAACGATCATTTAGTTACTACTACACGATCGTGTACCTTTACTAAGCGATGAAGCATGAAGTACACGATCGTTTAGCACGCTTCGCACAGCGCCCGCATTCCGCGATCGTCTAAGCGACTACTATGCCACGTAGCGCCATCACCTAAGCGATCACTTAGCTAGCGTCTCTATATCGCATACACACGATCGCATAG
>NC_052354.1:29419176-29438061 GCF_009727055.1 Benincasa hispida
TTTAATGTAAAATCTCAATTTACAACAATCCTTCACTAGATGTATTTCTCAACTCATACCGATTATATCATATATAATCAAATACCTCTTTGTCATTTGAACATTTCAAATCAACATTGAGCTACCAAGGGGACCTCATGGATCTGTAGCTCGAAGCTCCAACGGTACGTGAATAACTGACTAAACTCTTTAGTCACGGGATCCACCATCCGTTAACTGTCAGGCACTCCACTAAATACCGGCAATTGAACTCTCCTTAATATAGATATATTATGTGTCCATCTTAAACCAATGAACAGTATGACAACCCTTCATAGATCGCTCGTAAGTACAGCTGGGCCAATAACCGTTATGCCCCTGTAGTTACATCTGTCTTCTTAAGTACAACTGATCCCTCTAATGAACATAAGTCATAGTCCTACTATGACTGAGTCTTCTCTTCCATAGAGAAGTTTTGACCACTATGTTTAAGCCCCGGAATCAGCCCTTAAAGGAGCAATCTCTCTACTTGTCCCTGCTTCGAGAAAGGAGTGAATTCCATATTGTGGATTGAGTTCCCAGCTCCCAAATCAGACAAGTCCCTAAAAAGGTAAGCATGTTGAGTTGGTAATCTGGTCACTCTTACAGCATGTTGAGTTGGTAATCTGGTCACTCTCACCCATACTAATCAAAAGACCACCCTCAAAGGCAGAAGTTTCCAAAACATTTAGGATTGAGGTCGTGTCACCTATGATCGTTTAGGTGAGATGTAAGTCTATAGTATCAACGGCGTTATATATAAAGGCTAGAAATCTCGTGGTCCAGGTCTTATACAAACTCTTTGTATAGGACACCTTCCCCTCCATGTCTCCACATAAATGGTCAAGATCAACCATCTGTAGTAGTTTACAACACTTGCAAACCTCTACAAAGCAGGTTGTATCCGTAGTGTCATCAAGATTAAGTATCCCACCTTAATTCTTATACTATAGACCTATTTAGGTTATCACTTAAGGTATGATCCACTTGTATATCACATATACATGCTTAAGTTCACATAAGATAACCAAGGAGCTTTGTTTATTGAATATGAGTAAATGCCAGAATTAAATAACATTTATTTTATTCATTAAACAATGTGCATCTTTACAAAACAACGAGACTCTGGGAGAATTAGGACATCAATCCCAACAATGCCCCTATAGTTACACCTAACTCTGTAAGTACCACTGATCCCTCTAATGAATATAAGTCATAGTCCTACTATGACTAAGTTCTCTCTTCCAAAGAGAAGTTGTGGCCACTATGTTCAAGACCCGGTATCAGCCCTTAAGGGAGCAATTTATCTACTTACCCCTACTTCCGGGAAAAAGTGAATTTCATCTTGTGTAACTGAGTGCCCAGCTCCCAAATCAGATAAATCCCTAAAAAGGTAGGCTTGTTGAGTTGGCAATCTGGCCACTCTCACCCATACTAATCAAAGAACCGCCCTCAAATGCAGAAGTTCCTAAAACACTCAAGATTAAGGTCATGTCACCTATTGTCGTTTAGGTGAGATGTAAGTCTTAAGTACCAACGATGTTATATAAAGAGACTAGTCATCTCGTGGTCCGGTCTTATACAAATTCTTTGTATAGGACACCCCCGCTCGCATGTCTCCACATGAATGGTCAGGATCAACCATCTGTGGTAGTTCAAAACACTTGTAAACCTCTACAAAGCGGATCATATCCATAGTGTCACTAGAATCAAGTATCCCTTCTTAATCCTTATACTACAGACTTTTTTAGGTTATCACTTAATGCATGATCCACTTGTATATCTCACATACATGCATAAGTTTTCATACAATAACCATGGAGCTTTTTTTATTGGATATGAGTAAATACAATATAAAATAACTCTTATTTTATTCATAACAATATATACAGTTTACAAACTACAAAACTCCGAGAGAATTAGGATACCAATCCCAACACATATAACCTTGAATCTTAGTTTATTGGATTAAATTAATGTTGTCTAAATGTTAAAAAAAAATACATATGATTTTATTAGATAAATAATTTGTGTTAACAAAACTACAAACCACGAGATACACTAGATTTAGGACATCAATCCCAACATTAAGATGTTTGCATAGGTCAATACCAAGGTGAATGGAGAAAGTACTTATAGTAAATGAGAGAGAGATGTGCGTTAACAGATCCCATGGTTTTCTTCATTAGTTTTTAGTAAAGTTTCATGCTTGGCCTCGTTCGTATTTATAGCTGGGTCAAAATTACCGTTTTACCCCTATAAATATATCTTGCACCTTAAGCTCCCACATACCCTTTATTGAACAATTGATTTGTAATACCATTTATAAATAATATCCTTCTCTACCAAGAGAGGGCGGGGCCCCGTTGTTCAAGACTAGGCATCGGTGCTTAAGAGAACAACCTATCTACTAACCCTAAGTCGGGTAGGAGTGAATTCCATCTTGTATAGCTATGTCCCCAGTTATTTGCCCGGTCTTATCCCCAAAATGGAAGGCTTATTGAGTAGTGTTATTGGACTACTCTCACCTATGCAAATCAAAGGATAATTTCAAAATAAACAGAAGTTCATATTTAGCTCAGGATTAAGATCGTGCTATCCTAGGTCATTTTAGTTTGAAATAATCATTTTTAACAGTAAACGGTCGTTATAAAAAAAGTGATAATTTCAAGGTCCGTTTTTATGCAAACTCATTGCATGGGATGCCCCCACTCACATGTATCTACATGAATGATTTGAAGATCACATCATTTGTATCATTATACGAAACGGGCCGCGTCCAATAGTGTTACCAGGATGAAATACCCAACTTCATCCATATACTTATAGACTATTTAGGCTATATACTATAACTTGATCCTATTTATGTCACCACATAAAGTTAAAGTATTCATACTGTTGTAATATAAGATTTTTTCTATATTTCTTATGATAATTTTATAAGAGGGAGCATCCCTTATATGTAACCTATGATAGCTAATTAAGAAAAACCTTATAACAGTAAAAAAATGTACATATGGAAAGAATAAAAGTAAACCCAAATTACAGGGCATAAAATCATATGTATAAGATAAGAGGTGATTTCCCATATTCAACACTCCCCCTCAAGCTGGGCAATATATGTTGATTATGACCTTCTATCTATTTTTTAGCTTGTCCAATTGGCATCTGTGAAGATTTTGATGTTTCTTCTATTAGATTTCTTGAAGTATAATCCCTCTCCTGTAGTTCCTTTCAAGTACCTGAGTATTTTGTATACAGCTTGCATATTGTCTTCTGTTGAACTGTTCATAAATTGACTTACAAAGCTAACTGCAAAACAAATATAAGGTCTTGTGTGAGTTAGGTAAATCAATTTTCCAACTAGCCTTTGATACTGATCTTTGTTAACCAGTTTGTGATTGTTTTCTTTGATTATGTGATTGTTAGTGTCAATTGGAGTATTAGTAGGCTTGCATCCAAGCATTCCAGTTTCCTTTAACAGGTCAATGACATATTTTCTTTGAGAAATGCTCAAGCCTGTTTTTTAGCGGGTCACTTCCATTCCTAGGAAGTATTTAAGGTTGCCTAAGTCCTCTACTTCGAATTCCTTGGCTAAGAGAAGTTTTAGATTTCTTATATCTTCTTCATGGTCTCCAGTAAGGATAATGTTGACATAGACAATCATAATTGCTATTTTACTTGTGCAAGAATGTTTGACGAAGAGAGTATGGTCAAATTGACACTGTGAGTACCCGTTTTCCTTTACCACTCTTGAGAATTTATCAAACCACGCCCTAGGGGATTGTTTTAGGCTATATAGGGATTTTTTGAGTTTGCATACCTTATTTATGGTTTGAGTAGATTCTACACCGGCCGGTATATCCATATACACTTCTTCTTCTAAGTCTTCATTAAGGAAGGCATTCTTTATGTATAATTGGTGAAGAATCCAATCATTATTCACAGCTAGGAAAAACAAGACACGAATAGTATTTAATTTTGCTACCGGGGCAAATGTTTCTTGATAGTCAATGCCATAGGACTGGGTGAATCCTTTGGCGACGAGTCTAGCTTTGAACCTATCTATTTCTCCATTAGTCTTGTACTTGATGGTGAAGATCCATTTGCATCCTATTATTTTCTTTCCTTGAGGTAGGTCTATTATTTCCCATGTGTGGTTCTTTCCAAGGCTTTTATTTCGTCTAATACAGCTTGCTTCCAATTAATATCATTGAGGGCTTCATAGACATTATTCAGAATGTAAACTTGGGATAGTGTGGTTGTGAATGCTTTAAACTTGGGAGAGAGGTTTTTATAGGACAGGTAGTTTTGGATGGAATGCATCGTACAGGTTCTTACCCCTTTCCGTTTTGCAATAGGAAGATCAATGTCTTCATTAAGTGTTTCAGCTGTGGAGTTGGAGACATGATTTTTCTGTGTTTCGGTTGGGTTTTGATTGAGTACTGGTGCATGTTCAAAGGTGTTCTTCCTTCTAGTATAGACTATAGGGTCTTTCCTACTTTCTAGTGGGCTTTGATTGGGAATATCTATTTCATGTATATAAGGAATATATGGAGCACTCTCTTCAAAGAGATCTAGTTTTTGGGTTTCTTCGCTTTCTAGAAGTTTCCGTTTTCTAAGAGGGTGGAAGGTTCAATGGTGTTTTGCTTTTTGAAGTAAGGTTGGGTTTCAAAGAAGGTTACATCCATGAATGTATAGAACCTTTTTGTAGTTGGTGAGTAGCATTTGTATCCCTTTTGGCTTGGAGCATAACCGAGAAAGATGCATTTTATTGCCTTAGGATCTAACTTACTCCTATTGGGTCTATGATCTTGGACAAAGATTATGCAACCAAATATTTTTAAAGGGACTTGAGAAAATAATCTATCATGTGGAAATACTTCCTTAAGTTTTTGTAAGGGAGTTTTGAAGCCTAATATTCGATAGGGCATTCTATTAATAAGGTAGATGACTGTTAGAACCGATTCTCCCCAAAAAAGGTAGAGGGTGTTAGCGTGACACATTAAAGCTCTAGAAACTTCTAAAAGGTGTCTGTTTTTTCTCTCCATAATTCCATTTTGCTGGGGAGTATTAGGACATGTACTCAAGTGGGCAATACCTTTTTCATTTAGAAAATTTTTCAAGGAAATGTTAAAATAATCCTTAGCATTGTTAGTGTGAAGAATTTGGATTTTGGTGTTAAAGAGATTGAAAATCATGGCAAACAGATTTTGGAATATGGAAGTAACTTCAGATTTTTCTTTCATTAAAAACACCCAAGTAAGTCTAGTGTGATCATCGATAAATGAAACAAACCATTTAGCTCCTGTTACATTCTAAACTCTACTAGGTCCCAAAACATCACTATGCATCATAGAAAAGGGATAAGAGGGTTTATATGCGCTTACCGGATATGAGGATCGAGCCAACTTTGCCATTTCACAAGACTTACATTGAAACACCTGAGAACTTTTATTGAAAATATCTGGAAACATTCGTTTTAAATATAGAAAATTGGGATGTCCTAAACGATTATGCCATAACATTATTGTACTATCATAATTGTCTTTAGAAGCAACAAAAGTAGATGTACTAACATAATCATCTTTAGAGACAACAAAATTAGATGAACTAGATGTACTAAATAGTCTTTAGAAATAAAACAAGATTTGCTAAGACCTAACTCCTTGACTTGAGGCTTAAGAGCATTTAGTATGTAGAGACTCGAGGTTTTCTTAGCATTGCCAATCATCTTCCCCGAATTCAAATCCTGAAATATGCAATTATGTGAGTAGAAAGTTGCATTGTAGTTTTTCATAAACATTAGTTTGCTTATGGAAAGAAGATTGCATTTAAGATTTGGAACATGCAACACATTTTCTAATACTAGATCTTTAGATACAAACACATTTCCAGTTCCCATTACTTTAGAATAGGTACCATCGGCTGGAAATGTGTTTGTATCCTGTTACAGTGTGTGTAGTTAGTTAAAAGTGAGATGTCACCTGTCATGTGATCTGATGCACCAGAGTCAATAATCCAAGTACTACAATTTTCTTTGGTTGCATTAAGGGCCCAAAGAAAGTTACTTGATTGTACCATTGTTGCTATGCTGGTTTCTGATGTTTTTTTAGTAGGTTTCGGTTGGCCAAATAGTTTTTGGAGAAGGTCCAACTGCTTCTTAGTAAACACATTATATTAAGGATTGACGTTACCTCTGATGATGTACTTGCTTGATAGGTCTTTCCACGTTTGTCTTCTGTACCTTTGTTGGGCTTCCAATCTGGAGGTTTTCCATGAATATCCCAACACACTTCTTTAGTGTGTCCTGGTTTTTTACAGTGTTCACACCATGGTCTTGGTTTTCATTGCTGATTCTCAGTTCCTATGTAGTTCTGGTTTCGATTGTAACGGTTATCATGAGTATTTGTACATACCTCATTACCAAGGTTTCGAGCAAGTAAGGCTGATCCTTCAGATTCTGAACTGGCAGTCACTCCTAACATTAGTTTCTTCCTGTTTTCTTCTCTTCTCACTTCTACAAAAACTTCTCTGATGTTAAGTAATGGTTTAAAAGCTAAGATTCTACCACGTACCTCATCGAGTTCTTTATTAAGGCCAAGCTGAAATTTGAACACTTGTTTCTTTTCAACTATTTTTTTTAATGTAGCTTCATCTGCAGTGCATTCTCACTTACGACTTTTAAATACGTCCAGTTGCTGCCAAAGTCGAGATAGTTGAGTAAAATAGTGAGTGACTTGCATATCCCTTGTCGCCGCTCATGAATTTTGCCTTCAATTTTAAATGACTCTGCAGTATTTTCTTGGTCAGAATAAGTTTCACGAGCTGCTTCCTAGATTTCGCTTGCAGTTGAGAAGAGTAAAAAACCTTCACCAATCTCTGTCGTCATGGAGTTGATTAGCCATGACATAACCATATTATTTTCCGCTTTCCATTCATGTATCTTTGATCAACTTGGTTTGGGATAGGATTTTTTCTTGACAGGTAATTTTCCTTTCCTTTTCCATATATGAACATCATAACTGATTGTGACCAATATAGGTAATTCCTTCCATTTAATTTGTGATTAGTAATTGGAAGTACGGTCCCTTCACTATTGTTAGAATTTATGGATGCCATAAAAGATTATTGATTGGAAAAGTAATTAATTAAGCAGGAAATAGGAAAAAAAGGGAAAAAAACGATGAAAAACTGATAAAAAAGTCGTCTAGACCTGATTCCAGACCCGAGATTTCACCCGATCCAACCCAGAAGTTCCGACCCGATTCCACCCGACTTTGTTCACACGACCCGTGTAGTTTCTGACCCATTCACTCGTGGTTCCGTCAACCCGATCCGACCCAGAAGACGCTGACCCGGTTTCGGCCCGACTTCGTTCACGCAACCCGGATCAACTTAACCCGTTCCCTTGAGGTTTCGTCGATGATGCTGTCGCGATTTCGTTTTCGATGATCTCCACCCACGATTCGCGACTACTCACGATCGGAGACGAGACTTTCGGGAATCGGCACCCACGGTCGATGACTTCCAGTTGATGAACGTGCTCGTGGTCGTCGGATGAACGTTTTTGCTTTAGAGAATGTGTTTCGGCTGTGAATCGTCGGTCGAAGACTTTGTTCTTCAGATTTTCAGATTGTTGGCTGGGTTTAATGTATTTTTCTTCGGACGTGAAGCTTCACGCAAGGAATTGATGGAGCTACTAGGTATGTTTGAGGTTTTTTGTTTTCTTTTCTAGGGTTTCAGACGTGAAACCTATAGAAAAGATTCATAGAGTTGGCTCTGATACCATGTTGTAATACTGAATTTTTTCTATATTTTTTTATGATAATTTTATAAGAAGGAGCATCCCTTATATATACACCTATGATAACTAATTAAGGAAAACCTTATAACGGTCAAAAAATGTACATATGGAAAGAATAAAAGTAAACCCAAATTACAGGGAATAAAATCATATGTATAAGGTAAGAGGTGATTTCCCATATTCAACACATACTATAGCCATGGATTTGTTCATTGGATTTTCAATCTAAAGTGCAATATCAATAACTTTATTGAATAAAATACTCAATAATATTTTGTTGATAAATAGAATGTTTGACACAAAATTTACGAACTGCTAGTTTTAAGACATTCCCAACAATCTCCCATTTGGACTAAAACTCTAGTGAGAATAAATATATACAATACAATGTTGAGAAATATAGAGGAAAATACAATAAACTAGGGCATCACTAATACTATAGATATTCTTCCATTTTCCCTAGATTACATTGCTCGGAGTCCTAGTCCAACCAGGCGGCCCTCGAACACTTTAGCCGAGAGGGCCTTCATAAATGGATCAGCAAGGTTGTCTTCAGAGGCTATCTTCGTGATGACCACATCTCCTCGGTGTACTATCTTTCTGATGAGATGGTACTTTCTCTCAATATGTTTTCCACGTTTGTGACTCCTTGGTTCTTTCGAGTTGGCAACAGCACCACTATTGTCGAAATACATGGGCATTCTCTCTGTTGGTGCCGAAGGCTCGCTCCAATGCTTATCCTTTGCGTTTCGGATAGCAAATGAACACACTCTAACATCTCTGTAGGCTCTCCCCTTTGTTTGAGTTCTTCTTTACCATCGTTTCCTCCTCTGGTTCCAATCAGAGCTCCTCCATCTAAATTCATTGCTGCTGAAGTCAACAAATCCACTTCAGCTTCTCCTGCACTTCTAGAGACTTGATCGCTAATGACATTTATTGCACTTCAAGCCAAAAAATCACCCCTCTACTCTATGTATCTTTCAAGGTTGTTTGATGACAATCCTTAGATATTATTTGCTCCCTTCTGATCATTCCCACCTTACTGGGCATTGAGAATTTCATTACTTGGTGATAAATTGATGGAACAGGCCTCATCTGCTGAAGAGTTGACCTTCCTAATATGGTGTTGTAGATGGACTTGTCATCTACCAACAGGAAATTAACCATGGAAATTACACAAGTCATCCCATCGCCAAATGTAACACGTAACTTTATACTCACTTCGGAATACACCTCATGCCCTCCAAATCCAACCAACGGATTTAGCCTACTTTTTAGCCACTACCATCCTACCTTCATGGCATTAATGACTAATAAAGATAGGATGTCGGTTGAGCTTCCTCCATCTACCGGTATGAGATGGACTTTTATGTTTGCTATAGTCAAAGACACTACTAAGGTCTCATCATGAGGCCGATGCAATTGAGCTGCATCCTCCTCTGAGAAACTACTCTGCAAAACCTTGGCAACTAATGAACATAACTCATAAGTTTCTGAGCTAGTGCGCACCTATCGAGCCTTGGCCTTACACTTTCTCTTAGAATCACCACCTTTTGGTCCACTGAAGATCGTTTTGATCTCTCTAGGGGGCATCAAAATATGATCTGATCAACCTCGATTAGACCTCGAGACTTAAACCTCGAGACTTAGAGCTTGAAGAGACTCAACCAGCGGCTTCATCTTCATTTTCACACTCCATAAGGTGATGAAGAAACTACTCCAAAGAAGACAAGAAGTACCCATGATATCTATAATGCTTCAAGAATAATGCTAGACAATGAACATGTTGATTTTGCTTTATTTGAAGACGTTGATCCTATATACTTTGAGGAGCCAATTCAAGATGAAAAATGGAAAGATGCAATGGATCAAGAGATTCATGCAATCAGAAGAAATGAGACATAAGAGTTAGTCAAACTACCAAAAAATAAAAAACCTCTTGGAGTCAAACGGACCTATAGAACAAAGTTGAAGCAAAATGGAGATGTCAAGAAATACAAAGCAAGGCTCGTCGTGAAAGGGTACAAAAAAAAGTATGGTGTAGATTATAAAGAAGTTTTTACACATGTGACTCGCTTGGAGACTGTTTGATTGCTTCTAGTCCTTGCAGCATAAAATGACTGGAAAGTACATCAAATGGATGTCAAGTCAACTTTTCTACATGGGTATTTAGAGGACGAAATATATGTTGAGCAACTCCCTAGTTATGTCATGATTTGAGAAGAAAATAAAGTGTATTGATTGAAGAAAGCATTGTACAAGCCAAAGCAAACACCAAAAGCCTGGTATAGTCATATTGACAACTTTTTCTTGAAGGGTTGTTTTGAAAATATGTCCATACGAACATGCTCTCTACAATAAAGAAAACAAAAATGGTACTTTGTTGAACATTTGTCTATATGTTGATGATTCAATCTTTATGGGATAATTCAAATATAATGACTAAAGAGTTTAAAGAGAGCATGAAGAAAGAATTTGAGATGACTAATATGGGTATACTTCATTACTTTCTTGATATTGAAGTTAAGTAAGGTGATGATGGGATTGTAATTTCTCAAAAGAAGTACGCAAGAGATTTGTTGGTTAAGTTCAAAATTGATAGTGTTCATCCTACTAGTACTCCTATATAACTAGGCTTAAAACTAAGCAAGCATGATGATAGCAAAGCTTTTTATGCCACCATCTATAGAAGTCTTGTTGGGAGCTTAATGTATTTAACTACAACTAGACTTGATTTTATGTTCTCAGTCAGATTATTGAGCAGATTTATGGCATCACTAAAGAGAAGTCATTGGAAAGTTGGAAAGAGAGTTCTTAGATATGTTCTTGGGACTATTGATCATGAAATTCACTATAAGAAGAACATGGATCGTGTTCTTATTGGCTACAGTGATAATGATTGGGCAGGAAATATTGATAACTAAAAAAGTACTTCTGGATGTGTATTTAATATTGGTTCTAGAGCAGTTTCATGGGCATCAAAGAAGCAAGATGTTGTAGCATTATCAACAACGAAAGTTGAATACATTTCTTTTTCTACAGCCAGTTTTCAAGTACTTTGACTAAGAAAGGTACTACATGAATTAAAGAGTCCTCAAGAGAAAGAGATCGCCATGTTCTGTGACAATAAATCATCTATTTCACTTTCAATGAATCTGGTCTTTCATGGAAGAAGTAAACATATAAAGATCAAGTATCATTTCATCAGAGAATTGATCAAAGATGGAGAAGTATGCATCAAGTATTGCAAGACACAAGATCAAGTTGCAGACATATTTACCAAAGCATTAAAGAAAGACTTGTTCTTAAAAATGTAAGAGAAGCTCGGAGTCATGGAAGTCTAGCTTCAAGGAGGTGTTAGAAATTAAGATAGATACATAATGGATAATACATTTCTAGGTGCATTCTCAAATACATAAATCTTTAATTTCTAGATACATGCACTTCTAGATACATGTAATTGTTCAAGTATATATATGATGTATATATATGTACTACATTTATTTTGTGTTTTTTAAGAAACATCTCTTGAGTACTTGTTAGGATACTGATTCTTGAAAGACTTTATTAACGTAACGAGTTGGTACAATCTCCCGGAATAGCAACTAAATGATGAACGAATTCTTTATTAAACGATGTGAGTCAAACAGAGACTAGACGATCGCTTATCAAACTCTAAACAATCGTTTACAAATTCTATACGATCGCTGAGTAATACTAGACGATCACTTACTTAACACTCCGCGATCGCTTACAGGATACTTCACGATCATTTACAAGATAGTACACGATCGCTTAGTAGATACCATACGGTCGCCTACCAAATGCTACACGATCGTTGGGCTCTGCTACTCGATCGTTTAGTAGAAGAGGTAGACGATGAGCGGCACACTACGAAGAGTTCTACACGATAGAGTCTTCTGAACTCTCACTCTCGAGATCTCTCCTTCCTCACTCCAGATATTCAAACTTCACTCCCCTCTCTTTCAGTTTCTTTGTTCTTTTTAAACCTCAACTTCTCCCAACAGAATTGAAAATAGTCTTTAACCGATTCAACCACCGACTTCTCCTTATCTTTTTTATTCTTTCTATTTTGATATTGCAACATAATTGAAGGCCTATCAGTACTATATAAAGGGTTCATTTCCCTCATTTGTAATCAAGTGAAGCAAGACAATCAAATCAATAGAAAAATTGAGTTTCAAGAGAACAATATTCTTCTCTTGTGTGTTTTTGGTTTTTGTAAAAGAACAAGTTTCTTCTCTTCAAAATTTGTGAGATTTATAGTGAATCTTAGAGTGGACTTGTCAATGCTTCCAACCGTTGGAAAAGTGAATGCAAATACAAAATCCTACCGAAAGCAGTTCCAAAATTTCTTTAATTGGACGCACTGCAATTGGGGGTATTTATCATAAATCTAAAAAGAAAAATCTATTTAAATTCTTCTTTTAGATCAAAATCTTAAATAACTAAGATCAAGAAAAAAAATAATGAAAAAAAGGAATATAATTTGAATTTTTTTCAAAAAAGAAAAAAGATAATGTGAACCAAATCAATTTTGAGTAGTGCCCAAATATTGGGCAAAGATTACGTTTTTAAGATTTATATCTTCCCAGACAAAATACAGCTACACCATATCTAAAAACTGATGAGGGCATTATCGGATTAATAAAAATCTGAAACACGTGGGTGAACGTGTATTTGTTATAAATTTAATAAATTTCTTTATTATTCTTTCAAACAAAACCTTAAATTTTGCTTTCGATCATAAGTTTTCAATGTATATTTGGTTTAACTTTTCAACGATTTAATTTTGAAAAAAAAATCATTTTATAAAAAAATTAGAGAATTTGACAACCATTTATAATACCATTTGAAAAAAATAAGTTTATGAAATAAGTTGGTTTAAGAGAAACACTTGAAACCCCTTTTAGAAAAGTGGTTTTTAGTGTGTAATAGTTAATATTCCATAATTAGTATAATACCTAAAGTTACTAAAATACCCTTACTAATCCTCTACCTCAGCTCCACCATAGTCTATGACCAACTCTGATGATCATCACCAACTCGAGCGGCCACCTCCCACCAATAAAAGTATTTTCAAATTATTAGTTCATAATATTTAATAATTTTCATAGTATATAACTCTAACAAACTTACATATAAAACTATTTTTTAGAAAGTGTAACAAAACACTTTGAGTGTTTTTATTTTAAATAGTTTTTATCGAAAACATTTAAATGAAAATATTTTTTAAAAAAATACTTCTTTTCCTGGTCAATCCAAAGATACTCTTAAACCCTCTTTTTAAATACTAAAAAAGTCCTTCCAAACTTGTCTGATGTATTCCACAAAAACCACTTGGTAAAGATTTTTTTTTTTTTTTTTAACTTACCACTTGGTAAAGATCTTGCCACTAGGAAATTCAGATTCAAAATTCAAGAGGGTGATTCGTGACCAATTTAGTAGGTCATTTAGATCTTGTTTTACATTTTCAAATTCACTAGCATTTGGTAGCAATCTAAATTTTATTTTTGTGAATTTCTTACTACCAATTCTACTAATACAATCCTGAAAAAATAATATTTTTAAATTTTCTAATTTCCAAATTTTGAGTCCCGGATTTTCTAAATGAAAAAATATATTAAAAAGATTAAAAAACAATAAAATATATTTCATATTATAAACTCAATTATTTTTTAGAATTAAAATATATAATATATTATAATTATATTAATAATAATCTAGACGAGCTTATTTTAAATATAAAACAACATGAGTTCTACACCCTTATTTAGCAAAACTATTAGTAGTGTTCTTATCCCACTGGTAGTATAATATGAATTAAACCAGAGTACTTAAATTAGCGTTAAAGAGATAATTTGCACGTAGGTAAAATGTCATTGTCTATCAGTGATAGACGGGGTGTTCATGGATTGGTTTGAATTGAAAGACTTTTTAGACCCAACCCAATTGTTCGGGTTGTAATTTTTTTCAACTCGATAACCCTTATTAAAAAATGAACCCAACCCAACCCAATCATGAAATATTTGGATTGGGTTAATTCGGATTAATCGAGTCATTTATTTAAAATTTTGTTCTAAAAAAAAGCAAAACGTAAATATGTAAAAATCTAATTTAATTATTTTCATATATTGAATTAATATTAATTACTCAACTTCAATTTATATAGTGCAAATTTTCTTTCTAAAATGCAAAAAAACTACTTTTAAGAGTTATTGAAGACTAAATTATTAAAAAAACAATGGAATTAAATAAAATTAAAATCAATATATATATAAATAATTGTGTTATAAGTAACAAAAAATATATTTTTTTTAAAATTAATAATAAATTCAAGTTTGTTTGAATTATATTAAGTGAACTCATGAACCAATCTAACTCATAAAATTTTCATTTATTTGAACCCAACCCAACCCAAATGAATTGATAACTCAACCCAAACCACACGGGTTGGATTGGATTGATCGGATTTTTCGGATCATCGGGTTTTTTGAACACCCCTAATAGACACTGATAGACATTGATCAACTATGAGTAATAGACACTAATAAATACTATCAATCAATAATAGACAATGACATTTTACTATATTTAAAAATATTTCCAACAATTTTATCATTTAAAACAATTACCTAAATAAATAATTACAAAAATTATAACTTAAAACGAAATCATAAAATTAACATAGTGATAGTTTATATTCAACCAAATATTTAGCAACTATAATTAATTTTATGGTTTATAGATATATTATCAAATACATTTTGAAAAATTGATTAAATTATAATTTAATTTTTGAATCTACTCTCAAACATATATCTAAAAACATGAATGAAACTCTATTGTTTTTTAATCCCTTATTTTCAAAATTCTATTTTCGGATTTGACTGTCCAACAACCCTAAAAAATTTGAAGTTCAATCACAACCATCAAAACCTTTTAACCAAAATGAAATAAAAGAGGTTAACTAAACTAGTTATGAACCTTTAATTTTCCTCAACTGCAATCCCATCAGGGGTGTTTGGTAGCTAGGAGAGTTTTAACTAACTGAATCAACTTTATCTAACAAATCCCAAGCCAAACATGAATTGCCAAGACGATTAAATACACAAAATGATTGAATAAATAAACATATTATACATTTTAAGCATACTTAACAGGTTTCACTCTGCATTTTCAACGACATGGAAAGTCTCATGCTTTCGGTTGATATCTGTCAAACGCTTGCAATAACGAAAAAGACGCCAAGCAAATCGACAACAGAAGTGTTGTATATCTTCACCTGTAAGAGTTAGATATATCGGATTGAAGTACTTACAGGAAAATGTAGGACTAGTATGCATATTAGTTTTAATTTATCATGTAAGTGCAAGCTACCAAATAAACACAGGTGCTTTAAGAGGTTTAGTTTAGATTCCGAGGAGAAGGCTTCTCATAACTACACCGTTAAATTTTCAGTACCTCTGAAACTTCATCTAGGCTTGTTGGAAAAAATGGAATCACATCTCAAGAATCATCGAGAATGATTTTAATTTTA
This sequence comes from Benincasa hispida, assembly GCF_009727055.1. Classification (NCBI taxonomy): domain Eukaryota; kingdom Viridiplantae; phylum Streptophyta; class Magnoliopsida; order Cucurbitales; family Cucurbitaceae; genus Benincasa; species Benincasa hispida. The sequence goes on from NC_052354.1 coordinate 29,434,563, forward strand.
TGTAGAGGGCACTCTTTCAGATCCACATAAATGAAAAGGGATGGCAATCCATCGAGTGACATAGTTTTTTAGCTAGTTCAGGAATCCCTTAGATTTCATACAATATACATCTTCTAAGTAATGTAGGAGAAGATGGTGTCAACTCTACCTATTAATTGTTGGAAAATGTAGTTGGTTAGTACATGTTTGAGAATGATTTTGAAATGGTTAAACTCACTTTTGTCGTATTTAAAATCACTCCAAAACACATCTTTCATCGCTCAAAATCAATTCTTCGATCTTCAGGTTTAAGCACATTTTCCATAGTATTAAAACCTATTTTGAAGGAACAAAAGAATTTTGAAAATGACAAAAGCGATTTTGACCAATCAAAATCACTCCCAAAAATACCCCAAGTAGAGAATGTTAAGAAGTTTCGATTATGACTTTGACTAATTTAGCCTTGTCACGGCCTTACTTGAACATGATTTGTCCTAGAGTTTGTACAACTATGTCCTTGAGTTCTTAAAAAAACTAATTGAGTCAGGGTCTTGTTTGACAGCTTGGATTGAACTCCAATCTGCCCTCACCACTTATTCAAGTTTTTTATCCATATATACCATAGATACAATGAATACAACACAAGCATCTCTCACGAATTCTGCCGAGATTGTATGATGTATTGAATAATTTTCTCATATGCAATTTCGTAATGAAACTTGTATGTTTGGTATCCCATTTTACTCATATAATAAAGGTTAAACTACATGTTTGGTTTCTTTAGAAATTGTAGTTCCATCCTTATTGTTTTCTGCTAACTTCAAGTAGTCTATGTTGCCAACACAACTAACAAAAAGGAAACATGATACTCATTTCTTGAAATTTGGATAAGGTGGTGTGATCTTGCAGCCATCTAATAAAATTTGAAGGATCAATGGTGAAAATTTATGAACCAAAATCATGATGTCCAAAATGAGATTATCAAATATAGTTCGATCCAATAGCTTGGTCAAGAAATCTAATATCCCCAACTAGCTACAGATCACGTCACATCATCCAAATGTCAAAAGAATTGAATCGGGATTATGTTCTATCAATCGATGTTAACTTATAAAAAGAAATATATTCAGAACTCTAGGAAATTACCTTAAAACTACCGCTGCATTTCTCATGGCCAAATACCTCTGAACGTACTCATTAGGAAGTGATCTTATGACCTTGAAGATATCAGCGTTTGCATATCGAAGAGTAGTCCTAGGATCATAGTATGGTGCCTGAATAATAACAACGTCGAGACTTACTGAAGTGAAATCAAACGGTTATTTGGGTGAAAACAAAGAAAGGTCTTGTAAAGACACGACCAGAGCTAAGGGTAATAACTGTTTTTTACTTCTTATTTGTATTATACCTAATAAAAAAATTTGTTAATGTTTAAGTCACGATGCCTCTCAACAAGTTTAGAATGACGTGATATCCGCAAGAAATTTTGATTGCAGACAAGCAAAAAAAAAAAATCAAAGAGGTTTGGACAAATGTACATAATTAATTAATTACTTGAAAATATTTAGGTGAAAATATAGAAAAACAAGAGTGGTATTTCTTAAAATACTACGAAAATAGACAGAGAAATTAATATGGTTAGGGCTGAAAGCAAAGCTAATGCATGCAATTCACTCTATACATCAGTAGTTCAGATTCATTATACTCTAGAACCATTACAAAAATCATGAGCTATAAAGAAGGGAATCCGTAATTCATTGCTATTCTAGTTTAGAAAGCAAAGCTGAGTTATAAACTACCAAAAGTTTCAAACCTCATATCCTGTTATATCACAAATTCTCTTGCATGGATGCATTGAGGGAGGTGACTCAATATTAACATCTGAAAAACAGATAAAAGGAACTATCAGTTCAACTAAAGAGTACAAAACTCAAAGGAGAAAAGATCATAATGCATCATTTTCAAGAAAATCTCCACTTCAAGAACATAAGCTTCTAGATTCCAGAAGAGCAATCATGATACAGTCCACAATGTAAGACGGACTGAATTCCCTTCCAGCTTCCCTAATATTTCACCATCCGTACATTTAATCATAATTTAGAAATTTTCTAGAAAATGTTTGGAATCAATATCAAAAACGTCCCTTTACCAATTTGTTTCTTATTTATAGTTAATTAGTTATCTAAAAATATATGTCAGTTTAAAATAATTTTTTTAATCTTAAGTTTAAGCTAATTCTTTTAGACTTCACCCAGCTTCTAAAAAGTAGATGTATTTGTAGGTGTCTTATACGCATAAGATTCAAGACTTTCGATAAGGGATATATAAATTATGAAATTCTAAAAATGTTTAGCTTTTTAATGTGATATTGTTCATGTGACATTAATACTTGTGAAAAGATCCAAAATCGGCTCACTTATTGCTCTCTCTCTCACTTGTCGCTGCCTCATTTGCAAGAAAGATTCCAAGTCCAGAAGCCACTTTTTTCTCAACTACATATTGGCAGGAAACATTTAGAACTTGAAGCCCATGTTCCAAAACTTCAATCGGCAGTTGGGAGGTAGCTCTCCCCCTCAACGTCAACAACCTTCTTTCCTCAGTTCTTGATGGCCATCCTTTCAGAAAAAAGATCAGTGACTGCAGTTTCCTAGAAATTTCTTTCGACTTTTATGGCTACAAAATAAAGCAAAAATGGAGTCTTCAACAACAAAGAAAATCTCTTGGATTCTTCCTTGGCTAATGGGTAGCTTTCCTCCCCCACTTTTATAATTTCATTGTATCAATGAAATTGTTTCTTATACCAATTTTTGCATGTAGAAAATTGATAAGGAAAAACGCATGCCTTGAGAAAATAGGAAGCTATACCTAAAGAAAACTTGCATGCAATGGAATTACCACTTCAAGAAAAAATAAACCCGAAGCTACGTAAACTGGAATCTCAATTGATAGTGATCCCAACACTATTCACGAAGACCTGAAGTGAATCAATAAAATTCACAAAGCTCCACTTTGGCACCAAACTCAAAGTTTGTCCCCAAAAGCTCATTTTTTCCCATGCACTCCTCACTGGCTCATCCTTGGAAATGCACTGACTTGAATATTCTTATGTTTATGGCACCTAAAATTGTTGTTGGAATATGACAGGTCACTAAAAAGCATCTTTCCAATAGTAATAACTACTTTTAGGGTTCCCCAATTCCACCCTTTCCCTGCTGATTTATCTAATAGGCACCCAGTAGGGAAAGTTTATGGTAGAAATGTTTACAAGGGAACTGTACCCTCTGAAAGTTAGTTAACAATGTACATGTTGATATAAGTATTGTTGAAATACGTTAAATTAGCCCTAAGGGCATTTTTGTCTTTTTACTATATTTGCTAAATTAGGGTTTCACATTATTCTATTTATATCTAAGGTTGGGTCTATTGTAAACAAGACATAAAAATAATAAGTTCTTTTCTACCGTGGTTTTTCTTCCCTGAATTAGGGTTTTCCACGTAAACTCCTTGTGTTGTCTTCTTT
>NC_052354.1:29438477-29474979 GCF_009727055.1 Benincasa hispida
CCCTATTTCAATATGGTATCAGAGCAAGGTGATGAAACCCTAGCCCCGGTAGAAGAAACTCAGTCATCAAACTTGATAGGTGAAGGTACATTGAATAATGAGGCTGTGATTCAAGCAGCGGTTTGACCGCTATCTCCGAACCATCATCCCAGGTGGCTCAGCCGAACAGATCCAGCTGGCGAGCCGAACAGCAGGTGGTGGGATTGCTCCAGCTGGCGCGCCAATTAGCTTCCAGTCTCAGCCGTTCCAACTGAACACCATCGATCGGATCCTTCCAGCCGAACAGCAGGTGGTGGTGGAAGGTCACGCCTTCCAGCCGGCGCACGCGATCGGTCACAACCAAATCAGACCCTCAGCTTCACACACAACCGTCTCAGCCTCGCACGTACTCCAGCCGGCGCACGCGATCGATCTACAGTCGGTAGGTATCTCGGCGTCGCACAGAATCGCATCTACACCAGACGATCATGGGCTTGCTCCAGCTGCCGGGTCGGGTCAGATCGGCGCGATTTCTTCCGCTTCGCAGCAGATCGCCGAGCCGTTCGTCCCGTTACCCACCATCACAAACCGTCTGGGAGCAGCGCCGGTCACGGGTTGCCGAACTTTGCCGCTGGTGGACTTCCGGCAGTAGCTTCTTCACAGTATCATGGTGGACAGCCTCTTCCTCATGTATATCCAGTTCAGCCCCAGTTTCGAATGGGTGAGTCCATTGAAGAAAATCCCATGATTTAGACAGAAAATTCCAGATCTGAATCTCATGGGGAACTCCAACAACAATTAGCTAATCTTCAGCAACAGATGGTCGCCCTAGGAGCCCGATTGAATGGCCCATGATTCTTCCCGATGTATTCAGAAAATCCGGTATCAATGTTTCCTACTCCAACTTCTAATCTTTTATCTGGAACAATTGGAAATTCTGCAGGAATGATCACGGGAGAGAAGTGAATGGCAAAATTACTTCTCTTGGTCCCAAACCATTAAAATGGTTCTTGAGGGATGCCATAAGTTTGGATATTTAACTGGAGAGATACCACGACCGAATCCTGGGATCCTCAAGAGCGTGTCTGGAAGGCAGAGGATTCTTTGTTCCGCTCAATGTTAATTAGTAGTATGGAACCACAAATCGGGAAACCCTTACTCTATTCAGCCACTGCCCGAGAAGCGCAAAGAAATTGCTCGAGGCGTCAGAACGCATCCCGCCTGTATACTCTAACGTAACAGGTTCACGAATGCAAACAAGGGAGCATGGATGTAACGTCATACTTCAGCAAGATGTCATTGTTATGGCAAGAAATGGATCTATGTCGGGAGATCATCTGGACCTGCCACCACAAGATGGAATTCAATACTCCAAGATAGAAGAGGTTGAGCGTGTGTATGATTTTCTTGCCGGGCTACACCCCAAATTTGATACAGTTCGCAGTAGAATACTAGGGCAGAAACCAATTCCGTCTCTCATGGAGGTATATTCAGAAGTTAGATTGAAAGAAGATAGATCGAGTGCAATGAATCGGCCAAGTGTTACCACTATAGAGTCAGCTGCCTTCGGGGTGAAGTCCGCTGGAGCTGATGGTGACAAGCAGAATAGTAAAACACCCCCAGTTTGTGAGCATTGTAAAAAAATAGTGGCACACGAAGGATCAGTGCTGGAAATTGCATGGTCGCCCTCCAAATGGTAAACGTCGCCCTCCGAATGACAAGTTGAAATCTGGGCGTGCTCTAGTGGGGAATCAGTAGAGGGGGCTGCACAACCTCAGACACAGCTTCCAGTGACTAATCCTGGTGATTCAGGTACCATAGGAATCGGAACAGTTGCTCAATCAGGTAACCCTCAATCCTTTAGTTTCCTTGCCGAGGGGAATGAGTTATGGATTCTAGATTCAGGAGCAACCGATCACTTGACTGGCTCATCCGACCGTTTTCTCTCATACTATCCAAGTGCTGGAAATGAGAGGATTCGTATTGGCGGATGGGCCTTCGCTCCTGTTGCTGGAAAAGGTAGACTGTCACCATTTCAGGGATTAACTCTGCAAAATGTCTTACATGTGCCCAAAATTTCTTTACAAATTTTATTATCAATAAGCAAAATAACAAAAGATTTGAACTGTAGAGTTGTCTTCTCACCAGATACTGCTTTGTTTCAGGATTTGAGCTCGGGGAGGACGATTGGCACTGCCCGATATGACAGAGGCCTATATTTCCTTTCTACAGATGCTCCTCCAGAAGCTTGTTTAGGACTAGTCTTTTATCTTCGTTTGCTATATCTGAAACAGATTATTTATTATGGCATTTTCGTCTTGGACATCCCTAGTTTTCATATATGCGGTATTTGTTTCCTCATTTATTCCATAATGTGAATGTTTCTTCATTATCTTGTGATGTCTGTATACGTGCTAAACAACCTCGCGTGTCATTTGTTTCTCAGCCCTATAAGCTACCCAGCCTTTCCACCTGGTTCACAGTGATGTTTGGGGTCCTCGAGCATCGCTACCTGTCTGGTAAACGGTGGTTTGTAACTTTCATTGATGACCATACCCGACTTACATGGGTATATCTCCTTGCTGATAAGTCCGAGGTTTTATCTACCTTCAAACAGTTCTATACCACTGTATTAACACAGTTTAACACCAAAGAATTGTCATTCTCCGAAGTGACAATGATCATAAGTTTGTCAACCACACCTTCCAGGAATCTAGTGTCAAAGAGGGATCATCCATCAAAACTCGTGTGCATATACTCCACAACAAAAATGGGGTAGTGAACGAAAAAAATCGCCATCTTTATTGAAGTTGCTCGTTCCTTGAATAATTCCAGCGTCTCTTCCTTCGTACCTGTGGGGAATGCGATTCTTACCGCAGCTCATCTAATTAATAGAATGCCTTCCCGAGTTCTAAAGTTTCAAACCCCTCTTGAGTGCTTCAAAGAGTCCTATCAGTCTACCCTCTTATTCCTGAGGTTCCTCTTCGTGTGTTTGGGTGTACAGCCTTTGTTCATACTCATGGTCCACAACCGGACTAAGTTTGCTCCACGAGCTAAAACATGTGTGTTTGTCGAGTATCCCCTTCATCAGCGAGGCTATAAATGCTTTCATCCATCTTCCAGAAATATTTTGTCACTATGGATGTCACGTTCCTTGAAGACAAACCGTTCTTTCTTCGTTAGTCATCTTCAGGGGGAGACCACGAATGAAGAGACTAACAATTCCACGTACTCCATACCCATTAGCCTCAACCTTGAGCCTAGTCCGAATATTCCTGAACCTGAGCTTAGTCCCAATATTCCTGGACCTAGTCTACCTAGTCTTGAACCTAATTCTGCTCCTGTTGTTCCGTGTCGGTTCTTCCTACTAAACAAGTGCCCTGGATAACATATTATAGGAGGAATCTCAGAAAGGAAATTCAGGAAACCTCTGGTGTTTCCATCGGAAAGTGTCCAAGCGTCAGAACCAGCACAAGTTCAAGATCCCGTTGTTTCAAAGGAGAGTCTTAAAGAAAAGTCTGGGAACATAGAAAATGACGAAATGAGCTCAGAGAAGGTTGAAATATCAGGAAGGGATGAGATGCTAAAAGATCCTCAAAGGATGCAGAATTGTCTTCAAAAAGTCCGATACTGAAGAGAGACAGACGAAAACGACAACTATGATACCACTCTGGATATGCCAATTGCTTCTGAGAAAGGAACCAGGTCAGTTACAAAATACCCTTTGCATAGCTTTCTGACCTATAGTAACTTATCTTCCTGTTTTTAAGGCTTTACTACTCAGCTAGATGCTCTAACAATACCTACCAGTGTACATGCGGCCATGGAAGTTCCCGAATGGAAAGCAGCAGTAATGAGAAAATGAGAGCTCTTGAGGCAAATAGACTGGGAGTTAGTAGCTCTCCCTAGAGTCACAAAACAGTTGGTTGCAAATGGGTGTTCACAGTGAAGATAAGTCTGACGGAACACTTGAGAGGTATAAAGCCAGGTTAGTTGCTAAAGGATTCACTCAGACGTATGGGATTGATTATCAGAAACTTTTTTCCCCAGTGGCTAAGTTAAACATGATTCATGTTCTTCTGTCTGTCACCGTGAATAAAGATTGGCCCTACATCAACTAGATGTAAAGAACGCATTCCTAAATGGTGAGTTGGAAGAGGAAGTTTATATGAGTCCACCTCTAGGTTTGAACTAAGTTTGGGAATCATGTTTGCAAACTCAGGAAGTCTTTATATGGGTGAAGCAGTCTCCTAGGGCGTGGTTTGACAGGTTCACCGTGTTTTTAAGTCCCAAGGGTTGTTCAGGGCATTCTGATCATACCTTTTTACCAAAAAATCACCCTTAGAAAGATTGCTGTGTTGGTAGTGTATGTTGATACATCATCTATCAGGGATGGATTACGGCAAAAATTGCTAAGCTAAAACAAAGGATGGCAAGTGAATTTGAAATTAAGGATCTTTGTAGTTTAAGGTATTTTCTAGGATGGAATGGCAAGATCAAAAGTAGGAATATCTGTTTCTCAGCAGAAGTACACTATGACTTGTTAAAAGAAACAGTAATGACCGGATGCAAACCTATTGACACTTCCTATTGAGGTCAATAGCAAACTGAAAAATGTTTCGGAAGGGTTCCTGTGATAAGGAGAGGTATCAACGCCTAGTAGGAAAACTGATTTACTTGTCTCATACTAGACCCGACATCTCCTATGCTGTGAGTGTAGTAAGTCAGTTCATGCAGAGTCCATATGAGGACACATGGAACTGTGACTCGAATTTTGAGATAATTTAAAATCCACCCTTGGAAGGGCTTGGTATCAGGAAACATGACACACAAGCATCGAGGCATATACTGACTTCAGATGGGCCAGATCTGTGACTGATAGAAGGTTCAACCTCAGGGTACTGTACCTTTGTATGGGGAAATTTTGGTAACTTGCGGAGTAAAAAACAGGGGTAGTGGCTAGAAGTAGTGCCTGAGGCAGAGTATAGAGCTATGAATACGTTAAATTAGCCCTAAGGGCATTTTTGTCTTTTTACTATATTTGCTAAATTAGGGTTTCACATTATTCTATTTATATCTAAGGTTGGGTCTATTGTAAACAAGACATAAAAATAATAAGTTCTTTTCTACCGTGGTTTTTCTTCCCTGAATTAGGGTTTTCCACGTAAACTCCTTGTGTTGTCTTCTTTCCCTACTTCAATAAGTATACGTAGTTATAAATGTCATGAGCACAAGAATAATATGTATTTTATGGTTTTAAGGAATGTTTTGTACGAATAGCGAGCCATATTAAATTGGCCAGGCATGTTCAAGTATAGTGCTCTATAGCACCCTTGAGATCACAGATGTAAATAACACAATCATTAACGCACATTTTGAACTGGGTCGGTTTGTGCACTATCACTTTGTATGGCAGCTGGGGAATCTCTCAATCATATCCTATTTGAATGCTCTTATTCACTCTAATGTTGGTCTAAATTATTCTCTTTGTTCGGCCTCAGTGGGTTTTTTCATCCAAATTGAAGGACAATGTTTTGCAGCTTGTATGTGGTCCTTGTTTCAGTTCATATGCCTATTTGCTTTGGATTAACGTAGTGAAATGTCTTCTTTTCAAGTTATGGATGGGAAGAACTCAGCGTATTTTTCAGGGATCTACTCATTTGCAACGAGATGTTTTGGAATCAGCCCATTTAAAGACTCCATCATGGTATTATCTCTGCAGAAATTCAAGGGATTTTCAATTCAAGTCATTCATAGGAGCTGGGAGAGTATTATAGTTCCTTTTTAATTTCCTTCTTTTTTTATTTGACCATGTTACTGGAAATTATTTTCTCTGTTTTGATATTTACTTGCTTTCTTCTTTCTTTTGTTTGTATTTTGGAGTATTAATGTCTTTTCATTTCTTCAATAAAAAGTGTTCTATCCTTTTCAAAAACAAATGGGTCGATCAAAATGGCTCAAACAAAATGAGAGGGAAGAATGGAGACTGAAGAAGATAATGTAAGAAATGGATGAGGAACTGTAAAGACTCCTAGGACTAAAAAGAGTGATGGGACATCTTGCACAATGTTGAGCTGATGAATGCGCAAATTCCTAGCCAGCCATAAGAACCAAAAGAATGCCTGATTGAAGGTTTTTTGTCCTTATCTTTTCATTGCCACTCCTTTTGTTAGTTTGTAGTTGATCTCACCAAGCACTTGCACCTCCGCATAATTTCAAGTTTACCCATCTGACTTTCTGGTTGTCAGGTATATTTGTGTATGAAAAAAAATATTCCACACTTTTTAACAAATCAAGAAAACACATAACGTTCTATTTTGCTGGGGTTACATTCTCATGTTTTTTATGAGGAATTTCTTAGTCCTGCTACTTGATATCTGTAGGCAAAGTCTCCTTCCTCAATTGACAATTCAGAATCTTGATCTTTTCTTGCAATTCTTGATTCCCATGTTCATGAATATGGTTTATTGGGTTATTTGGAGATAGGGACTTTTCACCATGTGGTATTTTTGCCCTTCAATTTTCTCCATTCCTAACGATTTGTCTAGTGTCGATATTCTCTTGATTATTAGGCATTGTTAGTTGTTCTAGTTGTCAAGAGATTCATTTCTCCTACGCTAGTCTATAAATTGCCCAAAGAATGCTCAAATGACATCTAGTGTTCCATTGAGGATTTGGAAGATAGAATTTTGGTGTTGTTTTGGTTCAGGGAAATGAAACCTCCAATACCAATTTTGGTGTATACCAAGGAGAGAAATTATTCTTTATTTCATAATGATCCAAAATTCAGAAAGAATACTGGCATTTATACTAGTAGGCATAAGCCTATCAGCCTAACAACCGGTCCCTTGGCTAATAAAATAACAAACAACTGAAATATTTAAGTAATAAAACAATAACTAACTGATATAACAATCAGTAAAACAGCTCAACCAGCTCAACGGCTAGAACAAGAAAGGGTTGTAAAACCTTTTAGGCATCGAGGCCTAAACAGAGGAATTAAACTTAATAGTTTCCCACAACTCCCCCACAGATCTCTCACCCAATCACCCTCACTAAAAGTTCTATGATTCCTCTCAATCCAAATCCCCCAAACAATAGTGAAGAAACAAGTTTTTCACAAACTATGGCCCTTCTCTCTAAAAGGAGGACTATTCCAAACCAAAGAGACTTCAAAAGCTTCCAAGAAAAGAAACAAATCGATAAGCAAACTGGCAACATTTAGAGAAAAAATGTGAGGAAAGCAACAAATTTCTAAGAATTGATAGAAACTAGATGACATGTTTTCCCTTCTAAATTTTCTTCTATTCACTAAATATTATGTTCGTGTAAATTTATCGTTAACCAATTCTAACATTCACCAAGAACTAAACTGAAAGTTTGCAATATATATATATATATATACGAACTAAACTGAAAAAAATACCCAAACATTAACATCTAAAACATAGAGTTAACCTCATAAATAATTATCAAAAAAAATTACAGACGAACTCCTACTCAAGTTAAAGGTGTAATCGCATCAGGGAGAAATAGTAAGAGCCAAATGATTGAAATGAAAAACGGAAATCTTACAGTTGGGTTCATCGGGGGAGTAATTGTGATAGTTCTCGGCTTGAAGAATTTGCTTCAGATGTTTCCAGTGCCTGCCTCTAGATTGGCCTTTAGGATACTTTTCGTACATTTGAATTCGTTTGAAATTCAGGTGGATCGGCAACACTAACTCTGCTTCTATCACCTCCGGCTCCATCTTAAACTCTTGTTAATATCGAATTAAATGTCTTCGGATTTCTGAAATATTTGTAACATTCAAAGGTTTGAAGAAACTTTAAAGAAACAGAAACCCTAACGATTACTCCATGGCGGCAGGCTGAAAACCTCCGACCTGCTTAATCAGGGCGACCGTGAGAAATTTTAGAGAAACAAACACGGATTCAATTTAGCGGGTAAAATATTTCTTCTTTCAAATAAGGCATAAGGCATGAGGACCGGGGAAACGAGTTTTTTCTTTTTTGTTTTTTCCGGTTTGATTTTTATGATTGATGGATGACCCACTCTACCACTATAGAGATTCCAATTTTTCCACGAGAACGGTTCCCGGGCCTCGCCCCGAACGACGTGGAGAATAGGGGAGAGAGTGAGGGAAAAGAATTCCCTGTGAGCTAAACAGGGATGGGGACGGGGAATGCATTTCCCGTCCCTGCCCCCGACCCCAACCCCGCCCTGATTAGCCTTTACATATTTATTTAAAAAAGGTAACGGGAAAAATTCCCCTGGGAATCCCTGTGGGGAATAGGGATGGGGAATGAGATGAGGAGCGGAAATAGGGATGGAGAATGACATCCCCGACCCCGCCCCGCCCTTGGACATCTCTATATCACTACCTATTTTATAACTTCTCAACAAATTATGAAAAAAATGGAAACACAATAAACATTTTATAACTCATGACGTTAGAGATGACCATGTGCTCTAAGGGCGATGGTCATCTTTATCACAATCTTCATTTTTCTCATACAAAAATCAAACGGTGAGAAAAATGGAAAAATCACAACCAAAAAAAATAAAAATAAAAATCATGATAAATATAACCATCGTATTAAGCTACGATAGACATGATCACCTCTAACACGATACTTATAAAATGTAGTAATGCATTATGATGTAAGTAAAAGGTTATATTTCATGTATTTATGGGGAGCGGGCCATTAATCATAAAGGAGCCTTCATACAAAAAAAAAATGTCCCACGGTTAAAAAAATGATTAATATTAACCTTTTGTTGACATCATGGACCATTCAAATTACTTATTTTCTCTCATCATCTTTGTTCACTCTCTTGATGATTGCATGTCAGCATATGTATATACAAGTTCTAGCAAGTTCAGCTAATCATACAACTCAACCCTCAAATCAACATTACCTAGCCCTATATATTTAAGCAAATTTTTTTTTTTTTAATTCTAAAACCCAAAATTTTTCATCTCAATGGTATTTTCTTTGACGATATTTAGGTTTCAAACTTGATACGTACACTACTAATAGTTTCTTACACTCAAAACAAAAAGCGAGACAGAGTGAGCAACAAAGAAGGGACGAGAGCGAGAAATAAAGCGAGACGGTGAGAGAGAGAGCGAGAAAAATTGACTTATTTGGTTTTTACAACTTATTTACTATTATTCTCTTATTTGTAGGATGACAGAGAAATGCATACTCATTCGATATGGAGGTGATTGGATGAGAACCAAAATTAATACACAGGAGGTGATTTAACAAGAATTCTTGTGCCCATTACATTGAATTACGAAGAACGTAAAGTTCACATATGTGGGATTACAAATACAATTCTCTAGAGTTTGGCATCATAATGAGGGGTAAATATAAATTGGACTATGAAACCCCTCTATTATAGGTAAATTCGGACTAAAGAGCAAAATAGGCATCTAGCATATGAAATATTGAATTCGGAGTCAAACGGGAAGTTGGTAAAAGTCAAAAGAAGGGGAAAAAAGGAAAAATGGTATGGTCGAGCCTATACCACGCACCGAGGGCAAGTCTAGGGTTTCTTTAGGTAAATTGATTTGGGGTAAGAAGGAATCTCGATTCCGAAGAGGATATGGAAAGGAAAGGGCTGAAGGGAAAAGTCTATAAATAGGCCATGAGAGCATTGGAGAAGGTAACTAAAAGTTTTGATTTCTTTTCTACTCTATAGTTCTCATACTAACATGGGCATCAAAGCCTTTTTTCGTTGTTTTGCAGGTCCTCTCTTCCTCAAATAACAAATTTACCATTGTTGTCATGTGAAGGATGATGCAAGCACGCAAGCGCACATGGTCAAGTTATAGTAAATTCAGCATAAGAAGTTGGTATCGTCCTCAAGGATCAAATCAACTGTTTGGTCTATCTATTTGAGAATTGTATCAATTTTAACTAAGGATTGAAAATCTAGTTTGAGTTTGTGATTTTTAAAAATAAGTAAAACTAAAGATAAATGAAAAAAATTCAAGAGTTAAAATGTTCTAGGGTGTTGATTTCATTACCTACTTCATTAAACTACTATTCGTGCATTTGTGGAATCATGTGTAAACATCATGCTTAAGTCTAGAAACTTAAATCAAGATTACTTTCTATTTAAAATAACATATTCTCATGCAACTTAGATGATAATTAATTTTTTTATACCAAATTAAGAAGCAAGGCATTAAGCAATGTCACTATTAACCTAACTATTTTCATGAGAGATTAACAATGATTCAATGATACAACTCCACTTAAACATTCAATCCATAAAGTTAAACATTCAACTTAACATTCATTGAAAGCCAATCAATAAGAATAAAGCACAGTACCATTGAAAGACAGAAAGTTCACAATATCCATGAAATCACTAAATACTAATTTAAATTCATAAGTAAATTCAGTAAGACCCCTCATAGCTTTCATCAACATACTTTCATACAAGATTACGAGCATAAAAAATAAAGAAATAGAGGGAAACAAAGAAAAACTACTATCGAAGCCTTCGTCTTCTCTTGAATCTTCCAAGCTTGCCTTGATCTTTACCCCCAACAACTTGAATGGCCTCCGAGATCAATCCTTCACACACTCTAATCTTTTGGTAGCAAAAACTCATTTTAAGGCTTGGGAATTTCATGATGGAGGATGCTAAATAACCCTAGAATATATAGAGAATTCTTTCCTAAAATTGCATTTTTTTTTTCAAATAAGGAAACCTGGCGTCGTGACCTCTATGGTAGCATTGCAGCACTGCCTGTTGCACTACACATTGTAGATTTTTCTTGCTCTCAGGTCTACAGCGTCGAGGGTGACACTAACCAAGCATCGTGGTGCTGCCCTGTTTTGAGCATTTTGAGTTTTTTTTCATCTTTTCTTTGAGATTTAGCTCGATTTGATTTTTTTTACCTCAAATACTCGATTTCTTGATAATTTGCTGAAAAACACTAGCAAACACATTAAATCTAACAAAAATATCCCTCAATAAGAAGTAAAGAAAGTATTTTTCAAGTGCTTTTCACCACCCCAAACTTAGAAATTTGCTAGTCCGGAGCAAAAGTAGAACAAAATCGTAGGGAAATTCAAAATACACATGCAAGTAATTTTCACCTTAACATTCAGTATAATACATTAGATCCATGAGCAGAAATATTCAAAACATATCTCTTATTTGGCAAGGCCAAATCTTTTAATCCCTTATGTGTGTACAAGTCACATTCAATTCAAAATTCTGAAACTGATTTCAAATTCAATAAAAACCCATCGGTTTTCTCCCTAAACTGGTTCATGCACTAATCATCAACCATCAATACATTCAAGAGAGTAATATATCAACTAAGGTACCTTAGACATCACTCTAAGAAGGTCCCTAAACTTACATTCTTTTATTTAGGGGCACTAGCTTTCACACATTCACTGTAGAGACTCATACCACATCAATTCCCAAGCATCGTAACTGACCACAACAAAGGTAACTCTTTTTACCCCTATCCATGCATACACATTACAAGATTAATTTTCTTTTCTCAAATGATATTCTTTTATTTCACTCATTCTTTTGCGCGCAACAAATAAATGGGCGAATATAGTATTTTTTTTCCTCTTAATATTACATTACTAACTATCATGCACAATACTTTCTAACTAGTGAGGCCTTTCGAGGTGAAAACCTAGTGGATTCCAATTAAATCCTTATTCAGTTAAAAATTTTAAAATAAAGTGACTACGTGCTCATGACATGGGAGATTTTAAGAGGAACTTAAACAAATAGCTCAACATCTAAAATAAGGATCATAGGGAGCTCATGTTGCCTGGAAATATTGCTAGTATGTTGGTACCTATCACATGATCTCACATAAGTATAACAATCTAAAAACTTGATTGCAATACCTTTGATGTTCTAGTTGGTCCAAAGTGACCTCTATAAGGAGAAGAATGACAAGCATCAAGAATACATATGACCTCTTCTTGGGGAACACATTTCCTTATGATGTTGTCTCCACAGATTTTGAATAAAAGTGGATCCTCCCGTAGGTAAGACTTGACATTGTGCATAAATATTTTTCTTTGTTGGGAGCTTTGGTTGGGTGGTAGATGCTTCCCTACAAGAAAATTAATTGTGTCAGCATACCATGGTAAATAATCTTACATCTTATACAAGTTCTCATCAGGAAACTCATCAACAATAGAAAAGTTATTTTTCTCCTCTTCATTCTCAAGCCTAGACAGGTGGTCAACTACCACATTCTCACATCATACGAATTTATTTTTGTTAGAGTATATTAGCATGTAGCGTAGCAACAATGATCGATAAGGATTTTAATTCATTAATTTTGGCTATAAATTAAGCATGCTCATAAATTAATAAGAGGGTTTCATATCATACCTTTGTAGAACCACTTAAATCTCGAATTCATCTATAAATTTTCTCCAAATCTTCTTGTGAACCACCTCAAGACCTTCCCTGCTATTCTCTTGGAGTCTTAGATTGAGTTGTGGGACTCAAAATAAGCTTGCATAAAAGAGAATTTGGAGAACAAGCACACTGCTGTAATTTGAAGAACACCTTCTTCAACCTCTCAAGCTTTCCAGCTGAAACTCATGAAGTGCATCAGTTTGCATGCTCGATTTCCACTTCAATCTTCTCTATTTATTGTAGGACTATCATGCAATGAAGATCGTTGCATGAAGAGCAGCTCATGCTTTGGAAATTTGACTCAAGAAAAAGGTGGGAAAGTGAGCTTCTTGGTTGGTGAGTGGAGAAATCCAATTTTTCCATTTTTATTGTTTTCAATTTTTGTTTTACAAATTTGATTTCCAAAATCAATTTTGTTTTCAAAAATTGATAACTTTATTAATTTTAAAAAAATAATTCATTAATTAATTTTCTAATAAAATTAATAATATAAACAATTTAATTAATTCTAATTAATTTAATATCAAATATTAAATTAGTTTTACACAAATTCCACCATCATGAATCCATATTCATGAATTTAATATTTAAATCATATTTAAATAACTTATCATGCTACTCTAAGGTTAATCCATTTACGAGCTAGTATAGGGACCTCATGGACCTACAGATCATGGGCTCCAACGATCCAAAATTAATTGGCTAAACTCTTTACAATGAATTAACCCTCATTTGTTAACTACTAGGTCACTCCACTAAAGCCCATAGTTGCACTCCCCTCACTATAGATATATTATGTCCATTTAATATAACTATGATTAGTAAGTTAACCCTTCATAGGTTATTCGTAATAACGGTTGGGTTAAATGTCTGTTTTACCCCCGAGATTACCTCTTGTTCCTTAAGTCCCACCGATCCTCTAATGAACAATTGGTTTGTGATTCGATCAACAAACCGAGTCCCTCTCAGGCCAATTAGAGGGTGGGGCCCCTTGTTCAAGACCCGGAATCAACATTTAAGGGAACAACCTCTCTACCATCTCTAAAAGCGGATAGGAGTGAATTCCATCTTGCACCCTATGTCCCCAGCTATCTATCCGATCTTATCTCTGAAATGGAAGTTTATTGAGTTGGCGCTGTTGAGCCAACCCTCACCTATGCAAATTTAAGGATAATCCCGAATAAACAAGAGTTCATAGTTAGTTCAGGATTAAGGTCATGTTACCTAGGTCATCGCTTTGAAATAGTCAGTCTTAAATAGTAAATAACTTTATAAAGTAAGAGTGACTAATTTCTGGTCCAATCTTGTACAAACCCATTGCAAGACGCCCCCACTTCTCATGTCATAACATGTACGAATTAGGATCACTTCGTTTGTAACACTTTACAATTCCTTGTAATAACTACAAAGTGAGCCGCATCCAATAGTGTTATCTAAATAAGGCACCCATCCTTATTTATATACTATAAATAATTTTGACTATTTACCCGAACCTAATCCACTTTTATGTCTCCACATAAAGTTTAAGTACTCATGTAATAGTTATAGATCTTTTAGTTTATTGGATTTATTTCAAAAATGAAATAAGCAATTCAAATATTCAATAACAACTTATTGTATTGAATTTTCACAATAAGTTTTATCGTTTACAAACCACGAGTTTTAGGACATAAAACCCAACAATTTTCAATTTGGATTCAAACAGAAAATACAGAGAACATGTAAAATTTGCAGGTTAAACTCTAAAATTACAGCATGGTTGAGAGGAAAGAAAGGGATTTCAAAACTTACCCTTGAAGAACGATTTCTTCGCGTTTCCTCATGAATGATCGCGTTCTCGGTCTCACCTTCACGAACATAACAACCATTATAAAGATGAATTTCTTTTCGGGCACCACCACGAGGACTTTCTCGTTATTCTCAATGATGAGAATCGATGCGAAGTTGTGAGCTCACAACGATTAATTTTGGGAAGGGGGAGGTTAAAAGGTGGGAGGAAGTTATAACTCTCTCCCATTAATAATACTTTAAATTTTAAATAAAACAAATATATTAATAAAATCAATTTATGATATAACATATAATTTATATTATATCACATATAATATAACCTATAGTTTATAAATCTCTCACATAACTTATAGTATTAATATGAGTCAAAATCACATTAAATTTTAAGTTATAGATTTTATATGAATCATATTCATATAATTAATATTTGAATCATATTCAAATATTTATTTCTCTCATTAAAACTTTATAATATAATGTATCATATACATTATACTAATTATATTTCATATAATTAATTCACATCAATTAATTTGAACAAATCAAATTAATCCAAAATTAATTCGATTCTCATTCAGCCTAATTGAGCTAACGAAATGACCTTATGAACCTAATTAATTAAACTCCAATGGTATTTGATTAATTAATTAAACTCTTTAATTAAATTAATCAACCTCCATTAACTGTCAGTCACTTCACTAAAGACCGACAATTACACTCTTCTCACTACAAATATATTTCTATATCCATTGGATATAACCAATCAAAAGTACATTGACCATTCACAAATTATTTGTAAGTATAGCTAGGCCATAATTACCATTTTGCCCCTATATTTACATCTAACTCCTTAAGTACCACTGATCCCTCTAATGAACAATAAGTTATAGTCCAACTATAATTAAACCTTTCTCTGATTAGGTGAAGGTGAGGCGTTTCATTGTTCAAACCTCTAGAATCAGCCTTTAAGGGGGCAGTTTCTCTACTTACCCTAATAAAAGGGAAGAAGTGAATTATTTCTTGTGTAGCTGTGTTCTCAACTCCTCAATCAGACGAATTCCCAAAATGGTAGGCATATTGAGTTGTCAAAATCTGGTCACTCTCACCAATGCAAATTAAAGAACCGTCTTCATAGGTAGGAGTTCATGACTCACTCAAGATTCAAGTCAAGTCACCTATGGTCATCTTGGTGAAAAGTCTCTTTTAGCAACGGTGTTACAAAGAGATACAATCATTTCGTGGTCCGATCTTCTATAAACTCTTTGTATAGGATGCCTCCGCTCACATGTCTCCACATGAATGATCAGGATCATATCATTTATAGCACTTTACAACACTTGTAACAATTATAAAGTGAGTCGTATCTGTAGTGTCACCAGGATAAGTACCCAACCTTATCCATCTACTACAGACTATTCAGGTTATCATTGAAACATGATCCACCTGTATATCTCTACATATATGTTTAAATTACATAGAATAACCTATGATTTTTAGTTTATTGGATTGAGTGTATGCATATAAAATAACAATTATTTTATTGATAACAACATACATGATTAATAGCCTCTGAATCAACTATCCAGACAAAATCATCATTCTTTACTAAGCATGTCTCCAAGAAAAGTAAATTGGATTTACTGTTATTGAAATTTTTTCTTTTCTAGAGAGGAGTGGGATCAACTTGAAACCCCTTATTATAAATTCCAAGTTTTATCTTAGAGGATGAACCTCTTTGATAAACTTCACCAAAGTTGGCAACATTTGCCTCCTCTATAAGTCCCTTAACATTCAATATGGATCGAAGTTTATTTAGAGAACTGATATTACTGGTTTCGTTAATATCAACCCCATCCTGCTTGAATTGAGAGGACATTCGCTTAAACAAATCTTGCATTGATTGCATGATTTGAAGTGTGGTGACCATGCTTTCAAATCTTTTAGCTAAGACATCAGGTATGCTCGCCAAAATGTGAACTCGGGTCTTATTATTGGCCTTCGTCCACCTTTCATATGCATGATAGCACCGAAAATGTACTATTTTTCTCTTTTTAATTCTAGGTTGTTACTATGTTTAATGTATTTATTTGATGATTTTGTAGGTACTGAGCATTTTGGAGATAGAATCGATCGTTACGAGCTATTCGGGGTTAATTTGGAGCAATTAGAAGCTAATTTGAGCAACCGAACTTCAAAAGGACGTGAATGAACGAAAATTCCCCTCGATGGAGTGTTGCGCAAAGCTATAAGGCAATAGCTACCTATTTTGTGGAAAATAGGCCAGCATTGCAACGCTACAAATTAAAGATAGAAGCGCGTTGCAAGGCAGGGTGGCGTTGCACCACTAATCTGTGCAGCGTTGCAATGCTGCGACCCTGCTCTATCTATAGTTTTCTTCGCTTTAGGTCAGATTAATTCAACCATCTTCGGCCTCCAGCCGAATTTCCCCTATGTTCTCTCTTTCACTTTGTATTTTGGGTGTTTCTTTAGTAATTTATCTAGTAGATACCGGATTGTAGCTTCTCCATCTTCATGGGAAGGTAAGGTCTTGATTTCTTAGCTTAGGGTTCGAAGGAACTCGATGTAATTTTGTGAGATTTTGATTTATTGATGTATACGAACTTGTCTATGGGTTTTAATCCGAATTTACATTTATGAATTACATGATTTTAATTGTTGATTGACACCCAATGATTTTGTTGTGTAATTCTAATGCTTTGTGATTAACTTGTAATATGTGACATATAATTATAAGTTAATCCCAATGGAAGCAATAAGTTCGTTAGGCAAAAAGGACTACTCCTATCAACCTAGAGAAAAACCATATTGATTGCTATTTATATGTTATTTGAAATAATGGTAGTTTATTTTATATATGCAATAATTCATTAAAGAAAAATCCAAGGTTATTTTATGTAACTTAAACATGTATGTGGTTGACATACAAGTGGATTATGTTTAAGTGATAACCTAAATGGTCTATAGTATATTGATAAGATTGGATACCTCATCCTGGTGACACTACGAATATGGTCGATTTTAGAATTATTATAATTGTTATAAAGTGTTACAATGATATGTTCCTGATCATTCATGTGGAGATATGCGAGTGGAGGTATCCTATACAAAGAGTTTGTATAAGATCGAACCAAGAAATGGTTAGTCTCTCTTTATAACACCATTACTTGAAGAGACTTACATTTCACTAGGACGATCATAAGTCACTCGACCTTAATCCTGGGTGAGTTGTGAACTTCTATCTATGAGGGCGATCCTTTAATCTGTATGGGTGAGAGTGGCCAGATTCATCGACTCAATATGTCTACCATTTTGGGATTTATTTAAGTAGGGAGTTGGAAACACAACTACACAAGATGGAGTTCACTACTTCCCGTCTGTAGGGTAAGTAGATGAATTGCTCCCTTAAGGGCTGACTCCGAGTCTTAAATAATGAGGCCTTATCTTCTCACTTGTCCGAGAGAGATTAGTTTATAGTTGAACTATAAACTGTTTGTTCATTAGAGGGATCGGTGGTACTTAAGAAGTTAGATGTAACTATAAGGGTAAAGTAGTAATTTGACCTAACTGTAGTTATGAGCAATTCGTGAAGGGTCGAATTATTGTTGATTGATTAATATCCATGAACACAGAAATATATCTACAGTGCGAAGAGTGTAGTTGTGGGTCTTTAGTGGAGTGACTTACAAGTAATGAATATTGATTAATTTAATTAAAGAGTTTAATTAATTAATTAACCTCTATCATCGGAGCTTCTAATCTGTAAATCCATAAGGTCCCCTTGCTAGCTCACTAAGGGTAAAAATAAGAGTCAATTAATTTTGGATTAATTTGAATTATTCAAATTAAATGAGGAAATTAATTGTATAAGATACAATTAATATAATGTACATAGATACATTTTAGTATATAGTTAATCATAAATATGATTTATAATTAATACTATATATGAGAGAAATAAATATGTAAGTATGATTCAAATATTATTTATATGAATGAGATTCATATAAAACTATAAGTTAAAATTAATATGAATATGATTCATAATAAAACTATAGGTTATATGAGAGAATAAGATACTTGAATGAGATTCAAGTGTTTAATAATATGAATGAAATTTATATTATAACTGTAGGTTAAATTTAATATGAATAGATTCATATTAAAACTATGTGTTAAATTTAATGTGAATGAGATTTATATTAAAAATATAGTATATGAGAGGAAATACATTTGAACATGATTCAAATGTGATATTAATTAAATATATGATATTTAATTAATTGATATTAATTTATGTTTATTTAATTAAATTAAATCAAATAAGATTTAATTTAATTAAATATAAAATTTAACTCCCCTGCAATTAACAAGGGAGTTAACATAAGATTGATAGGAGTTTTCTTCCATCCCCTCTCACTTGTAATTCATAGAGAAGGTGTATTTCTCTGATGTTTCATGGAAGAATAGGAAAAATTCTTCTTAAAATTTTTCTCTTAAGCAATCACTTTCTCAATTATTTTGTCCCTTATCAAAATCGAAAAGCCCACAACTCCTTCCATTCTTATTCCGAAGAATAGCAAGAAAGGTTCGGTGGTGGTATATCTGTACGTTGAATTCGAGGGAATTGCTTGTGGAACGAGGTGTTCGTGATAGGAAGGGGAAACATTGAAGATTGTCTTCAAGGTTAGTTTTTTTCTTCTCTTCTTCTCTCTGTATCAGCATATTTATCTATAGATTTATATTTATTCTATTTTTGTACGTTTTTCTTTGTTTTGCTCAGTTTTGAAAACGAATTTTGAAAGCACACGCGTTCACGGGCTTCCGCTAAGGAATTCGATTCTTTCACTGATCACATTACTAAACCATGTAGCATTTACACAAATCAACTTCTTCAAATCTTCATTGACTTCAATACGAATTCTCCCATGTTGAAGGACATGTTTGTCCACTTGAATGTTACGGGAATGCATACGTTTCTTTCCAATAGATGCAAATGTTGGAGTTGATGCCCTAAATCTCGTAGGATCCTATAGTTTGTAAATATTGTTGAACACACTCATTATGTATTTAATAAAATATATGATATTTTATTCATTGTCTATAAAATATTTAATATTTTAGTTACATTAACCACAAACCAATAAACTAACATCCAAAGTATTTTTTTGTAACTTAAACATGTATGTAGAGACATACGGATGGATCATGTTTAAGTGATAACCTAAATGGTCTGTGTAGATGGATAAGGCTAGGTACCTTATCTTGGTAACACTACGAGTATGGCCCGCTTTGTAGGTGTTACAATTTTTGTAAAGTGCTACAAATTATCTGATCCTGATCATTCATGTATAGACATACGAGTGGGGATATTCTGTACAAAAGAGTTTATATAAAATCGGACTACGAAATGTTTAGTCTCATTATATAACACCGTTCATAATAGAGACTTACATTTCATCAGGATGACCATAGGTAACATAACCTGAATCCTGAGTGAGTTGTGAACTCCTGTCTATGAGGGCGGTCATTTGATTTGTATGGGTGAGAGTGGCCAAATCGCTGACTCAACAAGCCTACCATTTTGGCGATTCGTCTGATTGGGGAGCTGAGAACACAACTACACAAGATGGAATTCACTCCTTCTCTGAGGCAGAGGTAAGTAGATAAATTGCTCCCTTAAGGGCTGATTTCGGATCTTGAAGGCAAGGGGTGGAATACCACAAAGAGAAAGGGTACCTAATAAAAAAAGTGATGTCACATCCTCTCCTTGTCCGAGAGGGGTTTAGTTATAGTTGGACTTGATCTATCGTTCATTAGAGGGATCAGTGGTACTTAAGGAGTTAGATGTAACTAAAGGGGCAAAACGGTAATTTGGCCTAGCTGTACTTACGAGCAATTTGTGAAGGGTCATCGTACTATTGATTGGTTATATCCAATGGACACAAAAATATATTTATAGTGCAAAGAGTGCAGCTGTCGGTCTTTAGTGGAGTGCCCGACGGTTAATGGATGGTGAATATTTTAATTAAAGAGTTTGATTAAATATTCATATACCGTTGGAGTTTCAAGCTATAGGTCCATGAGGTCCCCTTGGTAGCTCAATAGGATTTAGTTGAGAATAAGTTTTTAGATTAATTTGAATTTTTCAAATTAGTAGAGGGATTTAATTATATATGACATAATTAAGTTATTTTAATTATATGTGATATAATTATTATAATGTATTTGATACATTATAGCTTAATTGAGAGAAAATAAATATTTGAATATGATTCGAATATTATTAATATGAATTGGATTCATAATTGTTAATTTAATATACATATGATTTATATTAAATGTTATATAAGAGAGGGAAGAAACTATAGGTTATATTGTATGTGATACAATATCAAAACTATAGGTTATATGTTATATTTGATATAATATATAATTTAATATATGATAAGTTAGTTATCATATTTATATTTATATTATTATTTTTTTTAATAACAAGAAAGGGAGTTACAACTCCCTTCCTATTCTTTTCTCTCACCCACTTGGGTGGTGGTTATATTTGGCAAGGAGAATAAAAAGAAAATTATATTTTTTCTTCTTCTAGTAGTTGGTTGAGAGATTGAGAAAGTGTAAATGGCAGAAGTGTTCCGTGTCTCTGAGTTCTTTGTGAGAGAGTTCTCAATCTTCTTCCTTTATATTAAGTTTTCCCTCATAACCAAAATAGTCAGAGCCCACCGCTCTTGGGTTCTCACCCTGAGAATACCAATGTAACTTTTGTGGTAGTGTCCGGTTTTGTTCAAGGTTAATCTCGAAGAAGGTCGCTCGTGATCTGTTTGAGGGAAAACGTGAAGAAAAGGTCTTCAAAGGTGAGGTTTCTTGAAACCTTTTAATTCTTTCTAACACATGTTGTGACTTAGAAATAAATGCATATCTTGTTTATTGTTTACTGTAAACTTTATATTCAATGAAAATGGAATTTGGTTGATTCGCTTTCACTCAAGGTTCTCTCATTAGAGTTCCTTCAACAAAACTACTGTCTAAAAAATAAAATTGAATCAGTTCATTATATATGTTAGTAAACAAAAATTTGTACGAATACTAACTTGAAGTATCACCTATAGAAGATCTCATGAGAGGAGTGTTCTCGACCTTATTAAATTCTTATTCATCCTCATTTTGCCTATTTGGGTTTGTACTGTATCTGTATACACACACAAAAGATAAAACGATTTAAAATAATAATTAAATATGTGTAAACTAGGAAAGAAAAATGAATAAATACATGGTTAGTCGTCGTTGTTATTTGAATCAAATTGTTCATAAGCACTCTAACTATTCTGAGTTAATTGTACATGTTCTTCTTCATTGTTTATGAAGTTGTTATCGGTCGTTCCAAACCTATAGGATAAATTTCATCTCTATATAAAGTATCATCCTTAATGAATTTTTCAACTCTAACTCCACCCACGATTTCTAACATTTCTATTTGTTCATTTTTAACATCTTATACTTTTGGCACGTCTCATATTTGTTTATTTTTTTTACTATTTAAACAACTTTCCACTTACTACTATAATTTGGGTTGTTGAGGTAAAAAAATTATTGTGCTTGGTTGGCAAAATGAAAGGTTCATCAACATATCGAAAGTGAGACGTATTAGTTGATTTGTATCCTAAATCCATTTGTATTTCTTTTTTTTTTTTTTGTTATCTATGTCAAACCATGTACACTCGAACATAAAAAAACATGTCTTCTCTCTGCATATTGAAAGCCCAAAACATTGTCCAAGACACTATAAAAATTATAGTCGACACTTTCACTATCACTCTCTTTGGCTACCATGATTCCACTATTTTGTGTAGATCAACGACTATCACGCTATATATTGTGAAAGCATACTCCATTGACAATGCATCCACTGTAGGAGTACACCTCAGACGAAGGTCCCATTGACAATGAATAAAAATTATCGTACATATTTTCTCCATCATGCAATTGTAGAACTTGATAAGTCACTATATGTAAACGATGACTAGTTATAATAATAAAATTACATTTCTCTACTTTCAATACTATATACACTTACCTGAGTTTCAAACCAGTTATGAATTTTATGTTGATGTCTTATATATAGGTTAGAGGCGTTATGTTCTTGAGAACGAATTAATCTCACGTATTTCCTATATTAGCCACGATAACAAAGAGTTGTAAAAAAAAATGTTATTTCGCATATTGTACCTTATAATCGGTCATTAGAAGGTTCAAAACGTACTTGCAATAAACTTTTATTTCTTTACGGTTGTTGGGAATATACCCATGTGTAATGTGTTTCTCCTTTGCTAATAATGACCTTAAAGTTGGACACCCTAATGGTCATACCCTCTATCTAAAAATTCAAATTTACCACACATCTCATACCCGGGAATGTTATCATCATTTTTTTTCATCTTTGTTGAATCTCATTTCAATACCAGTAAGATATTTCAAACCAAAATTCCATGATTCATTCATTATAAATGTCTCCGCTATAGATCCCTCAAGACGTGCTTTATTCCGTACATATTGCTTTAATGTTCATAAACTTCTTTGAATAGGATACATCCAACTCTAACTAACTGGACCAACCACTTTGGTTTCATATGGTAAGTGAACAACAAGATACACCATTACATCGAAGAATGTTGGCGAAAAGATTTTCTCCAACTTGTAAATTATGACTATGATATCTACTTGTAATCGGTTCAATTCACTGATACATATTGTTTTTGCACATATATCATGGAACAATGCACACAATTCAACAATAATAGTGGACACATTCTTTTATAAGTATGCTCAAATACCAATAGGGAGAAGTTGATGAAGCAGAATGTGACAATCATATTGGGGTTTATGCCCTAAACTCGTGGTTTGTAAATTTCTAAACAAATTATTAAATACAATTTTTTTTATTTATTCTAATAAATAAAATGTTATTTATTTTCTTACATGACTCAAATCCAATAAACTAAGATCCAAGGTTATTTAATGTAACTTAAACAATATGTTGTTAACATACAAATGGATTGTGTTCAAGTAATAACTTAAAAGGTCTATAATATATGGATAAGCTTGGGTGTCTTATCCTAGTAACACTGTCGATATGACCCACTTTGTAAGTGTTACAAACGATTTGATCCAAATCGTGGAGACATGTGAGTGAGGGTATCCTATACAATGAGTTTGTATAAGACCGGACCACAAAATATATAATCTCTCTTTGTAATACTGTTAACTGAAGAGATTAATATTCAAATGATGACTATATGTAACTCGATCTCAATCTTAAATGAGCTATGAACTCATGCTCATGAAGATCGTCCTTTGATTTGTATGGGTGAGAGTGGCTCGAGTCACCACCTCAATATTCCTACCATTTCAAGGATGAGACTGAGTGGTGAGTTGGAAACATAGTTACACCAGATGAAATTCACTCATTCCCATATTTAGAGTAAGTAGATAAGTTATTCCCTTAAGTGCTGACTCCAAAACTTGAACAATGAGACCTTACCCTCTCACTGGTCCGAGAAGGATTTTGTTTATGGTCGAACCATAAAGTTCATTAAATGATCAGTGGTACTTAAAGGACCAAGAGGTAACTACAGAGGTAAAATGATAATTTGATCTAGCTATAGTTACGAACAACTTGTGAAGGATTAACTTATATGAAATGGTTAAATTAATGACACATAAATATTCTACAGTTCATAAGAGTGCAACTATGAGTTTTTAGTGGAGTGCCCCTATAGTTAATGAAAATTGATTAATTTATTTAAAGAATTTAATTAATTGATATCGTATCATTGGAGCTTATAACTGTAGGTCCATTAGGTCCATTGCTAGCTCACAATGGGTGAAACAAAGATTTTAGTGTTGAAAGAATTTGAAATGTTCAAATTAGTTTAAGGAAATTTATGTTAATTGTATATAATATAATTAATATAATGTATATAGATACATTATAATATATAGTTCATTTTAAATTATATTCAAATTTAAACTATATAATAAGAGAGTATTAATATTTGAATAAGATTCAAATGTTAAATTAATATGAATTGAATTTGTATTAAATCTATAGATTAAAATTAATTTGAATGAGGTCCATATTAAAACTATAAGTTACGAGAGCATTGTCTATTAGAATACGATTCATACATACATTAAATTAAATATATGATATTTAATAAATGAATTGATTAAATTAGATTTAATTAAATTAAATAATCCCTTGGGAAGGAAGTTGTAACCCCCTCACTTATTTTACGTGGATTGTGTTATTCATAGAAAATACAACAACTCTCTACAAAAAGAGAGGGAGAGACATATAGGAAGAAAACTCTCCCAGAAAACTCTCTCTCAAAACTTGCAGAGAAGAGTTCTCTACATAACACTATTCCCTTCTTTTTCAAGAGGATCTCATCATCCCTTCCCTGTCCAGAGAGTAGCAGAGAAGGTTTGTTGATGGTGTTCAGTTTGAGAATTATACGTGCTGTGTTTTCATCAAGAATAAGAGAAGTTTCTGAAGACGGTTCTTCAAAGATAGTAACTTCTTCTTCCTTGTAACTTGTACAAAAGCATGCTTAACTCACTATATTTTAGTATTTTGTAACTTGAATTTCTTGAATTTAATTGAAGGAAAGTAATCACACGCCTCCGCTAGTAATTCAATTCCTTCAATTCATGTGTCTTCAACCCCAGTATTTTCCATCTTTACCATCCATATATCGTGATATATTAGACACGAATCCATAAAAAAAATTTCATTGATTTCAAGAACTTACAAAACTCGACCCGTTCATTGTTAGTTTATGTGTATGCGTCGTGTGGGCTTACAACTTTGGTTCCTTACCTATTGAAATTTATAATTGTATTGACTTAAATCCTAAACTTTTGGGATTGTATCGATTTAATCTCCAAACTAATAATTATATCAATTTAGACCCTAAAATTTTATAAGTGTATCATTTAAACCATGGACTTTCATAATTGTATCAACTCAAACCTTTCATTATATTTTATTTAGATATACTTATGAAAATTTAGAGTTTAAATTGATATATTT
Source organism: Benincasa hispida (assembly GCF_009727055.1). Taxonomy (NCBI): domain Eukaryota; kingdom Viridiplantae; phylum Streptophyta; class Magnoliopsida; order Cucurbitales; family Cucurbitaceae; genus Benincasa; species Benincasa hispida. The sequence goes on from NC_052354.1 coordinate 29,463,799, forward strand.
ATGAAAGTTCAAGGTTTAAATTAATACGATTATGAAAGTGCAGGATCTAAATTAGTAGAATTATTAGTTTGAGGTTTAAATTAAACAACTCCAAAAATTTAGAATTAAGATTGATATAATTTCTAAAATTTAGGGTTCAAATTGATATAATTTTTAGTTTAGGATTTTAATTGATATAACTCAAAATTTATGGATATTAATTGATATTTACTCGATTTTTTTTCTATATGCATTATATCCCATTTATGTCATACCAACGGTTTTGACTAATATGGAAGTTGGATGATTTTCCTTATAAATATTAAAAGAAATGCCCTAACTCTACTTGACCCCGTCCATCCCGCCTGTTTCTTTCTTCCCATTCCTATTTTTCGCAGGCCGACTACATTTCAGCAGCTACTTTTCACCGGCTACTTCTCCATTTCAGCAGCTCAGTGTCGCCGCCATCGTCGCCGCCGCCTTTCTTCGTTTCAGTGCCGCCGCCCCCACTTTCCGCTCGTGCGGCTGTAGCCTCTCTCCTAGCGGTTTGCACTGGTTTTCTACTCTCTTATTGTTGCCGATATTCTCCTTATCTCCATTTCGTATTTTTTCTCACTTGAGAACTCAAATTAAGACTTGTCTAATGAAAGAAACTTTGAGTCATTTTGATTTTCTTTTTTTTTTTTTTTTTGTTTGTAATAGCAAACGAAAAAGAATGCGGCAAAGTTTGACTCTCGAACTACCGTGTTCTACCCTCTGCCTTTTGTTTTCTTGTACATGTTTGTTAATTGAGGGAATTTTTTTTTGATCGATGGAAAAATGTCCTCGGCCATATTTATTGTGGTAGATTATTTTTGGTTTTGGCTTTTGATGAGTTTTTAAATTAATATTGTGGTGGGTGAGACCGACCATGAGTCTTCGTTTGCATTTATGCTAGGATTTCAGGGCTTGTTCTCTCTCAGAGACCAGGCGGGAGAAAAGGAGAGTAAGAACAAGTCTGAGCTTTATTTCACTGATTTATCAACTTGTGTTTGTTGTTTCAGCCAACAATGGATATCGATTCTGATGTGGGTCATAAATCATACGATGATACTGAGTGCAAGCCAATGGAGTCTGAAGATTCAAATGTATATTAAGTACCTTTAGTTTCCTTAAGTATAATTTTTTTTTTTGTATTGTTTTTCTTTTGGATATATGGTAATTCTTGGTGTTTGGTGCGTAAGAAAGTGATGAAATTATTCTCTGAGTTTATTGTCTCGTCTATTTAGGATTTTACTCCAGTAGTTGTGAGATTTTTAAATAGACAGTTGGTTTTACTTTCTCTGTTGTATGTGTATCTTTGGGTCACATTTTGACCATGTTCCAATAATATGTTGAAAACACATCTGGTTTTGTAATATGTATACATGTGTGTGTGTATATATATATATATATATATATATATATGACTCCGTTTTTTCCTCTTTTCGGATAGTTTATATATATATACATATGTATGTAGAAGGGTTAGCAAAAGAGGGATTTGCTGATTCGATTAAGAACTTGAATATTGAGGAGTTATAATCTTATTTTGTCATGTTTCTTCAAAAAATATTTAGCTCCTTTCTGTTTGGTGCATTAAAAGGTCGGGGGAAATCATTTTCTAAGTTTCTTGTTCGGTTCCATTTCAACTGCCTTGTTCAATAAGTTGGAGGAAATTATTTTCTAAGTTTCTTGTTTGGTGCATTAATCACTTAGTTATGAGATTTTAGAAAATGCGTGGGTTTTACTTTCTGTGTGTGTGTATGTGTTTTGGTTACATTTGAACTGCCTTGGTCAATAAGTTGTTAAGAATTTAAGAGATGGTCTTGATTTGTAGTCGTTTTGGTATTTTGATATTAAGGATAAGGGTAAAGCAAAAGAGGAGCTTGCTGATTCAATTAAGAACTTAAATATTGAAGAATCATCTGGGCATGCAGGGTCTTCAGCCACAAACTTCAGGCGAAAACCAGTTATTATCATTGTCATAGGGATGGCAGGTATTTTTCAATGAAAAATTTTGTCACTGTGGAAGTTTGTGGATGCAGTTAATCTTAACTTAGTGTTAAAATCCATGGTGTCTGTATTGAAGTTCATCACTTACAAATAGTAAAACTAAATATTGCCCCTATTTTGAGACGGATGGACTTAAACTTCTGTAAGGTATATTTTTAAGTATGCCCACTTGCCTACCCATGTTCCTTCGGTTTCCAGAATCCCATATCTAGGACCAGATTGAGGAGGTTCTACCAGGTGAGGTGGGGCTTTGTCACCCTTCCCTAGTAGTTCAGAAACTTGATCATAGGAAATTTGAGAGAGGAAATATTTCATCCTATTTGAATGCATGTGGAGGCTCCATCAGGGATAAGAGCCTCTTTAGTATAAGATCATGTTAATTAAATACGGTCAATCTCTGGGAAACTTCTTAGGCTATGAAAGGTCTCGGTTTTGGATATTATTTTCTGTATTGTATCTTCTTTTCCATGCTTCTAAGGTTTTTTCTAAATAAAAAAATTTATTATTATTATTATTATTATTATTATTATTATAATCTGTACCCCGTTGAGGATGCAAAGAAAGATGAAAAGGATGAAATAGAGTGAGAGATAGAAAAGTTTCAGTGAGTTTAAGAACAGAGATTTTAGACAGTGGAAAGAGAAAATAAGATGGTTTAAATAATAGAGATAAGGAGAGACCACAAAAAAGTGAGAAGAATTAAGAAGGGGAAAATAGAGAAGAAAAAATAGAGGGAAAAGGTCTAACATGCTTATTTATATTCAAATATACAACCTTGTCTATGAGATGGATTGTTTTTTATTCTTGAAAGTTTGTTTGTTTGTTTGTTTGTTATTTTTTTTGTTCTTGTAACATTGTCAATCGTAAAGAGATTGAGTGGTGTGCTTGTTAGATAAGTTTTGTGCAACTGCAGTGGATAGATGGATTATGAGATTAAATTTGGGTTGATGTTTCATATGTCTCAACTCAACCTTTCCTTGAAGAAATATTTGAAAGAGTATCTTGACAATTTGTAAAATCAGACATCTTAAAAGATCTTCAATATCCATTTGTTGTTTTTACCATTTGGTTTTTCAAGCTTTGGTTTTCAACCTTACTCTGAAGCTGTTGGTTGTCCTACCAAATCAACTCTATGTTTCTGGTATAAAGAAGTTATCATGAAGTTTTCGGTTTGAATAAGATGGTACCAATTAACTATCATGGGTTGGCCTAGTGGTAAATAGAGGGCATGACCTTGATAAAGAGCTAAGAGGTCATGAGTCAATCCATGCTGGCCACCTACTTAGTATTTAATATCCTACGTGTTTCCGTATACTCAAATGTTGTAGGGTTAGGCGGGTTGTCCTAATTTAAAAAAAAAACTGCCAATTTGACAAGTCAATCAATGTGTTTTCCAAGCTTGTGTCTTGTTTGTTGTCACAACTATTGAGGTCATTTGGCTACAGGATGTTGTGGGTGGTTTTAAGATTGATTTGATACTTGAAGCTGAAGATATTCTTGCTATTTTACCCATTGCAAGGTCTTTGAGGTGGTAAAAAGTTCGATTTTGCTGTTTGGAGTGTTTTGCTAGTTATATTAGGAGGGTCTTAGACCTAGTTGTTTGGATAAAATTCTTGTTTAGTGGCTTTTGGGTCTTTTAGTTGGTTTCTGTATTTGTTTAGTTGTTTGTTTGTCGTTTTTGCATGTAAGCTCTTGCTACTTATTTGTAAAATTTTATTTCATCTATGAAAAATTCTGTGTTCCTTGTAAGAAAAAAGATATCTACGGAATTGAGGTTGAGTTTGTTTTGTGGTTCTTTTTTAGATAAGGAATATTTCATTGAATAAATGAAATAAAGGGGAGACCCCCAAGCAAGTAAAGGTGATTACAAAACATTTCATTGTTTTGTGATTCAGAAACAAGTTTTTAGAAAACATGGGGTGCAACATAAAACAAGTTTGTAGATGTCTTATTTTGAGAACCATTTCCAGAAACAAGTTTGCCAGGTGACCCAAGAGTTTTATGAATGTTCTGTTCTTTTAGCTTTTACAGGCTCCTACCTGCTATCTTATTTTATTATTTTATTTTATTTGAATGAAATGTTATTGGTTTCGGTTTAATGTTACATTGTTGTAATGATGTGGCTTTTCCAGGGAGTGGGAAGACAACTTTGCTTCATCGTCTGGTGTGCCACACACATGCATCAAATATCAGGGGTTATGTAATGAATCTCGATCCTGCTGTAATGACACTACCTTTTGGTGCAAATATTGATATAAGAGATACTGTGCGGTACAAAGAAGTGATGAAACAATTCAATCTTGGGCCTAATGGAGGAATTTTAACGTCACTTAACTTGTTTGCCACCAAATTTGATGAGGTGAAATTTCATATGTATCTCTTTCTTAATTTATGTTCACTTTCCCATTACAGCAAACGATATTCCAAGCATATTCCGTTTCCCCACCTCCAGGGATCTTTAGGGGGTGTGGGTAGGTGTAGAGTTGTGAATTCTAAGGAATTGTGAAGAAAATTAATGTTTTTAGTTGTGGGGCTTATTAACTCCTTGACCCAAACAAACTTCGCTCGGTCCAACTCCTTAGCCAAATACTCCCTTGGCCTTCAGTTTGGAATGATGATGTTTTTCATCATTTGTTTTCTGAACAGTAAAAGATGATTTTATGCTAACGTGAAAGTTCAGGACTAATGCTCGTGTATATTTAGAAGTCATGGCTTTCTCACATCAAGTGCATCAAGTTGATATTGATTGCATATTTCCAATATTATTTTAGTACATAGTATTTCTTCTAAATTTATACTATACATAACATACTCTGCTGTATTATCGTATAAAAGTTTCTTGTTGGACTGTGTAATCTCAGGTAATTTCAGTGATTGAAAAACGAGCAGATCAGCTTGATTATGTCCTTGTCGATACTCCTGGTCAGATCGAGATATTCACGTGGTCTGCATCTGGGGCCATCATTACTGAGGCTTTTGCTTCCACCTTTCCCACTGTAATTGCTTATGTTGTCGATACACCTCGTTCATCTAATCCAGTCACATTCATGAGCAACATGCTTTATGCCTGTTCTATCCTCTACAAGACAAGGTTGCCAGTTGTGTTGGTTTTTAATAAGACCGATGTGGCAAAACACGAGTTTGCTTTGGAGGTAATTCGCCATAGTAACTTGGGCTTTCTTCAATTACTTTTTTTATATAATAGAGTGGAATCACCCAAGCGGTGACCCCTGCTGGTAAAGACCTACCCTTCAAGAGTCCAAGTTTAAGCCATGGAAAACATAATAATTTAAAATCCGTACTGGTATTGTCTATTAAGGCCATTCTAGGGTAGTGGGCAAAGTCTCCCAATGAATAGTGGGGTGGAGTGAGCCATGAGCATATCCTAGTGTTATTAAAAAGGAACAAAGAAAGAGAGAATATAGTTAGAATCCTAATGTTCTCAATTGAAAACTTAGACCTTTGCCCCCCAAGAAATGCTTCATTTTCAATAAAGATCTGCTCTTGAACCTTTGCCTGTATATAGACACATCAACATTATTGCGCTCTATATTTCCCTCTTTAGATTATCAATAGTATTACAAAGCTCTTGAAATTTGAGAATGTTAAAAAAGGAATTGTGCATGCAGTGGATGGAAGATTTTGAAGCGTTTCAAGTTGCAGTCAGTTCTGATAAATCTTACACCTCCACACTAAGTCATAGTCTTTCCCTTGTGCTGGATGAGTTCTATAAGAACTTGAAATCTGTTGGAGTTTCTGCAGTTTCTGGCGCCGGAATGGATTCTTTCTTTAAAGCAATCGAATCCAGTGCCGAGGAGTACATGGAAAACTACAAGTAACTAGACCAAATAAAGCTCTGAATCTTTTCATCTGTAAATCTATCAGTTAGAGAACGATTGTACAGGTTTGAAAGTTGCAACAACTTTGATATTTATGCTACTTTTGGCCTTTTTTTTTTTTCAGGGCAGAGCTTGACAAGAGAGTTGCCGAAAAGCAGCGGTTAGAGGAAGAGCGCCGACGGGAAAACATGGAGAAGTTGAGGAGAGATATGGAGAGCTCCAAGGGACAAACCGTGGTTTTGAGCACCGGTTTGAAGGATGACAAGAATAAAACTAAGATTGTTGACAATGATGATGAAGAGATTGATGAAGAAGATGAAGATGATGATGATTACGAAAGATTTACCGAAGAGGATGATGCCATCGATGAGGATGAAGATGAAGAGGTTGCTAGATTCTCCTTTTAGTAGTGATACAGACATGATTGCATATAGGAGAAGTAAAATGAAATTGTGTATAGGTTTTACGAAGGAACCGAGTCACCATTCACTCCGAACACAAGAATCTGCCATTGTTTGTTCTGTGATTTTCCATTTTGATGATGGTCCTTGTCATCTATAGGAGTTTTGGTTTGAAAGCTGACTTTCCCATGTCCTTGTAATGTTGTACATTTTGATGGTTTATGACTCCCTGTTTATGATGCCAAATATAAAATCAAAAGTCGAGAATTGGTGCTCCCTTTTATTGGACCTGGGTGACCTCTTATCTATTAAAGCTAGTTTTTTTTTTATAAGTTTCAAATTTACCATCAAATACTTGCTTTGTATAAAAGAAAAATATTGTCAGCAATTTTCTTCAAAACACCACACCGAAATGGAAGATATGAATTGGCCATATAGAGGCATGGTTTTTGGTTTTACTTCAAGTTTTAATTATTAATATTATGTTTATATTAGTGATTTTTTTTTAGGAAAAATTACGAAAAGCATCCCTAAATTCCAATCACACTTGTAAATTTTTAATTTGATCAAAGACACGTCTTTATTAGTTTTTGTTGTTTCTTAAATGGTTGCGACCTTTTATTAAATTAAATTTTATTCGTAAATATTTATAGTTTCTCTCTCCTTTCTCTTGGTCTCTCTCCACTCTTCATTCCTGTTATTCTCATCTCTTTCTGATTATCTTTTGAGAAACTTGATCATCAAAGAGAGTGAAAATATATACCAGCATCGTACTTGATCATCATCTCTTTCTGATTATCACTTCTCGATTTCGAAACAAAATGTTGGTCAATTTTGGCCAAAAATTAGAAATGCCCAATATATACCAGCATCGTACGTTGCACGTTCCCAATTTCCTTGATGTGGGTTTGGTCAAACTTATCTACAAAGCACAACACCAACTAACAGAACATGAAGTTTTGAAAATGATAAACACAGACAAAACTTCTCAATCCAGAGTGGGATTGAAGGCGATTAAGAAGAATATACAAAACCCACTTGCGACCACGAGTGTAGGACCTGAGACGGGAAGGATGAAGGATTTGGGAAGTGAGATTGCGGAGGGAGGCGCCAGAGTAGGCCTTAAAGAGCAAAAGCAAGGTTGAGCGGAGATGATCTTGTTGGTGGCAAGGGCGAGTGGGTGGTCGGTGAAGAGAGTGCGGCATTTTGGAGGAAGGCCTTGTTGGGCTTGCTTTTGTGAATTAATGAAACTTTTAGCCCAAATGATGAAATAAAGTGAGGCCTTTTGCTGATCCAAACCGAGAACCCAGTACTTTTGCCCAAAAAACTTTTGGTTGGTAGAAAACTTGGCTATTATGTACCCACGATTTTTCAGTTCATGCCTTACACGTGATCTGTCTCACTACTCTTTGTCTAATGGAAAAATGAAAGAATGATTTTTTTTTCTGATGGGTGTTTATTGCAAAATTAATTTTTCTTTCTCTCTCTTGCTCTCTGATTCTCTCGTTCTCCGCCTTCTGTGTTCTTTTACTTTCTTCTAACCCTAATACTTTCTTGTTTGATCTGTGTGACTGCTTCGAGTATATGATGGAGGAGTCTTGCAATCGTGTAGATGATGGCAGAAGGAAAAGGTAAACGAATATGCAATCATGTAGACGATTGCAGAAGGAAAAGGTAGACGATTTGTCGATCTTCTAGACGATATGAATAAAATGGTAAACAATCGTGCTATCTTGTAGACGATGAGAAGAAAGGGAAGAAATGCTCAGCGATGTATGTGGTTCGGCTATTAAAGCCTATGTCCACGGGAAGGAAAGTTTTTATTGAAGCTAAGTCACAGACTCTTTTTCTTTTACAGATCTTTCAAGATCTTTTTGAAGCTATGTAGTTGTTGTATCTAAAATTTGTAAATGATGAGTATTTACACTAATTTCTTATACAAGTAGTTATGATAACTAACTGTAAAGATTAAAGAAATGTGAAATAGCTTCTCGAATGTTGAATGTATGAACTTATAATCTTCAAATCTCCACCTTAAGCTCAACATGCAACCTCTTCTCCTTCTAGATTTAACATGTCTTTACTCTTTTTCAGGAAGCAGAAAACCCGATCTGACCAAGACAGTTAGCAAGCTTGAGTTTACTCACAGATTTGGTAAGCATGTCGGCTGCGTTCTCAGTGGTATGAACTTTTAGCACCTTGACTTCTCCTTTCTCTATTCTGTCTCTGACAAAGTGATACTTAATATCTATATGTTTGGTCCTTGAATGATATTGAGGGTTTTTGGAAAGGTGAATGGCACTTTGGTTATCACAGTAGATTTTAACTACTGTTTGATTAATACCAAAGTACTTCATCCATCCTTTTAACCACAATGCATCCTTTATTGCTTCTGATAGAGCCACGTACTCTGCTTTTGTGGTTGACAATGCTGTGATTACCTATAAATTTGCTTTCCAACACAAGTTAGGACCAAATAAGAACAGATAACCTGTTAGAGATCTCCTTTTGTCTTGGTCACCTGCAAAATCTAATTCAACATATCCATATAGCTCTAAATTTGATTCATTAGATCTTTGATATGTTAATTTTGACTGTTTAGACCAAATTAGATATCTTAAAATCCATTTTGTTGCTTCCCAATGTCTTTTTCCAGGGTTAGACATGTATCTACTGACTAAACTAGTGTTGTACGATAAGTCTGGTCTAGTAGATATCATTAAGTACATTAGACTCTCTACTGCTTGATTATATGGAATTGATTACATTTGAGTCAAAAGTTCTATGTTTGTTTCTTTTGGTGAATTCTCAGAGGAAAGTTTAAAGTGTGTAGCAATAGGTATGGTAACTGGTTTTGCATTTGTCATATTGAATATGTTTATTACCTTTTCACAGTAGCTTAGTTGACTTATGGTTAGGGTTGAGGACGTTCTGTCCCTTTGAATTTCTATCCCAAGGATCTTTCTAGACTGACTCAAGTCCTTCATGTCAAATTCTTTCTTTAGGAGATTTTTGACATGAGTTAAATCCTTCTTAGATTTTCTTGCTAGTAACATATCATCTGAAGGATCTCATACCGAGAATTCCATGAGCGTGTTCAGATCGCTACGATCTCACCGTGACCGCAGTACAAATGATATACATTCAACACATACAGTTATGCAAATAAATCTAATTATCGACATGTCAGAACAAGATAATTAAAAGGGAAAGGGGTCCATACCAGTTGAAGACTATCTTTGAACTTCAGAACCCCAACGCAGTGGATTCCTCCAACAGATCTATCAACACCCGGTGGGAATGTCGATTGCAATAGCACGATCAACGCGAACACGAACGCCGAAATGGGGATGACACCACCACTAATGAGCCCCGGGTATTCTCGGAATGAAAACCCAAAGGGTGGGCTTTGGTGAATTTGGTAGAAGACAGAGGACAAATGAGTCATGTAGGCAATAAGAAAGTGGGAGAGAAAACAGTGCTTTCGTATAGCAGAAGTGCTTATCGCATAGACGAGCTACAAGATTGTTTAGGAAAAGTTGAACGATCGTTTAAAAAAAACATATACGACTGTTTAGATAAATCGTGAGGTAGACGATCATTTAGACGGAGAAGCAATTATCGTATAGGCTCTCGGGCGATCGTTTCACGAAAACTTTTGAGCGGTCGAAGAAATATTAAATGCACCATCCAAAATGAAAACTCTTTTCATTTTTAACCCATCGGTTACCATAACTAACACTGCCCACTACCCACGTCCGAACGTGGAAAAAGGGATTAATTATCATATAATTAATAAATATAATCATATATATTTACATCCTATAGTTTGATATCACATATCTACTATGTATTTTCTCCTCTACTTGATATAAATCATATTTATATCTAATTTTCTCCAAAATAATGCATCTCATACATTTAGCAAATTATGTCATATATAATTACCCAGTCCAATTATATCATATATAATTGAACTTCCTCTTATCAATTTGAACATTTTAAATTAACCCAAACACTAGTTCTGACTTTATCCAAGCTACCCAGGGGACCTAATGGACCTGTGGCTCGAAGCTCCAACGGTACGTGAATAGCTGACTAAACTTTTTAGCCACGAGATCCACCATCCGTTAACTGTTAGTGATTCCACTAAAGACCAACAGCTGAACTCTTCTTACCACAGATATATTTCTGTGTCCATCGGATATAACCAATCATGAGTATGATGACCCTTCACAGATCCTCGTAAGTACAGCTGGGCCAATTTACCGTTTTTCCCCTGTAGATACATCTCACTCCTTAAGTACCACTGATTCCTCCAATGAACAATACAACATAGTCCAACTATGTATGAACACCTCTCGAGACAAGAGAAGGTGTGTGGCGCCACATCGTTCAAGCCCCGGAATCAGCCCTTAAGGGAGCCATCTATCTACTTACCCTTGCCTCGGAGAAGGAGTGAATTTCATCTTGTGTAGCTGAGTTCCCATCTCCCAAATCAGACGAATCCCCAAAATGGTAGGTTTGAATAGGCGACTTGGCCACTCGCACCCATACAAATCAAAGGACCGCCCTCAATGGCAGGAGTTCCCAACTCACTTAGGATTGAGGTAATGTTACCTATGGTCATCCTAGTGAAGTGAAGTCTCTGTCATGAATGGTGTTATATAACAAGACGTTAACATTTCGTGGTCAGGTCTTATACAAACTCTTTGTATAGGACGCCCCCGATCGCATGTCCCCAACACGAATGATCAGGATCAGACCATCTGTGACAAGTCACAACACTTGTGACCATTCCACAAAGCGGGCCGCATCCATAGCATTACCAGGATAAGGTTTCCCTCCTTTATCCATATACTACAGACCATTTTGGTTATCACTCAAGACATGATCCACTTGTATGTCACCACATACATGCTTGAGTC
>NC_052354.1:29476449-29478709 GCF_009727055.1 Benincasa hispida
ACTTTATCCAAGCTAACCAGGGGACCTAATGGACCTGTGGCTCGAAGTTCCAACGGTACATGAATAGCTGACTAAACTCTTTAGCACGAGATCCATCATCCGTTAACTGTCAGGTATTCCACTAAAGACCAACAGCTGAACTCTTCCTACCACAGATATATTTCTGTGTCCATCGGATAACTAACCACGAGTACGATGACCCTTCACAAATGCTCAAAAGTACAGCTGGACCAAATTACCGTTATGCCCCTGTAGTTACATCTCACTCCTTAAGTACCACTGATTCCTCAAATGAAAAATACAACATAGTCCAACTATTTGTGAACACCTCTCAGGGCAAGAGAAGGTGTGTGACGCCACATCGTTCAAGCCCCGGAATCAGCCCTTAAAATGGTAGGTTTGAATCGGCGACCTGGCCACTCGCACCCATACAAATCAAAGGACCGCCCTCAATGGCAGGAGTTCCCAACTCACTTAGGATTGAGGTAATGTTACCTATGGTCATCCTAGTGAAGTGAAGTCTCTGTCATGAATGGTGTTATATAACAAGACGTTAACATTTCGTGGTCAGGTCTTATACAAACTCTTTGTATAGGACGCCCCCGATCGCATGTCCCCAACACGAATGATCAGGATCAGACCATCTGTGACAAGTCACAACACTTGTGACCATTCCACAAAGCGGGCCGCATCCATAGCATTACCAGGATAAGGTTTCCCTCCTTTATCCATATACTACAGACCATTTTGGTTATCACTCAAGACATGATCCACTTGTATGTCACCACATACATGCTTGAGTCACATACAGATAACCAGGGATTTTATGTTTATTGGTTTGTGGTAAAGCAAATAAAAGATATAAATGAGCAAAAATACAAGTGTGAAGTAAATATCATATATTAACAACATAAGTGTTTGTACATACAGTTTACAAACTATAGGACACGAGACTTTAGGGCATCAACCCCACAATCTTCCACTTGTCCTAAAGCGAAGTGGGGTGTACAATAAACTTAGTACAAAACAATAAACTAGGGCATAAAAGCCTAGTATAAGAAAATCTCCCACTTACCCTAGTCCAGCTGCGGGCGATCCTGTAGACCCATGCTCTGTAGGTGACCCTCAGACACTGTAGCCGTGGGAGCCTTCGTAAACGGGTCAGCAACATTGTGCTCCGAAGTGATCTGCGTGACGATCATGTCTCCTCAATACACTATCTCGTGGATCAGATGATACTTCCGCTCTATGTGTTTGTCGCGTCTGTGACTCCTTGGCTCCTTGGAGTTCGCCATTGTCCCACTATTATCACATAGAGGGTAATGGGCCTTGACATATCTGGAACAACTTCCAGGTCTATCAAGAACTTTCTGAGCTAGACAGCCTCCTTAGCAGCTTTGCAAGCCGCTACGTACTTTGCCTCTATAGTGAAGTCGACGATGCACCCTTGCTTAGTGCTCTGCCACACTTCAGCTCCTCCGCTAAGAGTAAAGACTGACCTGATGTGGACTTGCGAGAGTCCTTATCATTCTGAAAGTCAGAATCCGTGTATCCTGTAAGGATCAAATTCCTCGAACCATACACGAGCATGTAGTCCCTCGTTCTCCAAAGATACTTGAGGATGTTCTTCATTGCGGTCCAGTGACCCTGGCCTAGGTTAGACTGATACCTACTGACTATGCCCACAGCGTAACAGATGTCTGGACGAGTACAGAGCATCACGTACATCAAACTGCCAACGACAGACGCATATGGGACTCGTCTCATCTCCTCAACTTCTTGAGGCGCCTTAGGACACATTTCCTTAGACAAAGTGACTCCATGCCAGAACGACAGTAGGCCCCTCTTGGAGTCTTGCATAGAGTATTTGAGCAACATCTTGTCAATGCACGATGCCTGAGACAGTGCTAGCACTTTTTTCTTACGATACCGAAAGATTTGTATACCTAGAACAAACTGAGCCTCTCCCAAATATTTCATTTGGAATTGGATCACTAGCCAGTTTTAACTGCAGTCAATAGACCTACATCATTCCCAATGAGTAGGATATCGTCTGCGTACAACACTAAGAAGACTACCGAAGCATTGATGATCTTCTTGTAGACACAAGGTTCATCAACGTTTTGGTCAAAGCCATACGACTTGATCATAGTATCAAACCGTATGTTCCAAGATCGAGATGCCTGTTTCAGTCTATAAATGGACCGATTCAGTTTGCAAACCTTTTGCTCTTGACCTTGGGCTATGAATCCCTCGGGCT
>NC_052354.1:29479457-29481530 GCF_009727055.1 Benincasa hispida
TTACCTTTTTAGGAGACTGGTGCTCCTTATATATCATCCTCCAGGAAAGTAGTGTTTTTTTTGAAACAAACACCCTATTTTCCGTTGGATCATAAAAATAACCCCCTCGTGTACCTTTGGGGTAGCCTACAAAGAGGCACAACCTCGACTGTGGTTCCAACTTCTTGGGATTAGCCTCAAGCACATGTGCAAAGCAACCTCAAATGCGGAAGTGACGTAAACTAGCTTTACGCCTGTTCCATAACTTTAGAAGTGTTCTTGCAACACTCTTGGAGGGAACACAGTTGAGTATTTACACCTCAGTCTCCACTGCGAAATCCCAAAACGAGTCCGGTAAGGAAGCGTAACTCATCATCGAGCGAACCATGTCTAACAAGGTCCTATTTCTCCTCTCCGCTACACCATTCTGCTGAGGTGTACCCGGCGCTGAGAGTTAGAAAACGATTCCATGTTCTATCAAATAGTCCTGGAATGCCAAGTCCAAAAACTCTCCAACTCGATCCGATCGAAGTGTTTTAATTCGTCTATCTAATGCGTTTTCAACTTCAGCCTTGAACTCTTTGAACTTTTCGAAGGATTCAGGCTTCTGTTGCATAAGATAAACATACCCGTACCTTGAGTAATCATTAGTAAAACTGATAAAATACTCATAGCCACCTCGGGCTCGCACATTCATAGGACCACAAAGGTCAGAATGTATTAACTCAAGAGGCTCCTTGGCTTTATAACCTTTTCCAGTAAAAGGTCGTTTAGTCATCTTACCCTCAAGGCAAGATTCACACACTGGTAAAGAATTTTCTTCTAACTCATTTAGAAGTCCATTCTTCACCAATCTCTCAATTCTATTGAGATTGATGTGCCCTAAACGAAGATGCCAAAGTTGGACATTTTCTTTTGGAGAAATTCGTCGACATTTTAATTGAGTTATGACAGTTCTGAACATTTCAGTATTATGGAGGGAATTAATGGCTAACGACCTTAGCACATATAAATTCGATTCCAGATTTTCTGTGCAAATAAAAATACCATCTTTATGAATAAACGCTTTATTCAAATAAAAAGAGCCAGTATATTTACATTGCAATAAACACTTTACAGAAATAAGGTTCCTTTCTAGTTCAGGAACAATATATACATCATTTAAAATAAGAAACCTATTCTGTAAAATTAACTGGAGTCCTTCCACTGCCACAGCTGAGACGACATGCCCGGTGCCTACTCGCATCGTCATCTCACCAGCCTCTAGCTGTCGCCAAGATCTAATCTCCTAAAAAGAAGAACAAACATGGTTAGTGGCGCCTGAATCAATTATCCAGGCAGAATCATCATTCTCCACTAAACAAGTTTCAAGCACAAATAAATCATATTTACCTTTATCGGCCTTGGCTGCTTTCTTTTCTTTCAGATACCGAGGACAGTTCCTCTTTCAGTGTCCATCTTGGTTGTAATGGAAATACTTTCCCTTAGCAACTCGTGGACGCCTCCTTGGGGCGATAGGCGGTGGGTTAGCAGATGCCTTCCCTTTTCCCTTTTCCCTTACCACTCTTCTTCTTCTTCCCTTTTACAGAGTTAGAAGAGGAAGGTGTAGACTTTGTCCCTGAGGTTGAACCTCTATGGAATGTCCTGAAGGATGAAGCAACATTTGCCTCACCCTTCTGCCTCTCTTTACTTTTCAGTAAAGATTGGTATGTCTGCAACTCGTTGAGGAGAGTTGTAAGGTTATACTTCACTTTGTTAAGAATCACATTACTAACAAAGTGCAGGAAGCTCTCTGGCAAAGAATGCAGGATTATGCTAACCTAGCTGCCCTCATCGATGGTAGACCTATTCAACTTCGCCACATTGAAGTGGACCATCATGTTTAGCACATGTTGACGAACAGAAGTGCCTTCTTGCATTTTGGAGTTGAATATGTATTTAAGAGCCTCATGCATAAGCTGTTCAGACGGTTGTCCAAACATCCCCCGCAGGGACTCCATGATCTCACGCACTGAGACCATAGGCTCATATTGCTTGGCCAAAACTTTAGAAAGACTTGCCAAGATGTAGGCTTGGGCCTTCTCATTCGCCCTT
>NC_052354.1:29482289-29495977 GCF_009727055.1 Benincasa hispida
TGATAGGAGCATAAGAAAACAATCGCGTAGATGACGACAAGGCTGCGAAGCCTGACCGTCCATGCGATCGTGTAGCGCGACGACAGGTAAACGATACTCAGCGATCGCGTACCCGATCGTCAATCCGATGCGACCAACTCTTGATCACATTCCCCATCGTTTAACCGATGCTTTCAACCGCGATCACCTACTCCTTTGTCTTTAAGATACGATGGACAGTTATCGCATAGAACTTCTTCTACACGATACGATCAACCCTAGATCGCCACCTTCCTCGAAGAGCCGCAACGCTTGCCTAGAACTTCGACGAACGACTCAAAACTTCAAACAATCTTTGAATACAGACTCGATAACGATTATTAATGCCCAAAAACGTAGAGGCCTTTACAAATAACCAAAAATGCAAAAGGATCTTAAAGGCTATTCATCCCAAAAACATCCATTAATCTGGCACATCCACAACAGATTTAACAATTAAAACAGCGTAGAAATGCACCCACAATGAATGTATATGTCATTTCGTTGCCACAGATAAAATCGGAGTATCAGAACCTGGCTCTGATACCAATTGAAGGATCTTATACTGAGAGTTCCATGAGCGTGTTTAGATTGCTCCGATCTCACCGTGACCGAAATACAAATGATATACATTCAACACATACAGTTATGCAAATAAATCTAATTATTGATATGCTCAGAACAAGATAATTAAAATGGAAAGGGTTCCATACCAGTTGAAGACTATCTTCGAACTTCAGAACCCCAACGCAGCGGATTCCTCCAACAGATCTACCAACACCCGACGGAAATGTCGACTGCAACAACACGATCAACGCGAACATGAACGCTGTAACTGGGACGACACCACCACTAATGAGTCCCGGGTATTCTCGGAGTGAAAACCCAAAGGGTGGGCTTTGGTGAATTTGGTAGAGGACGGAGGATAAACGAGTCGTGTAGGCGATAAGCAAGTGGGAGAGAAAACAGTGCTATTGTATGGCAGAAGTGCTTATCACATAGACGAGCTACACGATCGTGTAGGAAAAGCTGAACAATCGTTTAGGAAAAACGTATATGATCGTTTAGATAAATTGTGAGGTAAACGATCGTTTAGACGGAGAAAGAACTATCGTATAGGCTCTCGGGCGATCATTTCACGAAAACTTTTGGGCAGTCGAAGAAATATTGAATGCACCATCCAAAATGAAAACTCTTTTCATTTTTAACCCATCAGTTATCATAACCAACGCTGCCCATTACCCACATCCGAATGTGGAAAAAGGGATTAATTATCATATAATTAATTAATAAATATAATCATATTATATTTATATCCTATAGTTTGATATCACATATCTACTATAATATTTTCTCCTCTACTTGATATAAATCATATTTATATCTAATTTTCTCCAAAATAATGTATCTCATACATTTAGCAAATTATATCATATATAATTAATCAGTCATATTATATCATATAATTGAACTCTCTTGTCAATTTGGAATTTCAAATTTAACCCAAACACTGGTTCTCGACTTATCCAAGCTACCATTGGACCAATGACTGTTGCTTGAGCTTCAACGGTACGTGAAAGCTACTGAACTCTTTAGCCGCAAGACTCCACCATCTGTTAATTGTCAGTGATTTAACTAAAACCAATTACTAATTTCTTACATAGATATATTTCGTGTCATCGGATAAAACAATCATGAGTACGATAACCCTTCAACAAGCCGTAAGTAACGCTGGCCAATTACGTTGCCCCTGTAGTTTACATCTCATCTTAAGTACCACTGATTCCCTTTAATAACAATACAACTAGTTCAAAATATGTGTGACACTCCTCAGCCAAGAAGGTATGATGCACCATATCGTTTCAAGCCCCGGAATCAGCCCTTAAAGGCATCTATCTTACTTACCCTGCTCGGGGAGAGTGAATCCATCTTGTGTAGCATGATTCCTAATCCCAAATTAGATGAATCCCAAAATGGTAGGTTGAATAGCGACTTGGCCACTCGCACCCATACAAATCAAAGGACCGCCCTCAATGGCAAGAGTTCCCAACTCACTCAGGATTGAGGTGATGTAACCTATGGTCATCCTAGTGAAGTGAAGTCTCTATCATGAACGGTGTTATATAACGAGACGTTAACACTTCGTGGACAGGTCTTATATAAACTCTTTGTATAAGACGCCCCTGCTCGCATGTCCCTAACACGAATGATCAGAATCAGACCATCTGTGACAAGTCACAACACTTGTGACTATTCCACAAAGTAGGCCGCGTCCGTAACATTACCAGGATAAGGTTTCCCTCCTTTATCCATATACTACAGACCATTTTGGTTATCACTCAAGACATGATCCACTTGTATGTCACCATATACATGCTTGAGTCACATACAGATAACCAGGGATTTTATGTTTATTGGTTTGTGGTAAAGCAAATAAAAGATGTAAATGAGCAAAAATACAAGATGTGAAGTAAATATCATATATTAACAACACAAGTGTTCGTACATACTGTTTACAAACTACAGGACATGAGACTTTAGGGCATTAACCCCGACATCATCAACATAGAGTAATAAGTAGACTTTGTCCTTATAGGTAGTAGAATTAATATAAGAACAAATACCATAGGAACTTCTTTGAAAACTTATACTCTCTATGTAGTCATTAAACCTTTTGTACCAGCATCTAGAGGATTGTTTTAGACTATATATTGACTTATTTAGGAGACAGTACAGGTCTTCCCTACCTTTTTCCTCAAACCCTTTAGGTTGAACCATATAGATAACCTTATCTAAGTTTCCATGTAGAAAGACAGTTTTAACATCTAGTTGATCTAGTTCTAGATTATACTGAGCAACTAGAGATAAAAGTAGCCTAATAGAGTTTTGTTTCACTACTGGTGAAAAGATTTCAGTATAGTCTATTCCTTCTCTCCGAGTAAATCCTTTAGCCATTAACCTTGTCTTATACCTAGGCTTTTCTTCTTTGGTAGAACCTTTCTTTAGTTTATATATTCATTTAGAGGCTATAGGTTTATAACCTTTAGGAAGAGGAGCTAGGGTCCAGGTATTATTGACAGTGAATGACTCCATCTCTTCACACATAGCTTGAATCCAAGACTTAGCATTAAGGCAGTTCACTACCTTTTCAAAAGTGGCTGGTTCTTGGTCATTAGGAGCTATTGTGGCATTTAGAACTAGGTTCATATAGTTATTTTCAGTATACCTAGCTGGAGGAACTATCACTCTTCTTTGTCTATCCCTAGCCAAGGAATACTGGCTTAAATCAGGTACAACTTCAGTATTCCCAGTGATCTCATTTGAGGCATCCTCTTTTTCTTCTAAATCTATAGGAGGGTTTTGGTTAGTGGAAGAAACTTTAGGTGACTCCACCTCAATCCTAGTAGTATTAAGGCTATTAGGAACTTCATAGGATGTCTTTTCCTTTTGCATAAACATTTCTTTTTCCCTAGAAGCAACATCTTTGCTTATAATAAACCTCTTTTCAATAGGATTCCACATTTTAAATCCTTTTACGCCCTTAGAAAACCCAACAAACATACATTTTACTGCCCTAGATTTTAATTTCCCCTGATTTTGATGAATATAACCAACACATCCAAATACCCTTAGGTTTTCTAGGTTAGGTGGATGTGTGGTCCATTTTTCTTCAGGAGTCAAAAACTTTAGGGAGGAATGTGGACACCTATTTAAGGTGTACACTGTGTAGCTTGCAGCCTTTGCCCAATAATTTTCATTTAGTATTGCATTTGATAGGAGACATCTAACTCTTTCCATGACTATTCTATTTAGTCTTTCAGCTACTCCATTTTGTTGAGGAGTGAATCTAATTGTTCTATGCCTAGTAATTCTTGTTTCTTTACAGAATTTGTTAAACTTTTCACTACAAAATTCCAGTCCATTGTCAGTTCTTAAGTATTTAATTTTTTTAGAAGTATATTTCTCTATCATGAGTTTCCATTCCTTAAACCTATCAAACACTTGGTCTTTAGTTTTAAGGAAGTAAACCCAACTTTTCCTAGAGAAGTCATCAATAAAGAAAGTAAATACTTTGAGCCACTTAGGCTAGGTGTAGGAGCTGAACCTCATAAGTCAGAGTGTATATAGTCTAGGATAGCTTTTGTGGTATGTTGTGCTTTAGTGAAACTTTGCCTTGTGGCTTTCCCTAAAACACAGTGTTCACAAAAGGTTAGATCTTTTGAGAGACCTTTAGGGAGAATTCCTTGATTAGATAGGACTTCTAGGCCTTTAGCACTTAGTGAGATAACCGTTTGTGCCATACATCAGCCTCTGTGATCTCATTTGTGGTGGCAACATAAGCCCCTGTCATCATTTCAACTCCTTTGACCACAAACAAGTCATTTATATTTCCCCCAACTAATATTACTTTAGAGTCCTTTAGCACCTCAAGAGTTCCTCCGTTACCCTTGTATTCACACCCTATAGCATCTAACATACCTAAGGAGATTAAATATCTCTTAAGTAGTGGAACATATCTCACATTCCTAAGAAGTTTGATGGTTCCATCCTTAAGTTTCATGGAAACAGAGCCAATGCCTTCCATTTTACAGCCTTGGTTGTTTTCCATATAAACCATTTCTCCTTCTATTTCCTTAAAGGTTTAAACCAAGGTTTCATTGAGGTCATATGGTAGGTGCATCCGGAGTCTAAAACCCAATCATGTTTTCCTAGAGGGTTTACATGATTAGATTTGTCTAAAGTTGAGGCTAAAGTTGAGGCTAAAGCATCTGAGTAGATGAAGGAACCTTCTACAATAGATGCTTCGGGCTGTTTGCCTTTTGAATCCTTCTCTTTCTCTTGGTTCTTTCTCTTTAAAATAAAACAGTCTTTTATTAGATGTCCTTTTTTTCTTACAGTACTTGCATTTTATTTTCTGTTTTGATTTATTTTCTTCTGGGTTATGAGGTTTTCTGTCTTTAGAATGGTTTTGCTTGAAGTTTCCTTTTACAAACAGACCTTCACCACTAGGTTTATCCTTTTTATCAATCTGTAGCTCAAGCTCTCTAGTTCTTAGGGCTGAGATTATGGTGTCTGTGCTTATAGTATCCCTTCCATACTTTAGAGCATTCTTAATTTCTTTATACGGTTCAGGCAAAGAGTTTAGAAGCACATAGGCCTCGTTTTCATCACCAAGTTTTTCTCCTAGAGTTTTAAATTCAGTAACTATCTCCTTGAACTCATCTAAGTTATCAGTTAGAGTTTTAGATGAATCCATTTTAAATGTGAAGAATTTCTCCCTAAGATACATTTTGCTAGGAAGGTCTTTAGTAGCATACAACTCTTCTAGCTTAGTCCATATTCTATATGCAGTTTCTTGATCTAAAACTTGTCTAAGAACATTGTCACTAAGATTAAGAACCAACGTACCGTAGGCTGCCAGCTCCCAATCTTCCTTTTCTTGGGCTGTCACTATGGCAGGGAGTGTTGATGGATCAAGGAAAGCTCTGTGGGCATTCTGCTGGCCGAGTATCGCCTTGATCTTGGCCTTCCACACTTCGAAGTCTCCTTTGCCATCGAATTTCTCCACCTCGAACCTTGTTACTGACATTTTGGATGAAAAACTTGTGTCTTGATTCTCCAAAAATTGAGTCTTGAATGTTTATTGTTCTGATACCACTTTGTTGGGCCTGCTTCTGTGAATTAATGAAACTTTTAGCCCAAATGATGAAATAAAGTGAGGCATTTTGCTAATCCAAACCGAGAGCCCAATTCTTTTGCCCCAAAAACTTTTGGTTGGAAGAAAACTTGGCTATTATGTGCCCACGATTTTCCAGCTGATGCCTTACACGTGGTCTGTCCCACTGCTCTTTGTCTGATGGAAAAATGAAAGAATGACTTTCTTTCTGATGGGTGTTTATTGCAAAATTAATTTTTCTTTCTCTCTCTCTTGCTCTCTGATTCTCTCGTTCTCCGCCTTCTGTGTTCTTTTACTTTCTTCTAACCTTAATGCTTTCTTGTTTGATCTGTGCGACTGCTTTGAGTATATGATGGAGGAGTTTTGCAATCGTGTAGACGATGGCAGAAGGAAAAGGTAAATGAACATGCAATCGTGTAGACGATTGCAGAAGGAAAAGGTAGACGATTTGTCGATCTTCTAGACGATATGAAGAAAATGGTAAACGATCGTGCTATCTTGTAGACGATGAGAAGAAAGGGAAGAAATGCTCATCGATGTACGTGGTTCAGCTATTAAAGCCTACGCCCACGAGAAGGAGAGAGTTTTTATTGAAGCTAAGTCATAGACTCTTTTTCTTTTATAGATCTTTCAAGTTCTTCTTGAAGCTATGTAGTTGTTGTATCTAAAATTTATAAATGATGAGTATTTATACTAATTTCTGATACGAGTAGTTACAATAACTAATTGTAAAGATTAAAGAAATGTGAAATAGCTTCTTGAATGTTGAATGTATGAGCTTATAATCTTTAGGCCTCATGGGCGATTGAGTGGTTGGCGATGAAGATTGCGGGTCTGGAGCCAATGGGGAGGGTGAGCATAGGGCCATATTTGGGAATGAAAATGCATAACAGATGCTTGATTTAGAGTGAGAATCTGCAGAGCCCTAAGAAATTGGTGAGGATAGGGCTTGAAGGAGGCCCTGGTAGGAGCTTGGAGGAGTTTCGAAATTTGTACAAAAATGGGGATTATGATGAAGCAAATGCAGAAGGAGAAGATGACGATAAGTTACCATGCCCCATTTCTGGATTTGGAGTATGGAGCTTCAGAATTTGTTGAAAATGGAGGAGAGAGATGAGAAATGATAGGAATGAAGAGAGAGGAGAGAGACTAAGAGAGAGGAGAGGGGAACTAAAAATATTCACAAATAAAATTTAATTTAATAAAAGAGTCTAATTGCATCCATTAAAAAACTAAACAGGCTTAATTGGTCTAAAAATTTTGTAGGTGTGATTATAACCAAAGTCATAATTTAGAGGTCGTTTTTGTATTTTTCTCTTTTTTATTGATATTTTTGTTTTGTTAATATTTTTACTTATGAAATGTTGATTAGTTCATGTTGACGTTGAATTCACATCATATACTTGTGAACATTCAAATGTCATCATTGTCACATAAATTTAATACAGCATGATAGACTGAAAAGCTGAGTCGACTGACCAAATCGAAGTTGGTCAGAGAAGGAGAAGAGTCGGTTTGTGTTGATTTGGAAAAAAAAAATCCAAATTGATAAATTTTTCAAAAAAAAAAAAAGGAATAAAATCGGCCAAACTAACCGTCCGACTTTTACTCCTCCACAGTCGAGGTCGGTTTGAGCATTTACTAAATCGACTATAGTCGGTTTGATGGCGATTTGGTTGGAAAACTGACTCTAACTGACCACTGCTCACCCCTATTTAATATTATTCTAAAATGTTGGATAAAAATCTAAAATGCATTTGGGCTTTCTACATATATAAGCCTAAATAAATAAGTCTAATTACACTATTATCAAAACTTTTATTTGTTTTGAAGTGAATAGTCTATAGGCTATTATTTTATAGTCTGCCCTAATTTACCTTTCTAGCCTTTCTTATTATTCACTTCTTTTTAAAATATATAAAAGAAAAACACATTTTTAGTCATTGAGTTTTTAAGAGTAGATACAATTGGTTCCTAAAGTTTCAATTTATCCAATTTGGTCCCTTAATTTTGCAAAATAGGTCGAAAAGGTCATTCTTCCTATTTTAAATATATATATTTTTTTATTATTTTAAATTTTAATAGGATATTATATATAGATATATATTATCCCCTCTCTCTTCCAATTCACTCTCACCTCTCCTCTCTCTCCTTAGTCCTCCCCTACCTCCGACTCCATCAATTCGTTCTGAAGCCATCCTACCGAAATCTTCCACTCTGAAGCTCAAAACTCAACCTACCGTCTTTTCACCCAAGGAGACTCAATTACCACAACCCTTTGTACCTACCTACAATACCCATTTTTATTTGGGTCTTATTCTCTTCCTTTTTTTTTTTCCCTGTAAATTGCTTCCCCCACTATAATGCCAGGCAAATTAGAGCTCTCAAAACACTAATTGATTACAAGTTTGTGGGCTTCCTCCCTTCTTAGCCTCAATAACCTGCTGATCTTTGCTGGTTGGCTTCCGTCGCTTACCCCATGTCGTCTTCTTATCCATACGTGTCTCATCAATCTAAGCTCTGTTGGCGTTGATGTCCTAATCTTAGGTCTGGTAGTTTGTAATTATAATTGTATAAAATTTTTATTTATCGAGGTATTTTATTCGACATTTAGTTGTATTAACCCAAAACCCAATAAATTAAGATTCAAGATTATTTGTTGTAACTTAAACATGTATGTGGAGATACACAAGTGAATCATGTTTAAGTGATAATCTTGTTGGGATTGGTGTCCTAATTCTCCTGGAATCTCGTTGTTTGTAATTTATCCACATTGTTCTAAATAAAATAAGAGTTATTTCATTCCGACATTTACTCATATTCAATTAACAAAGCTCCATGGTTATCGTATATAAACTTAAGCATGCTTATGAGATATACAAGTTGATCATGCCTTAAGTGATAACCTAAATAGGTCTGTAATATAAGGATTAAGGCGGGATACTTGATTCTGGTGACACTATGGATACAACTAGTTTTGTAGAAGTTTGCAAGTATTGTAAACTACTACAGATGGTAGATCCTGACTATTCATGTAGAGACATGCGAGCGGGGGTATCCTATACAAAGAGTTTGTATAAGACCGGACCACGAAATATTTCGTCTCTGATATAACGCCATTGATTTTGGAGACTTACATCTCACGTAAACGACCATATGTGACATGATCTCAATCCTGAGTGTTTTGGGAACTTCTGCCTTTGAGGGCGGTCCTTTGATTAGTATGGGTGAGAGTGGCCAGATTGCCAACTCAACATGCCTACCTTTTTAGGGACTTCTCCGATTTGAGAGTTGGGAACTCAGTTACACAAGATGGAATTCACTCCTTCCCCAAAGCAAGAGTAAATAGATATATTGCTCCCTTAAGGGCTGATTCCGGGGCTTGAACATAGTGGCTACAACTTCCATTGGAAGAGATGACTCAGTCATAGTAGGACTATGATTTATGTTCATTAAAAGGATCAGTGGTACTTACGGAGTTAGATGTAACTACAGGGACATAACGATTATTGGCCGATCTGTGAAGGGTTATCGCACTGTTGATTGTTTAAGATGGACGTATAATATATCTGTACTAAGGAGAGTTCAGCTGCCAGTCTTTAGTGGAGTGCCTGGCAGTTAACGGATGGTAGATCCCTTGACTAAAGAGTTTAGTTAGTTATTCACGTACTTTGGAGCTCCGAGCTACAGGTCCATAAGGTCCCCTTGGTAGTTCAATGGATTCAAGTTTAGAATTAGTTCTTGGTGTTGATTTGAAATGTTCAAATTGACAAGTGAAAAATTTGATTATATATGATATGATCGGTGTGATGTATAAGATACGTCAAGTGGAAGATTAATGTAAATGAGATTTACATTAAGCACCATAGAATAGAAAAAGAGCTATGGTTTATATGTTTCATGAGATGAAATATTAAAACTATAGGTTATAAATATAGTATGGTAAGTTGGTTATCATTTATATTTATAATAAATAAATTATTGGATAATTATCTCTTTTTTTTAAATAACAATTGAGTGGGAGTGTATGGTGGGTTTCATGGTAATCGTGAGATAAAAGGAAAAATGTTTCCTAAATTTAGTAGTTGTTCAATTGAGATTTCCATCCTCAGAATTTACTCACGGAAAGATTGTCAAGTAAATAAGATTTACTAAACGATAGCTTGGAAATACTAGACGATCGTTGAGTGTTTCTATACGATAGACACTCAGCTAGCCGTGAGCTAAATGATCACATAGCTTTTTCTATAACGATGCATGACTTTTGTTAAACGATTGGGCATCGTCTATACGATAGACATCAAACCATCTCCCATTGCTCAATCATTTACACGATTATTCTTCCTCCAGTCTCTGCCTCTAACCAAGTCCACACAGAGCTCACACTTCTGGATTCTCACACAGAGAATACCAAGGTAGCCATTATGGTGGTGTCATAATCAACTCGACACTGTTGAGGTTATTTGGAGGTCGTTCCTGGTGTTCGTGTGGAGTTCGTTATGTTCTTGATCTTGGAGATTGCAGTGTTTGAGTTCTTTGTTGATCGTGTTATGTTGCGGTTGTGGTGGAGTGTTGCAGTCTTGCGGGTTGTTCAAGCGTTCGTGATTAAGGGTGTTGAAGATGAGTCTTCAAAGGTATGTGAATTTTTTCCCTTGATCTTTAGAAAAGCATGCTGTAGTTACGGTTTTGCGCATAGCCTATTGTTTCTGTTTGTGTATTGTAATTGTGAAATTTCATATACGATTGAAATTTGGAACGATGATTTCGCTACTCATGGAAATCCTCAGTTCCGATTTCCTTCAATTGGTACCAGAGACAGGTTGTTCTGATATTCCAAATTTCTCTTTTGTTTTGAACTTTTTTTACAGTCGTGGTGGATTTTTCTACATTGCATTTAATTTTTAAATGCATTTGTGGATGGCGTTGATGAATGTTTACGGGTTTAATTGCCTCAGTTTAAAGCTTTCTTTAAATTACAAAGTGTTAATTTGTAATGGCCACAATGTTTTTGGGCATAATTAACATACTATCAAGTCTGTAATTCAAATTGTTTGAGTTGTTCAAGTCGTTCGTGATGAAGTTTCGAAGCATGGAGATGTGGTTCTCAGCAAAGAAGAAGACCAAGAGTTGGTCGTGTCGTGTAGCCTCAGGTAAACGATAGTTGGGATTTATCTAAACGATCGTGTAGTATTTCTCTATACGATCGTGTAGTATTTCTCTATACGATCGTGTAGTATTTACTAAACAATGCTAAACGATAGGGTAAATCGTTTACTCTATCGCGTAGCGTTGGTTGCCCGATCGCTAAGACGCTGGAGGTAGACGATCGTAGTGGGAGCATATGATGCTTATCGTTTAGAAGAAAGCACGCGCTAGACGATCGTGTAGTTAGCATGCCTCATCGCATAGTCACTGACTACACGATCACGTGGTATACGATACGAAGGCATTCGCTCAGTGATCGTTTAGATGATTATGCTTCATCGCATCGTAGTCGTTTAGACGATTGTATAGAGTTTGCATTGTGCGAAGCGCGCTGCATGATCGCGTACCTTATGCTTCATAGCATAGTAAAAGGTACATGATCGTTGCTACACGACCGTTTAGCTCTGGAAGCATAGGTAAACAATTGAGCAAAGCGCTTGTTCTTTCGTGTAAATGATCGTGGGGTGTTTGGTGCACGATCAGTGGAGTCGCATTGATTCGCCTGGACGATTTAAGACTCGGTTCGCCTGTTTGAACTGGAGACTCCTTGTTTTGTAATAGTTATTTTTTTTTTTTTTTTTAAAGGATTTGAGGCATTTTTTCCCCGTTCATCAACATTTGTTTTATTATACATGAGATGTATGGTGTTTATATGGCAAAGTGTTTGACATATAGATTTGAAACCCACCTTAGGTTGTGCCATTATTCATGCATCATGTATTATAAGTGTTATAATCTAGCATGAAGAAATTACTTGAGAGCATGCACATGCATCATGAAAATATAAGAGTTATATTTGTGCATGTAGTGAGCATATTCATGCATCATCTTTATATTATAAACGTTATAGTATAAGGGTGAATGAGAGCATGTTTTGCTTAATCCATTGCTTGGTTATATAAGAGTTATATAAACGAAGTAGCAATGAATGAACAATGTATTGAGCATGACACTTAGGCTATTTATAAACATTATGAATGCTTTTCATGTGTTTGCTTAGCGTTGTGTTCGTTTTTTGTTGTCTCCGATTTTAAGTGTTATAAAGAAAATTAGAACTAAAATCGATAAGAAAGAGTTGCATGCGAACTTAGGGTGAACTCATGTTTTAAAAGGGTTTTAAAATTGGATTGAGATAGACCTAAGTTCAAGGTTCTAATGGAATTAGCAACATAGTTTAATCTTTTTAAATCGGTTTACTAGAATTAAATTGATTGACATAAAAGATTAAAATTATATTAAATCTATCTATAAGAGACCTTTTGTCTAAGGTGGGTTCTGTCTAGGCTGGGGTAATATAAAATATAGGTGTGTTATATGTGATATAACATATTATATATATATATATATATATATATATTAAATTAATTAATTTTAATTTTAATTTTAATTTAATTTAAAGGAGGGAGTCATCTCCCTCCTCTGATCTCTTTCAACCAGTACGTGGAGAAGGGGAAAAGCAATTCAGTTGGTTGATCTTCTTCCCAATCTCTCTAAATGTCAGTGAGATTGCTTTCTGGAAATAAACTTCTCTCCTCCTCTCTTCCCTCTCTCAAATTCAAGCAAAGCCCACAACTCTTGCTTGAATTCTCAATCCCAAGAGAATACATAAGGTTGTCAAGTGGTGGTACCCATTTGGGGTTTTCAATTTTAGAGATCGTTGTGTTTGTGATCGTGGATCGAGGAACGACAGAAAGAAATTTGTTCTTCAAGGGTAAGCCATTTTCTTCCCTATTTCTCAAATCAACATGTTGTAATTTTAGTTTATAATGTATAATCTTTTTGTCTCATTCTGTAATTTAAAATTCTATGAAAACCACAATTGGGAACGATCCCCGCTTCCGCTGCAGAACCTTCACTAATTCTCTTTAATTGGTATCAGAGCGGAGGTATGTATGTTAGTTTATAATGCATAATCTATAGTATGGATGTATGTTATTAATTATTTCACTACTTGAGTATATAAGTGTTATGTATGTTTAGTAATGAGATGAAAATTGTTTGATGCATGACATTACTTTAGATAATCTTATAATTGTTATACTTTTATAAAGTATGTCATTCGATGCAATAAATGGTTTTAATTTATTTCATTTATTTTTTAAAAATTATAATTAAATGAAATTAGAAATTAAAATCAATAATTCAGAATTGCATGCAAACTTGGGTAAAATCATTTTTTAAAATAGTTTTAAAATGTGATTCACATAGACCTAAGATCACAAATTTCTAATGAGATTAGAAATTAATTTAATCTTTTTAATCAATTTAATAGGATTAAATTGGTTTTAATAAAAGACGAAATTTGTAGCAAACGTATCTATAAGGGACTTTTAGACTAAAGCTAGTTTTGTCTAGGCTTGGGTATTTAAGTTGACGGAAACGAAACACCCCTACTTGGGAACGGGCCTGGAAAGGTGAATTAGATAGATTTGTTACAAGCATGCAATTTTTTATTTAGGTTTGTTAAAGTGTTTAATGAACATTAATCAAAATTGTTTAACTATCCAAAGTTAAATAATCCTTAGGTTATTAAAATACTCAGTGGGAGGAAAAATATGTATACGATATGTCAATTTTTTCACTCACATTTCTCCTTTAATATTCACATCGTGAGACTCATGCTTGGCCTTGAGGTACCTAGGGAGCATCTCCCTTCGGATGGTGTTTGCATGGGTCAATATCAAGCTAAATGGAGAGAGTATTTATAGTAAGTGGGAGAGGGATGTGTGCCAATAAGTCCTACGGCATCCTTCATTAGTTTGAACCATGAAATCTTATTGCACGGCCT
>NC_052354.1:29496002-29554720 GCF_009727055.1 Benincasa hispida
TCCATCTTAAGTTTCATGGAAACAGAGCCAATGCCTCACTTTTACAGCTTGGTGTTCCATATAAACCAATTTCCTTCTATTTCCTTAAAGGGTTTAAACCAGGTTCATTGAGGTTCATATGGTAGGTGCATCCGGAGTCTAAAAACCCAATCTGTTTCCTAGAGGGTTTACATGATTAGATTTGTCTAAAGTTGAGGTATAAGTTGAGGCTTTAAGCATTCCTGAGTAGATGGGAAGGAACTTCTACAATTAGATGCTTCGGGTTGCTTTTGAATCCTTCTCTTTCTCTTGGTTCTTTTCTTTAAAATAAAACAGTCTTTTATTTAGATGTCCTTTTTTCTTAACAGATACTTATTTTATTTTCTTGTTTTTGATTTTATTGTTTTTCTGGGTTATGAGTTTTCGTCTTTAGAATGGTTTTGCTTGAAGTTTTCCTTTACAAACAGACCTTCACCACTAAGGTTTATCCTTTTTATACAATCTTGTAGCTCAGCTCCTCTAGTTCTAGGGGTGAGATTATTTGGTGTCTGTGCTTATATTATCCCTTCCATACTTTAGAGCATTCTTAATTTCTTTATACGGTTCAGGCCAAAGAGTTTAGAAGGCACATAGGCCTCGTTTCATCACAAGTTGTTTCTCCATAGAGTTTTAATTCAGTAACTAATCTCCTTGACTCATCTAAGTTACAGTAGAGTTTTAGATGAAATCCATTTAATGTGAGAATTTCTCCTTAAGATAAACTTTGCTAGGAAGTGTCTTTAGTTAGCAATACAAACTCTTCTATGCTAGTCCATATTCTATATGCAGTTCTGATCTATAAACTTGTCTAAAAACATTGTCCACTAAAGATTAAGAACCACGTACCGTAGGGCTGCCAGCTCCCAATCTTCCTTTTCTTGGGCTGTCCATATGGCAGGGAGTGTTTGATGGATCAAGGAAAGCTCTGTGGGCATTCTGCTGCCGAAGTATCGCCTTGATCTTGGCTTCCACACTTCGAAGTCTCCTTTGCCATCGAATTTCTCCACTCGAACCTTGTTTTCTGACATTTTGGATGAAAAACTTGTGTCTTGATTCTCCAAAAATTGAGTCTGAATGTTTATTGTTCTGATACCACTTTGTTGGGCCTGCTTCTGTTGAATTAATGAAACTTTTAGCCCAAATGATGAAATAAAGTGAGGCATTTTGCTAATCCAAACCGAAGAGCAACTTCTTTTGCCCCAAAAACTTTTGGTTGGAAGAAAACTTGGCTATTATGTGCCCACGATTTTCCAGCTGATGCCTTACACGTGGTCTGTCCCACTGCTCTTTGTCTGATGGAAAAATGAAAGAATGGACTTTCTTTCTGATGGGTGTTTTATTGCAAAATTAATTTTTTCTTTCTCTCTCTCTTGCTCTCTGATTCTCTCGTTCTCCGCTCTTCGTGGTTCTTTTACTTTCTTCTAACCTTAATGCTTTCTTGTTTGATCTGTGCGACTGCTTTGAGTATATGATGGAGGAGTTTTTGCAATCGTGTAGACGATGGCAGAAGGAAAGGTAAATGAACATGCAATCGTGTAGACGATTGCAGAAGGAAAAGGTAGACGATTTGTCGATCTTCTAGAACGATATGAAGAAAATGGTAAACGATCGTCTATCTTGTAGACGATGGAGAAGAAAGGGAAGAAATGCTCATCGATGTACGTGGTTCAGCTATTAAAGCTCATCGCCCACGAGAAGGAGAGAGTTTTTATTGAAGCTTAAGTCATAGACTCTTTTTTCTTTTATAGATCTTTCAAGTTCTTCTTGAAGCTATTTAGTTGTTGTATCTAAAATTTATAAATGATGATATTTATACTAATTTCTGATACGAGTAGTTACAATAACTAATTGTAAAGATTAAAGAAATGTGAAATAGCTTCTTGAATGTTGAATGTATGAGCTTATATCTTTAGGCCTCATTGGGCGATTGAGTGGTTGGCGATGAAGAATTGCGGGTCTGAGCCAATGGGGAGGGTGAGCATAGGGCCATATTGGGAATGAAAATGCATAACAGATGCTTGATTTAGAGTGAGAATCTGCAGAGCCCTAAGAAATTGGTGAGGATAGGGCTTGAAGGAGGCCCTGGTAGGAGCTTGGAGGAGTTCGAAATTTGTACAAAATGGGGATTAATGATGAAGCAAATGCAAGAAGGAGAAGATGACGATAAGTTACCATGCCCCATTTCTGGATTGGAGTATGGAGCTTCAGAATTTGTTGAAAATGGAGGAGAGAGATGAGAAATGATAGGAATGAAGAGAGAGGAGAGAGACTAAGAGAGAGGAAGGGAACTAAAATATTCACAAATAAAATTTAATTTATAAAAAGAGTCTAATTGCATCCATTAAAAAACTAAACAGCTTAATTGGTCTAAAAAATTTTGTAGGTGTGTTATAACCAAAGTTCATAATTTAGAGGTCGTTTTTGTATTTTTCTTCTTTTTATTGATATTTTTGTTTTGTTAATATTTTACTTATGAAATGTTGATTAGTTCATGTTGACGTTGAATTCACTCATATACTTGTGAACATTCAAATGTCATCATTGTCACATAAATTTAATACAGCATGATAGACTGAAAGCTGAAGTCGACTGACCAAATCGAAGTTGGTCAGAGAAGGAGAAGAGTCGGTTTGTGTTTATTGGAAAAAAAATCCAAATTGATTAAATTTTTCAAAAAAAAAAAAGGAATAAAATCGGCCAAACTAACCGTCCGACTTTTACTCCTCACAGTCGAGGTCGGTTTGAGCATTTACTAAATCGACTATAGTCGGTTTGATGGCGATTTGGTTGGAAAACTGACTCTACTGACCACTGCTACCCCTATTTAATATTATTCTAAAATGTTGGATAAAAATCTAAAAATGCATTTGGGCTTTCTACATATATAAGCCTAAATAAATAAGTCTAATTACATATTATCAAAACTTTTATTTGTTTTGAAGTGAATAGTCTATAGGCTATTATTTTATAGTCTGCCCTATTTACTTTCTAGCCTTTCTTATTATTCACTTCTTTTAAAATATATAAAAAAAAACACATTTAGTCATTGAGTTTTTAAGAGTAAGATACAATGGTTTCTAAAGTTTCAATTTATCCAATTTGGTCCCTTAATTTGCAAAATAGTCGAAAAGGTCATTCTTCCTTTTTAATAATATATATTTTTTTATTATTTTTAAATTTTAATAGGATATTATATATAGATATATATTATCCCCTCTCTCTTCCAATTCACTCTCACCTCTCCTCTTCTCTCCTTAGTCCTCCCCTACCCTCCGACTCCATCAATTCGTCTCTGAAGCATCCTACGAAATCTTCCACTCTGAAGCTCAAAACTCAACCTACCGTCTTTTCAACCCAAGGAGACTCAATTACCACAACCCTTTGTAACCTACCTACAATACCCATTTTATTTGGGTCTTATTTCTCTCCTTTTTTTTTTTCCCTGTAAATTGCTTCCCCCACTATAATGTGCCAGGCAAATTAGAGCTCTCAAAACACTAATTGATTACAAGTTTGTGGGCTTCCTCCCTTCTTAGCCTCAATAACCTGCTGATCTTTGCTGGTTGGCTTCCGTCGCTTACCCCCATGTCGTCTTCTTATCCATACGTGTCTCATCAATCTAAGCTCTGTTGGCGTTGATGTCCTAATCTTAGGTCTGGTAGTTTGTAATTATAATTGTATAAAATTTTTATTTATCCCGAGGTATTTTATTCGACATTTAGTTGTATTTAACCCAAAACCCAATAAATTAAGATTCAAGATTATTTGTTGTAAACTAAACATGGTATGTGTGAGATACACAAGTGAATCATGTTTAAGTGATAATCTTGTTGGGATTGGTGTCCTATTCTCCTGGAATCTCGTTGTTTGTAATTTTAATCCACATTGTTCAAATAAAAATAAGAGTTTATTTCATTCCGACATTTACTCATATTCAATTAACAAAGCTCCATGGTTATCGTAATATAACATTAAGCATGCTTATGAGATATACAAGGTGATCATGCTTAAGTGATAACCTAAATAAGGTCTGTAATATAAGGATTAAGGCGGGATACTTGATTCTGGTGACATTATGGATACAACTAGTTTTTGTAGAAGTTTGCAATTGTATTGTAAACTACTACAGATGGTAGATCCTGACTATTCATGTAGAGACATGCGAGCGGTGGGTATCCTATACAAGAGTTTGTAGACCGGACACGAAATATTTCGTCTCTGATATAACGCCATTGATTTTGGAGACTTACATCTCACGTAAAACGACATATGTGACATGATCTCAATCCTGAGTTTTGGGAACTTCTGCCTTTGAGGGCGGTCCTTTGATTAGTATGGGTGAGAGTGGCCAGATTGCCAACTCAACATGCCTACCTTTTTAGGGACTTCTCCGATTGAGAGTTGGGAACTCAGTTACACAGATGGAATTCACTCCTTCCCCAAACAAGAGTAAAATAGATATATTGCTCCCTTAAGGGCTGATTCCGGGGCTTGAACATAGTGGCTACAACTTCCATTGGAAGAGATGACTCAGTCATAGTTAGGACTATGAATTTATGTTCATTAAAAGGATCAGTGGTACTTACGGGAGTTAGAATGTAACTACAGGGACATAACGATTATTGGCCGATCTGTGAAGGGTTATCGCACTGTTGATTGTTTAAGATGGACGTATATAATATATCTGTACTAAGGAGAGTTCAGCTGCCAGTCTTTAGTGGAGTGCCTGGCAGTTAACGGATGGTAGTCCCTTGACTAAAGAGTTTAGTTAGTTATTCACGTACTTTGGAGCTCCGAGCTACAGGTCCATAAGGTCCCCTTGGTAGTTCAATGGATTCAAGTTAGAATTAGTTTTGGTGTTGATTTGAAATGTTCAAATTGACAAGTGAAAAATTGATTATATATGATATGATCGGTGTGATGTATAAGATACGTCAAGTGGAAGATTAATGTAAATGAGAATTACATTAAGCACCATAGAATAGAAAAAGAGCATATGGTTTATATGTTTTTTATGAGATGAAATATTAAAACTATAGGTTTATATAAATTTATGAAGTTTCATTTAGGTCATATTAATTATTATATATATAACAATTATTTGATAATTAATTATATTTCTCTTTTTTCTAATAACAATTGAGGGGAGGTTATGGTGGTGGTTTCATGGTAATCGTGAGATAAAAGGAAAAATGTTTCCTAAATTTAGTAGTTGTTCAATTGAGATTTCCATCCTCAGAATTTTACTCACGGAAAGATTGTCAGTAAATAAGATTTACTAAACGATAGCTTTGGAAATACTAGACGATTCGTTGAGTGTTTCTATACGATAGACACTCAGCTAGCCGGTGAGCTAAATGATCACAATTAGCTTTTTCTTAAACGATCGCATGACTTTTGTTAAACGATTGGGCATCGTCTATACGATAGACATCAACCATCTCCACTTGCTCAATCATTTACACGATTATTCTTCTCCAGTCTCTGCCTCTAACCAATGTCCACACAGAGCTCACATTCTTCGGATTCCACACAGAGAATACCAAGGTAGCCATATGGTGGTGTCATAATCAACTCGACACTGTGAGGTTATTTGGAGGTCGTTCTGGTGTTCGTGTGGAGTTCGTTATGTTCTTGATCTGGAGTTGCAGTGTTTGAGTTCTTTGTTGATCGTGTTATGTTGCGGTTGTGGTGGAGTGTTGCAGTCTTGCGGGTTGGTTCAAGCGTTTCGTGATTAAGGGTGTTGAAGATGAGTCTTCAAAGGTATGTGAATTTTTTCCCTTGATCTTTAGAAAAGCATGCTTGTAGTTACGGTTTTTGCGCATAGCCTATTGTTTCTGTTTTGTATTGTAATTGTGAAATTTCATATACCGATTGAAATTTGGAACGATGATTTCGCTACTCATGGAAATCCTCAGTTCGATTTCCTTCATTGGTACCAGAGACAGTGTTGTTCTGATATTCCAATTTCTTTTGTTTTGAACTTTTTTTACAAGTCGTGGTGGATTTTTCTACATTGCATTTAATTTTTAAATGCATTTGTGGATGCGTTGAGAATGTTTACGGGTTTAATTGCCTCAGTTTAAAGCTTTTCTTTAAATTACAAAGTGTTAATTTGTAATGGCCACAATGTTTTTGGGCACTAATTAACATTACTATCAAGTCTGTAATTCAAATTGTTTGAGTTGTTCAAGTCGTTCGTGATGAAGTTTCGAAGCATGGAGATGTGGTTCTCAGCAAAGAAGAAGACCAAGAGTTTGGTCGTGTCGTGTAGCCTCAGGTAAAACGATAGTTGGATTTATCTAAACGATCGTGTAGTATTTCTCTATACGATCGTGTAGTTTTCTCTATACGATCGTGTAGTTTTACTAAACAATGCTAAACGATAGGTAAATCGTTTACTCTATCGCGTAGCGTTGGTTGCCCGATCGCTAAGACGCTGAGGTAGACGATCGTAGTGGGAGCATATGATGCTTATCGTTTAGAAGAAAGCACGCGCTAGACGATCGTGTAGTTAGCATGCCTCATCGCATAGTCACTGACTACACGATCACGTGGTATAACGATACGAAGCATTCGCTCAGTGATCGTTTAGATGATTATGCTTCATCGCATCGTAGTCGTTTAGACGATTGTATAGAGTTTGCATTGTGCGAAGCGCGCTGCATGATCGCGTACCTTATGCTTCATAGCTAGTAAAAGGTAATTGATCGTTGCTACACGACCGTTAGCTCTGGAAGCTAGGTAAACAATTGAGCAAAGCGCTTGTTCTTTCGTGTAAATGATCGTGGGGTGTTTGGTGCACGATCAGTGGGTGCATTGATTCGCCTGGACGATTTAAGACTCGCGTTCGCCTGTTTGAACTGGAGACTCCTTGTTTGTAATAGTATTTTTTTTTTTTTTTTTTTAAAGGATTTGAGGCATTTTTCCCCGTTCATCAACATTTGTTTTATTATACATGAAGATGTATGGTGTTTATATGGCAAAGTGTTTGGCATATAGATTTGAAACCCACCTTAGGTTGTGTCCATTATTCATGCATCATGTTTATAAGTGTTATAATCTAGCATGAAGAAATTACTGGAGAGGATGCACATGCATCATGAATATAAGAGTTATATTTGTGCATGTAGTGAGCATATTCATGCATCATCATCTTTATATTATAAACGTTATAGTATAAGGGTGAATGAGAGCATGTTTTGCTTAATCCATTGCTTTGGTTATATAAGAGTTATATAAACGAAGTAGCAATGGAATGAACAATGTATTGAGCATGACACTTAGGTATTTATAACATTATGAATGCTTTTCATGTGTTTGCTTAGCGTTGTGTTCGTTTTTTGTTGTCTCCGATTTTAAGTGTTATAAAGAAAATTAGAACTAAAATCGATAAGAAAGAGTGCATGCGAACTTAGGGTGAAACTCATGTTTAAAAGGGTTTAAAATTGGATTGAGATAGACCTAAGTTCAAGGTTCTAATGGAATTAGCAACATAGTTTAATCTTTTTAAATCGGTTTACTAGAATTAAATTGATTGACATAAAGATTAAAATTATATTAAATCTATCTATAAGAGACCTTTTGTCTAAGTGGGTTCTGTCTAGGCTGGGGTAATATAAATATAGGTGTGTTATATGTGATATAACATTATATATATATATAATATATAAAATTAGTTATTATATATGTTATAAATAGTTATTATATATGTATATAATAAAAAATCAGTTTTAATTTAAAATAGTTATTAGGAGGGAGTTATTTGATAACCCCTATGACAACAAGTTTTTGTGTGATTTAAATTTAGTTATTTTGTAATATTTGGGAATTATTTTGAATTTTGGAGTTTGAATGGAATTATTATCAAAAGATAATTCAGTTTAAAATTTTTACTTCAGTGAAGGATTTTGGAATTTAAGTTTTAAATTAAGGAGAACTTGAGAGATTTGGATTTTTTTAATTATAATTTGGAGGAGGTAATGAAAATTAAATCAAATTATTGAGATAATTAATTTAAATTTTATTTTTCAAAAGAATTTGGGAGCTTAGTTTCAAAAGATTTGGGATTTGGAATTGGAGAGAAAAAAGGGCAGGATTTAAAGTCTATATATATTATTGGATTTAGAGAAAAGAAAGAGAGAAAAAAGGAAATTTAGAATTTACCTCTCTCCTTTTCATGCCAGACCCTCCCTCCTCTCTCGTTTTGGAAAATTGACAAAAATGACATTTTTTGAGTTTTATTTTATATTTTTTTACCCATTTTTTAAAAACAATTTTTTTTTACCTCATGAAAATGATGTAAGCATGAGAAATTTTAGTTGTACAATTACTCTTATTTCCCTTATTAAATTCCCACTTTTAATTTCAACAAACAACATACCAAATTAATTTACCAAAAATTCTTTACCACAAACATTTATTCACAAAAAATTAATTCATCCAAAATTGATTGACAAAAAATTCTTCACATTCCAATACAAAAAATTATCCACCAAAATTGATTTTCCATGTTAGAAATCATTTGCTTGTATTTATGTTTGTTTGGTTGATTGTTTCTTTTTTCTTATATAGTTATTAAAAAAAAGGATAGGAATTTTTTTTTGAAGATACCCGGCCGGGCTTCACCGGGTATTTATCAGGTACAAAGGAATGAGTTAAAATTTTCGGCTGGGCTTCACCGGGTACAAAATAGTTTAAGATACCCGGTCGGGCTTCAATAGGATTGAAGGAAATTGATTGAAATCACTTGGTCGGGCTTCACTGGGCCTTTGCCGGGTATGAAAGAAATTAATTGAACATATTTTGCATGAGCCCAATCGAGAATTGATGCATACTTGCATAGGCCTGCCCGGGAATTAGTGTACTTTGAACATGTTTTGCATGTGTCCAATCGGAAATTGGTACATGCTTGCATGGGTCCGACCAGGAATTAGTATACTTTGAACATCGAAAATTGGGGCATACTTGCATGGGCTCGTCCGAGACTTAGTGTACTTTGAACAAATTTTGCATGAGCCTGACTGGGAAATGACGTTTACTTGTATGGGCCCCGGCCGGAAAATTAGTGTACTTAGACCTATTTTACATGTGCCCGACTGAAAATTGGGGCATACTTGCATGGGCTCGTCCGAGAATTAGTTTACTTTGAACAAATTTTGCATGAGCCCGACAGGGAAATGACGCTTACTTGTATGGGCATGGCCGAGAATTAGTGTACTTTGAACATATTTTCATGCACCCAACCGGGAATTAATGTACTTTGAACATATTTTGCATGACCCTCGTCGAGAATTGGTGCATACTTGCATGGGCCCGGTCGGAAATTAGTGTAGTTTGAAGATATTTTGTATGAGCCCGACTAGGAATTGGCGTTTACTTGTATGGGCTTGGTCGAAAATTAGTGTACTTTGAACGTATTTTGCATGCGCCAGTTGGAAATTGATACATACTTGAATGGGCCCAACCGAGAATTAGTGTAATTTGAACATACTGTTTTTTTTGCCTGGTCCCATACCCGGGTGAGTTAACGATCGGGCCAAAAAACAATATATAACGTTCCTGGTTTCCATCTGGCCAGGCGCCATTAGCCCTGCCTGGTTACATACTCGGTCAGTTTCGTATGAAACCCGATCGGGTGGAGACCGATCTCTAGAAAAATGGTCCAATTTTTATAGAAACAATTAACTTTTATGCTTCAAATTGTTCAGAAAACGCTGAAAATTATGTTTTAAGAAAAAAATTAACATTAAAAATGAGTGGGTAATGGGAAGGGTTTGTCACTTTTGAAATATTGAAAAGCATTATAGTAATTTTACGTTGTTTGTAAAATTGTGGGTAAAAAAAAAAAAAAAATTTAAAAAGCATCTAAATTTTAAAAATAAATTTTTAAAAATAAAACTCGTCATTTTTATCGGTCATCCCCTCGTTCTCGTTTTCTTCTTCACCTATGAAGCACATACACAGATACGGCTATACGATACGGATACATCGAATACGGCGATTCGTCAATTTCTAAAAAACTAAGATACTGATACGTCTAAGGATGCGTTATTTATATATATATTTTTTAGTATATATATTTCTAAAAAAACGAGGATATCGATACGTTGAAGATACATTTTTTTTCTTTAAAAGAATCTAGGATATAAATAAATTTAGTATACAAGTTAATAACAATAACACAAAATAGAATACAAATACTGAAATACAATACAAAAAAAGCAAATGAAGAATGCTTTATATTTTGGTGGGTTTTATGGGACTCAAATGTGAAGATGGAGATTAGATAATTCTAGTCTAGACTTTGGTTCGTTATATTTTTTTCTTTTAGTTTTGAACTTGAGTAGTGAGTTTTTTTTTATTTTTTATTTTTTTTTATTTTAGATTGGAAAAGATTAAATTAGTTACTTAGTAAATAGTATCGATATTTACTACTGATTCTTTGCCTCACATGAAGTATCTGTGCTTCATAGTTCACACAAGAAACTCAGCATCGCCGTTTCTGTCAAGCCCTAACCGTCGTCGACATCAAATTCCACCACCACCCGAAGTCGCCGTACAGCCGCTGGATCCGTTCGTCGCGCCCCAGTCGAGCATCCTCCAGCCGTCAGTCACACGCTCTTTCCCTTGCTCGGCTGTCACTCTTCACGTTCAACGGAGCCGCGTCAGAATCCCTTCACTGTTCGCGCCTTCTTCTGTCTCCAGCGAACAGCTGTCGCCGAAGCCATCGGTCGCGCCAAGTTCCCGAGCCGCACGCGCCAGATCTCGTCTAGTCGTGCGCCATCCTCCAACCAGATCTGAAACCTCTGGCCTTCGTCCGAAGCCGCCACCTTCCATCTTCGTCGAAGCCACTTCCAGATCCGAGCGCTAGTCGTCTAGCCATCACCGACGCTCCTCTTCGCCGCCTGAGATCTTCATCGGATCTGTTCAAGCAACACTACTTTTAGCCGGATTTGGGTATTTTGAGTAAGTTACAAGGATCGATTTTTAGAGGATTTTGGTAACTTTTGTTGAGTTTTAGGACTTTGGCCGTTTTGGATTAAGGGGAATTGTGGAAAATTAAGTTATTAACTTTGGATTTAATCTATGTTCACGTTGGCAATTAAATTGAGTTTTAGAATTTGGTTAATTGGATTTAGACCCAAAGGATAAATTTAAAATTTTGGATTTATTATTTTGGGCCGAGGGTGCTAAATTAAATTTGTAGTTTATGTTATTGGGTGAATTCAAGTCTTCCAAAAGTTTTAAGAAGATTAATTACTTGGATTAAGATTTGTGACCAAAATTTGAGGTAAGTAATATTTTATTACTAGAACCGCCTATGTGACAGACGATAAATTTAAGATTAATTTTGAGGATACTAAGATGGTTTACATCGAGATGCATAAGGATAGATAAGATGATCTTGATTATATTTTGAAGCATGTTATGAGTGCTAGCATAAACTAAGTTATTTTGTTATATGATTTGCTAGGTGAACATTGTGCATGATGATATGTATTTGCATGTTGTGGGACTATTTTATGATGCATGTTATGTTTATGATAGTGGCAATTACTCCTACTCGTAACTAGATACCCACCAGAGGTGGTGATCTCTTTTGAGATTTCATTAGAGGTTTGTGTTTTTTTCGGGATTCACCAGAGGTGGTGATTTCCTTTGGGATTTACTAGAGGTTTGTGTTTTCTTTGAGATTCACTAGAGGTGTTGATCTCCTCTGGTGAATCTCCTTCGTCAGAGGTTTGTGTTTCCTTCGGATACTCTCCCTCACTCAAAATTGACCATTGAAGCCCACGCCTCTCAGTGGTTCTCTATTTGAGAATAACGGAGAAGAACACGTGGTAGTGTCCGGGTTTTGGAGTTTTGTTGCTCTGTTCGTTAGTTCAAGGGAAGGATTCAAATTGATCGTGATCGGAGAGAATTTGTGAAGAAATTTGTTATTCAAGGGAAGTTCACCATTTCCCTTTTTTTTCTTCTCAATTTCAGTGAAAAGCATGCTTAGATTGAATCTTGTTTATCATAGTTTTTCTGTCCTCTGCATTATGAATGTTCTATAAAATAAAATTGGGACACGATCCTTTCGTTGCAGGTACACACATACTCCTTCAAGCCCATCTTTGAAAGACCCAACTAATTCCCTCCATAACTCAACCCAATCCAACCTCACTAATTACTCGTGCAATGGTTTCAACTCTTACGTTCATGGTGCCACTTGCAACAGTGGTCGTATTTACCACGGAGACGAATGGTATGGAGTCGGAGGTTGGGTAGGAGAAAGAGGAAAGAGGGGATAGAAAAAATATTTTTTAAATATAAAAATATTTCGTTAAAATTTAAAATAATAAAAAAATATGAAAAATGGGAAGAAGGACCTTTTAAACCTATTTTGCAAAATTAAGGGACTAAAATGGTTAAATTAAAACTTTATGGACCAATTGCACCTATTCTTAAAACTTAGACTAAAAAGGTAATTTTTTTTCCAATATATTATTATTATTATTATTATTATTATTATTTTATGAATACCAAAAGAAGCATGTAATCTCACAATTATGAACTTCCTAAAATGGTTTTTTTTTCAAAGCCTACACAAGTAAGGATAATTACTCCAAAAATCTAAAGATTGTTGCCCTTGTAAATGAAAGCAAGAATGGACAAGAAGTTTCAAAGGAAAAAACAAGGTATATTTTATATGTGCAAAACTATATATTTGAATTATCTAGAAATAAACCAGAGTATATTTGATGATTGTATGAACAAGATAATTTGTACAATATATCGTCTTATATGCCAAACAATATATGCAATGTATATTTACACATTCCAGTATATTTCTAAACACACAAAAATAAATAAATCATGGTCTATGCGATGTATATCTACATTTTTCAATATATTATCACTAAATTCTACATATGCTTGATATCTCAATGAAGATGTGATCAATTTTTAAATAGAAATATGGAAGCAAATTAGTGAAATCTCATAAAATGAATGAAATATTAATGTGAAATATCATGCGTTAAATAAATTTCAATTGAAATTAATAAATAACAGAAACAAAGTCAAAATTAAAAAATGATGTTAATAAAGAAAGAACTAAATATTTTGAAAATTTATTGATGACATGTAAATAATTATATTAAAATAAAATCCTTACATATAATGGACAGTAAATCTGAAAATGATAATTTTTTATTTTAAAATATTGCAAAATTAAAATATGAGAGAAAATTTATCAAAAAGTTAAAAATGTCTTAAAATGTTATTGAAATCTAGTCAGGGGAGTCAGTTTGATAATCTTTTGACTATCTAGATGTCATTTCAATTTTATTTAGGGAATCAAATTTAATGAAAACTAATTAAACTAAGCCTAAGAAAACAATAAAAGTAACAAAGTATAAAGATTTTCTACCACGAATCGTCATAAAGTATAGATTTCATCAATAAACCTACTAAACTCATTTGTTTTAACTCTTGAACCAATTAACACAATAAGATCACTACTATAAATTTGACCTTTGTTGATGGTAAAAAAAAATGTCGGCCAAAAGGTGTCAAGTAAGCCAACATAAAAAAACATGACCATCAGGAAAACTTGATTTATTGACGGCCAAAAAACGTTACTAAAACCCTATATTGACGTTTTTGTTCATCAAGTAAAGGTACTTTGACTTTTTTGTCCATCAACTATATGGAAAAATGTCAAGGAAAATACTTTTGTTGATACTTTTCGAATGTCAAAGGTAATATTAATATTTTTTGTCCATCAACTATTTTTAAAAATGAAATGAAAATATTTTTATTGACGTTTTTTTGCATGTCAAAAAATATTTTATTATCTATTAACATATATATTTATTGACGGTTTTTAAGCATCAACTATACACTTTTCTTGACGTTAATCCGTCAACTATATACAACTCCAAATTTTCAATAGCACATATCTACATTTATATCATCAGACCATCTCATTGAAACAAATAACATATTCAATAAACTTACTATCCAACGAATCAACCAAGTAATTTTCATTAATCAACCAATAAAACAACATTTCTACAAACAATTATTATCTAAAAATTTGTTCATATAATACCCAACTCTACCAAAGTTGACATCGTATCCTAAACTAATACGTACTAAACTATTGGTGCATCATGTAACAAAAATTCATCATATATAGTGTCCTATAAAGTTATAGTGTACTCGACTCTCTCCGTGTCTAGTTCCAATTGACTGTAAAATATTTGTCTCGTCAACTGCAAACAAACAAGTTAATGTAATTTATTAACAAAATGGTACTAAGTACAAACATTATAGTTAGAGAAGATAGTCTAAGAAAATGCATACCATATCCATAATCATTTTACAAAAATGGGAAAAAATCCGAATAAAGACAGAGAAACTAACCTCTTCCTTGTCCACAACTGAAGGCATATCGTTTGGAGAAGCCTTTGAGACTCTGAATCAAACAAAATCACGATTTCAAAACTCGCTGATCCACCAAAAAAGGATCAATTTATTTAGAACAAATTGAAAAGGCAATTTCTACAAACTCAACAAGTTTCCAGGATTTAGCTCCCTTACCACAATTTCTAAAATTTTCAAGATTTACAACATATCACAAAATATTCAGAAGAAAAAATTCCCAAATTGAGAAGAGCATCAATGACCCATAAATAAACAATAAATTTAAATTCCAACCTTCAGAATCTAATTCCTTAAAACACTCCAAAAAGTCATCAAACTGACTTACACAAGATTCAACTTGGTCAAAATACGCTCCAAATTTTCAGCAAGGCTTCCTACTTTGCAAGAAATCAAGAATAGGGGTTGAAAACCCAAATTACAGAAACTAAAAATAACTA
The DNA here is from genome assembly GCF_009727055.1 of Benincasa hispida. Classification (NCBI taxonomy): domain Eukaryota; kingdom Viridiplantae; phylum Streptophyta; class Magnoliopsida; order Cucurbitales; family Cucurbitaceae; genus Benincasa; species Benincasa hispida. The sequence goes on from NC_052354.1 coordinate 29,510,894, forward strand.
CAAAAAGGGTTTCAAAGTCTCAAAACTTACCAAAAGGACCAATCGTACGCTAACCTTGCTGGACAACGACTCATAACTCTTCAAAGCTTCATTCAAACCTCTAAAATCATGTGCAGATTGACAATTATGCCAAAAATTCAATGGGTATATCCCCAAACTCAAAGAAAAACCCATAAAGTAGCAAAATCTTACCCACAACCAACAATTCCGGCAAAGACCGACGATAGTGGCAGCGGTCGGAGGAGAATATGTGGCGGCAATGCTCAACTATGGCAACGATGGTGGCTGGAACTCAAGATAGAGTAATGCCAAGAGTTAGAGAGAGAAATCCAACGCGACAGCAACTCTGATGCTGACTGACAGCGGTGGCAGTGGTTGGACAATCAAGGTCCAACAACGATAAGTCACGAAAAGTTAGGCGTTTGGCGTTTGGTTGCGTGAGAGAGGGTTAGAGAGAGAGTAGGGGTAGGGGACGTTTTCACAAAATAACAAATTTTAAATAGATTGATATGTGATAAACGTTGATGAAATCTATCAATGCCTATCAATATATTGTTATTTCTGTAATAGTTTGATATTTTTTTTCTGTTCTTTTTTTCTAATTGGCACACCAAATCCCAAGTCCCCTGAAAATGAAAAATACTTAGGTGCACGCATTATTTTAGTGTATTTGACTAAATTGTCCGACCATAATTTACCATATAATAAATTCTTCCTTTTTGAAATATTTTATTTTTTTTTTCTATGTGAGGGTGAGATGCATAAAAATGGGTATATCTTGCCTTTAAAAACTTAACAAACATAAAAATTCCCCTAACAATAGGTACAAAGCAATGAATCAAAATGTAACAAGAACTAGCTGCTATTTCATTCAACTTGTATATTAAATGTATCATAAAAAACAAATCTATACAGACCAGGTTTCAACTAACCATTATGAAATATTATACCCATCTCTCTATCAACTTCATAACCCCACAAAAAAATAGAAAGAGAAAAAAAAAAAAAAAAAAGAAAAGAAAGAAAAGACCCTTTCACATTGTTGCCAAAAGAAAGGAAAAAGAAAAAAGGCATGAGGACTGCAGAGATGCCAATTATAAATGAGAATGAGGGTGGGGCTTCATGTTACAAAAAGGAATGGCTATGCTCTGTTAGAAGAACTGAACTTAAGTGGGGCTGCAATAGCAAAAAAGCATAAAATAGACAAAATGGAAGAAGCTGTTGTTCATTTCCCTAACTTGCCATCTTTGTTGAGGTCTTCCCAGCTTATCTCCTGTGCACATTCCCCACATACTGTACTACAACCAACCTTTGTCCCCTGACTTCTGAGTGTAAGCAAATGGGAAAGATTAGTGCATTTACGAGAAACGAATCGGTTCCTTGCTCTTGATTGTGCCAGATCGATAGTCTCGGGTATAGGATGGGCGATGGTGGGCGTGGTTAACTTTTGCTCAGATATAACATCCCCTGGTGGAACTTTCTGCACTTCCTCCCATTCTAATGATTTTCGGTATACTTCCCATGCCATGTCTTGCTCCTCCTTGGATAGTTTCTCCTCTTCATTCTCTTGGAGTAGCGTTTCGTGCTCGTGGTAATTGGCAACCCACCTGAATAACGAGAGGGCATTAATACTATATAACATGGAATTTGGGGAAAGAATTTCTATACTAAGAATAGTGAACATGAAAAATACATAATCACACCACATTTTCATTCCCGTTGTACTAAGAAAGAGAAACTTAGTTTATTTTGGAAGAATATAATCTTCTAGCCAGCCAAGAGAAGGCATCTTCATGCCGAAATGGAAGTGGGTAATCTTGTGATTTTAGAATTTGTCAACAGATGTTAATAGGTTTTCTTAGTTAGGACTGTTGGTTATTTCTTATTAATAGTTTATAGTAAAGGCCAAGAGTGCTGACATTCTCAATTTCGAAGTGTTTTTTTAACAATGACTTTCATCAAGTATTCTTGGGGTTTAACATCTTACATGCTATGTTGCATTAGAATGTTAAGATTTAAATAGAATAAATAGAAGTAAAACGCTTTTGAGATCATAAATCAGCTGAGTTGTTTGATAGTCATTAGGACAAAGTGAAAATGGTAAAATGAACTTTGGAAAAATGAATTAATCCCATTGTTGTAACTAACTCGGATATTTAAAATATTATAAGGTCAAACAAGTATCTCACAAAATTTGTTGAATGTGTAAATTAGCTAAAATGCTCATGGCTAACAAAATTATGTATATAACGTTATAGCACTAATATAAGAATTGTTATAAAATTGTAAATACCATTGTGTTGGAATTTCATGTGTATTATGTATATATTCCTCGATTATATTTATAAAAACATTTTCCATGTTGGTAGTTGGTTTTTCTTCTATATATGAAGACAATGTATTTGAAAAAATAAATTAATATTTTCTTCCCCAATTCAAGTTGGTATATCAAAGCAACAATTCTAAGGGGTCTCTAGACCCTGGTCACCATCTAAAATCCTAGCTGCTGCTATTAACATTTAGAACCTAATTGCTGTTTGAACGATCACCCTACCTCCCAACAAACCTCTTCGGAAGCAAGGTTGTGCAGCCTCTGATGTCATTTTTTATTCTTTTCTTGCAATGGCTGCAATCTAGCGTTCGTAAGTGTTGTTTGTCACTGAATTTCATGTCCTTTGTTGCCATCGCTCGTGTCCCCTGCCACTACTTGCGAATCACGGTATAAGGTGTAGGTATTTGACATTGTGGTTTGTTTGTATTTGTAGGTCTCTAAAACATATTAAATTGTATGCAAAGGTTTGGTTCAGACCTCGTGGTTCAATCCGGTTCAATATCAATTTGGTTTGGTTCAACATTTGATTCACTTTATTTGGTATTGGCCATTGGAGCATAAGCACGTATCTTGTCCCCATCTACTTCAATTCCATTCACAGAAAGATACAAAAACATGCTTCTTTCCATTGGCAAATATTATTGTCCTTCAACACATTGAAATCGACCTTGAGGCACTTCAAATGGGTCTAAAAGATCTGGACAATAGACAGGATATCATCGAAGAGTACCAACACAACCCAAGCAAGTGTAAAATACCTGATTCATCGATGATTGAAATGTGATCCAGGCATTTGTTAAGCTAAAGGTGTCGCCATAAATCCATAGTGATCCTTGTGAGTACAAAAATCTGTCTTTGCAATGCCCCTTTCATTCATACAGATCTGACGGTAACCAAATTTAAGGTCAAACTTTGGATACACGATAGATCCATGGAGTTCTTCTAACAACTCTTCAATAACGGGAATCATAAATTTTATATAATTGTAGCTTTATTCAATTCTCGGTAGTGAAGACAAAATTTCCATTCCCAACTTTCTTCTTAACCAATAATATGGGTCTAGAAAAAGGGGACCGAAATTGGGCCTAATAATCCCTGATGCCATCTCACTAACCAAGCGTTCATTCTCATTCTTCTGCACATGACCATATTTATATGGTCTAACATTGACTGGATTCTCCCATTCTTTCAGTTGAATACAATGATCAACATTTTGTTTCAAGAAGAAACCCCCATATGGAAGGTGGAACACATCTCTAAATTCTTCAACTTTTGCACTTCTGCAAGACAATCTAGGAGTATCCTCTCCTTCATTGCTTTCATCACTACTCGCATAATTCTACCTTACCCTTTGTCTTGTTTTGACCAAATTTTTGTCAACATTCACAATATGACTTCGACTCTAGTAAGCAAGGGATCTCCTTTCGGGGTGACCTTATTTCATCGGCCCAAAAGGTCATCATGGGAGCCATTCAATCACCCCCATGATACCTCTTTTTCAAACCACTGCATTCCGAGGATACATTTATACTTCCCAAATCATCGGCAGGAAATTGTCCTTTAACTGCCAAATCCAGCAAAGGAACCACCACGACGTTACAAATGCCCTTTCCTCTCACCGCTAGCCAGCTTCCCATTACTATTTCATAATGTGAAGTTTCGGTAAGTAGCAACTTCAATTCCTCAATGACCTCTGAGATATAAAATTATGGGTAGCCCCATAATTGATTAGCACCACCAGTTTTTAATCTTGGATTTCACCTTTAATCTTCATTGTTCCATGAGAATAAAACCATACGACTGATTTTAGAGATAGCTTCGTTTGTTCTTCAATCTCCACTTTATTGTTCCCTGCCTTCTCCCCATAATCTTCTACTTTAGTAATCACTTCGTCTTCTTCCCCTGCCCACCAAAAGCCTTAGTTCTCTAACACCATCATCGTATATTGAGTGGCTCCTTGTCAAATCCATATGCAAGGGTGCCAAATGGAAGATTGCTCAAAATGTACTATAAGGGGAGGTATAGTGTTGACTCTCCACCACCCCTGGGTCTCATGGCCTAAGTGAGCAATCCTATGGCACATGCATGTATCATGACGTATGGCAAGCATTGCAAGACAAATGTCTTTAGCATTTTCCATGGAAAATAAGATATCATTGATAGTACCAGGTGGCAAGGGTATTGCATCTCTTCCTATGAGCCGAAGGTTTCAATATAACTACGAGCTTACACCCAGTATGCAATTTTGACTCGGCACGGACACACGAGGGTTCATTCCTTGACATATCTGGATGGATGGATGTCTGGGAAGCCTCAAGTTGGAAGCTTGCCCATAGGTTGATTATCGATAAGCGTGACTGAGCAGGAGAGAAAGTCGATGATATCCAAACATTCGAGATGGCATTCAAAAGCATCACTGGAACTTGATAGTTCCCAATTGGCATGATACTTGCCTAAGTTGTCTCGATAAGCGTTGTAATGACCTGATAAAGCCTAGTAGGTGACCATTGGACCAATAGCAATCCGGTAGGTGCCAATGTAGACTAGTAGAGCCCAGTAAGCATTATTATGCCTCGACAAGTCTTGTTAAGTGACCAAATCACCCTGTAAGACCTAATGGAGTGTTAAAAGCCTGACCCAACAAAGGGTCCAACACATCTCAGTAAAGTCTCAAAGTGATGTAGAAGCATGGGGCCATGTTGTCAGGAACCAGATGTAAGGAGATGCGATGTTGCATTGTGAAGGTCTTTGTTGGAATTCTTTTTATTTAGCAACATTTATGTATAGATATTCTTTATCAATATTTTCCTTTTGTATTGCTATTCTCTCTCCTTATTTGTAATGGATCTCTCTTCTATGAGAAAACCTATGTTACACATATGATGTATGTAGAAAAGATAAAAATATCTTGTACCCTCTCAAATCCTAGATGGTATCAGAGCACTAAATCCTAGTAGCCTAAAAAAACCCTAGCCGTCACCTAGTCTCACCATTGCTAGAACCCTAGCTGCCAAGAGAAATGACACACTTAATTTCCAGCATTGTCTAGTAGGTTTGCAATTGTAGGGTAACTTAACTGTAGCCCTAGGGTACAACCACTGTCCTTCGTAGACCAATCCACTGTAGCCCAATCCATTGACCGTTGCATAGGTCTTGAAACCCAAGTTGAAAAAGACATTCAACGTGGTTTTGGTTGACCTTACACCATTTTCGTCTTTGTTCATGCTTTCTGCCTCTACCGTCATCGTCGGTGCCCGTCGCCATTGCCATCGTTTGTGCCTACCATTTCCATCTTCACTGTTCGCACCTTCCATCATTCCCTTCACTGATTTGGTGGGTCCTTCACATAGCTGTCGTGCTTCAGTGGTTGGTTTTGATTTTTTTTTTTTTTTTGGGTCCAATTCACTATTAATCCGGTTTGGTTCACTATCTAGTTTGGTTTGGTTCAAGCCATCATCTCGCACAATTCAAGATTTGGTCTAACATCTGGTTTGGTTCACTGGTTTTATTCAAAATTTGGTTCATTACTATATCTCATTTCTCAATACTTATTTTTTCTATAATGTTACAAAAGCAAATTCATCAACTTCTGAAGCTACTATAAACCAATTTATCTACTAATAATTCTTGTGTTTCTTTGACACAATCAGGTGATCATCCTAAGACCTTCTCTTGTAGTCATTCTTCTCCATGGATCATCAACTCCAGAGCCAAAAATCATATGATCGGTTCTTGTTCTTTTTTCGACTCATTCTCCATTATATTGCAATGAGAAAATTAGAAACTGCAGATAGAAGTTTTACCTCTATTGCAAGAAAATGAACCATTAAATTGACTGACAAAATCTCTATGTAGTATGTCCTTCATGTTCCAAAATTAACTAGTAATCTTTTATCTGTTAGCAAACTTTCTAAAGATTCTAATTGTCATGTTATATTCTTTGAATCTCATTGTATTTTTTAACATTAGGACTCAGAAAAGATGATTGGGAGTGTAGGATGCTTAATAGCCTTTACTACTTTGATGAAGGGTCTTTTAACGGTAAAATAACTCAAGGTCTCAGTAGTATTAGTCCTTTCTTTGTTAAAGGGAAAATTACTCTTTGGCATTTTCGACTAGGACATCCTAGTTTTTCTCATCTCCAGTATTTATTTCCTGATTTATTTAAGGGAATTGATTGCTCTGCTTTTGATTTTGAAAGCTGCATTTTTGGAAAAAAAAAATCATCGTTCAAATTATTTACCTAAACCTTACAAAGCTTCCAAACCTTTTTATTTGATTCATAACAATGTTTAGGGTCCATAAAAAATTCGTACTCATGATGGAAAAAGATGGTTTATTACTTTAATTAACGACCATACTCATCTATCTTGGGTTTATTTAATGGAAAAGAATATGAGGTGAAAGATATTTTTAAATATTTTAACAGTATGATCGAAACTCAATCTCAAACCAAAATTTGCATTTTACATTCTGATAATGGAACAAAGTTTTAATGAATCTTTTGGGGGATTTTTTAAGAGAAAAAGGTATTGTTCATCTGTCCATATGTCGAGATATTCCCCAGCAAAATCGAATTGCAGAACGAAAAAAATAGGCATTTACTTGCGACAACACGTGCTATAACGTTTATCCTGAATGTTCCAAAATATTTATGGGGAGATGTCATTCTCACAGCTACCTACCTCATAAATAGGGTGCCTAGTAAGATCTTGAATTTTAAAACTTCCCTTGATTGTTTTAAAAACATTTTTCCAAAATCCTGCATATATTCTAATATACCTCTTAAAGTTTTTAATTGTACTGCTTATGTTCACATACTCAGTTCCTTTCAATCCAAGCTTGATCCTAGGGCTATTAAATGCATTTTCTTGGGTTACTCTTCAAGTAAAAAAAGGTTAGAAATGTTTTGATCTTCAGACAAAAAAATGTAGTATGGATGTGTTTTTTTAGAAAATCAACCATATTTTACCCACAATTCTCTTCTGGAGGAGAAACAAAATGTAGAAGATAATTCTTGGGATGTTTGTGTTCCACTTCCTAGCCGTGCTTGTCCTGATGTTACTAGTCCTTCGATGCAAGTGTAGCCAATTTTCAAATAGGGGGAGAAATCCTACAAAATGATCATACTGATCAAGTTCCGAAGCCTAAGAACTTGAGAGTTCACACTAGAAGAAAATTCAATCAAAAGAGCCATGGCTAGATAGATGATGGGAAGTCGAAGAAACTAACGTGAATTGGCACCAATTGTGTATGACCTTGATGTTCCCATAGCCATGAGAAAAGGTATCAGGAATTGTACCAAATACCCTAGCAAACTACATGTCAAATCAAAATTTATCAAAGAATCATACAACCTTCACAACTAGGATAAATAACTTGATTGTTCCAAGGAATATACATGAAAATTTAGAAGACCAAAATTGGAAAGTAGCAGCAATGAAAGAGATGAATGCGAGATGAATGCTCTAAAACAAAATGGTACCTAGGAAATAGTAGAGTTACCAAAGGATAAGAAACCGATGGGCTGTAAATGGGTAATTACCATTAAATGTAATGCCGATGGTAGTATTAAGAGATATAAGGCCAGACTTGTAGCTAAAGGCTCAAACATATGGGATTGATTATCAAGAAACCTTTTTGTTCCCATTGCAAAAATTAACTCTATTAGAGTTCTTATGTATCTTGCAATTAATTCAGATTGGTCTCTTTACCAGCTAGGCGTGAAAAATGTCTCTCGATGGTGAACTTGATGAAGAAGATTTTATGAGTTTACCACCAGGTTTTGAAAAGGAACTTGGTCAAAGTAAAATCTGCAAACTAAGAAAATCTCTCTATGGTCTTCAACAGTCTCCGAGAGCTTGATTTGAGCATTTTGGTAAAGTCATGTCTAGTTATAGATTTCATTCAAGTTAAGCAGATCATACTATATTTTACAAACACTCTTAAGAATATTAAGATCTCAATTTTAATTGTCTATGTAGATGGTATTACTCTCACCGGTGATGATGAAGCAAGCTTAACAAATCTCAAGAAAAAACCTTGCAAATGAGTTTCAAAATAAGGATTTGGGAATATTGAAATATTTTCTTGGGATGAAATTTGTAAGATCAAAGGAATGCATTTTTGTTAAATCAACAAAAATATGTTTGTCCTACTTGAAGAAACAGCACATGGCTACAAAGTAGCAAATATCAAATGAGTGTTAACTGTTAAGAATATTTAGAAAAGTATGTATGTAGTTGGAAAAAGAAAGAGAGAAAAATTTAAAAATAAAAGAAAGAAAGAAATATAGTGGGTTAATTGTTGTTCATTACCAAAAAAATATAAAATAAAATAAAATAAAATAAAATAAAACTTTAAAAAATAAAAGAAAATTATTGCAATCTATATTTTATTCAAACAAAGATGGGTAGAAATATTGAATAAAAAAGTTTCAAAATAAATGTAGATCATTTAGAGTTCAAAAAATTGCACTAAATACCATGAATATATGAACTCAATTTTGCATCCCAAACACAGATATATGAACTCTAGACCTTATATCTCAACTCAACACCCCAAACAGTCTCTTATAAGTTATAATGACTTGACTAGTCATAGCATATTCAGTGAGTATTGTGAGTCAGTATATTTCTTGCCTATAGTTGGTCATTGGGTTGCATTAGAATAGATTTTATGTTATTTGAAGATTGCTCTCGGGCGTGGTTTATTACATAAAGAATATGGTTATATTAATATTGAATGCTTCTCAAATGCAATTGGACAAGATCTAAGAAAGACAGAAAACCAACTTCAAGATATTTTGTATTTGGTGGTTGTAATTTGGTTTCTTAAAAAAGTAAGAAACAAAATGTGATGTCATGTTCAAGTGTTGAACCAAAACACAGAGCAAAGACACAGTGTATAAATGGGTTTGGATATATCAACCTCTTGTTGAATTGGGGTTTGATATCACGACACAAACTAAATTATGGTGTGATTATCAAGCAGCTCTTCATGTTGCATCTAATCCAATATTTCATGAGAGGACTTAACAAGTGAAGTCTAGTTTCATTTTGTATGTGAGAAAATTCAACAAGGTCACGTATCCTTAGAATATGTGAAGATTGAGGATTAGTTAGGAGATATCTTCACGAAAACCTTAAATGAAAAATGTAGATTCTCTCTCTCACAAGGTGGGCATGCTTATGATATATGTTCCAACTTAAGGGAGAGTGTTATAGTGCAACTATTAATATTATTATATTATTGTAAATATCCTTGTTATATTGTCCTTTACAGTCTTTTTACCTTCTCCTACTTAGGTTACCCTTATGTATAAATCTATTTTCAGTGAATGAAATAGAATTATTATGATTCTCCGAAATCTCAGCATTTATAAAAAATAAGGCACTTCATTTGTTTTTTGACATTAGGATTGATTTTAATGGTGCAGCAATGATTCTGTTTTTAGTTTTCTAGCCTCAAGGATCATTCCTCCCCCAACTTTGTTAAACTTTATGGTTAAAATTTTCTCTGTTACGTTCCTACAAACGAGGAGAATATGTTCCAATTGCATTAGTAGTTTTATATCCTGAGATGATAAATACGTTCAAAGAAGCTACCTTGGATGGTGTTTGCCAAGTAACGTTTCCATTAACTTGTCAGATGAGCAACTACCATGGGAAAGAGGCCCCTTCTGCTTCAGCACATTTCCATGATGCCCAGTCATAATCTGGTGAGATGTATGTCCATTTCCTTGGTCCAACTCAGTGGAAGCCTCGAGATTCTCATCATCACCAAATTCAAAAAGATGCAACATTTCTTCCCGAGAAATAGTTCGGTATACCTGTTGGCGATCAACAACTCTTGCAGCCAGTCCCTCCTTTGTTACCTATCAAATTTACTTCTCAATCAAATTCAAATCCGTAAAAGAAACCTTGTCTGCAATTTAAAATGTAATCAAATGTTTTACCAAACCTGACGCTTATAAATTTTTTCTTCCATTGTTCCATGTGCCAAAAATCGGTAAGCAAACACAGGTTTTGTTTGGCCATATCTGCAGGTTAAAGAATAACGTTATGATAATTTAAATATATTAAACAAAAAAGTTTTGGTGGTCACTGTAAAATGTAACTTCCAGGTTAAGGCTGGCTCTTGTTGAAGAAAAAGAGATAAGGAAGAATGATAGTGAAATAGCATGTAACTAAATAACAAAAAGAGATAAGGAACAATGATAATGAAATAGTATGTAAATAAATGTTTGAATATATAAATATACATATATACACACACACATGAGAGAGATAAATGTGAAAAAGAAAAGATAATTTCTTATTGATAAAAGAAAGAAGGAAATAAATCAAGATATTATGAACGGAGTCTACCACAATAATCTAGAGAGAGAGAAAAGAGGTAAAAATTGATAACACTTTCAACAAAAATAGCAAGCTAAATCAACATTTCAATTATTTTCATATAAGTAGTTGATAAGAGGGAACACGTTCCATCATTCATAAAAATAATACAAAACAATTTGGAAGTTCTAGAAATTTGAGATGACACTCAGCCGATCAATAGTTTAGCTTCAAAACAGTAATATAAATGATTTCTTCACGTCATCCTCACATGGACTCGTTGAAGTGTTAAGAGTTGGGTCATCCCTCTCCTTTAAGCCAATTAATCATATATGTCATTATCTTCTAGAATCTGCAATTAGTTCCTGCATCTTTGTAATTCCCTCGTATATGGTACTTTCGCTTTTTACTTTTCTCACTGTTGGCCTATCTTAGGGTTATAAATCAGGGTTGTATCATGTGTAAGAAATACAATAGAGTAAATTTATACAACCTACTATGGAAAACAGCAGGACACAAAGAAGGCCAATGCATAAAGCCATATACTACATAATATTTTAGCAGGAAGAATATAATTTAAGAACCTGGAATTCTTTTCTTCGATCCATTGGTAACTAACAAGTTACAACTAAATCTAGATGCCGAAAGTTATCATATGAAGGTTAGTTACAAAAAATATGCATCCAAGTCCGACAGGCTCACTGAATATTAGTAATATTGTGTAGGAAGTGGAAAGAATAAGATAACTAAAATACCTCCAAGCTCGATAAATGGCCTGAAGATCATAAGTTGGATTCCAAGAACCATCCACTATGATAACACGGTTAGCAGAATGAAGATTGATGCCCAATGATCCTGCTCTAGTTGATATCAAGGTACATTTCACCCTCTTATTTAGCGGCTCATTAAACCTCTCAACAATCTTCTGTCTTTCAGAACTCTCGGTTCTTCCATCTAGCCTGTCAAGAAAGAAGTATTTAATGATTCCTTTTTCTTTTATTTTCATTTTAACAAGAAACAAACTTTTCATTGACTAATGAAAATAACAAAAATGTTCAAGGATACAAACTGTCAAAGGGGGTTAAATAAAAACCAGCCTAAAAGAGGAAACAAATAACATTTATTTTCAGCTCATTGTCGCCTTCTGCATCCAAGTTTTTTGTTTAATTTGGAAAGCTTTTGTACTTCCAGCTTAGTCATTATGCCTTTTGTATTGATTTGCATTTTTTTTTGTTTTGTTTGTTTCTTTGTATTTTGAGATTAGTCTTTTTTTCATTATTTCAATAAAAAAAATTTGTTTCCTTTGATAACTTTTCTACCCAAGAATAACTCAAGAGAGATCCTGAAACTTAAGCTTCCATGATTTAATTTCCATTGGAGCAAACAATAAGCTGGAGGCAAGTCGTTAAAATTAAATATGTAATAGCCATTGAGAATTGTCTACAATGGTTGTTGATATCCTAATTTGGCTTTTTTTTAGATATCAATGGATAGAAACAATCAATTTCTTAAACTGATCATGTTAAAAAATAAATACAAAATTTTATACAAAATCTCTGCAAGCAACGTGACAGGACCTACAATCTTTTTTTTTTTATTTATTTATTATCCTTTTTAAAGGAAATGGAACATTCCATTAATATAACGAAAAGAGTCTAATGCTCGGTTTACAACGAAACAAGAAATAGCAATAGAAATATTGGGAATACAAAATAAACATCCGCTAATGTGAAAATATAAAGGTAGTTGAAGAAAATAAAAGCACTCCAATTTGTACATATATCTTGCATTGAATAATTAGCATAGAGCTTGCAAAGAGAGCATCAAGAGGAAGCATAAAGCCTTGCAGCTTCAACTTGTGTAATTAAAAAAAGCAACGTATGGGCAATTTGAGAGCACTCAAACTTATAAAAAATTTTATGAGAATTTACTCATTTCTCCCTCCCTCCCTCCCTCCCTCCATATAATGAAGTTAGCATGTACAAACAAGTGAGCCAACCACCACAAGCCCCACTCTTGTTATGAAACAATTTGTGAGGCTCCAAGTGATAAGGACTTATAGTAGGAGGGGCAAAAAGGGGAAACCAGCCACTGACAGCTAGTTAGTGGTTTAGTGGAATGTGTGGGTTAGTGTTCTCTCAAGGCGCAACAACAAAGTGCAATAGTTTTTGGGGGCTTAAGTGCAAGGCACAAAAAGAAAAGAGCGGTCTTTTTTTTTTCTTTTTTTTTTTTTGTAAGGTGTACTACATATAAAAGTACTACATAAAACAGAGAAAGCAGAGTTGAACTGAAAATTATTATTAAAAAAATAATAATAAAAAAAAATAAAAAAACACTAAACACAAGAAATTTTGCATTACAAAATAATGCAAAATTTAGTTTTAGGTAATAAATTTAGGCTTAGTGAATTTGATATTTCTTTTAGTTAATAAAGAAGAAAAAGCCCTAATTATTACTATCTTTTGAAAAAACCCAGAGCTTTAAGCCTTGGGGCATCGCAAAAGACACGGACCTAATGTGCACCTTATTTTGAGAGTCTCGCCTTTTCAAGACGAGACTCTAGACCTTCGCCTAGTGTCTAAGCACGTGCCCAAGAGGGCTTTATAAAGCACTATGTAGGATAGAACCAAAGAGGGCATTATGAGCTACATAGAAGGGGAGGATGGTTTGTGGGGAGGGTGTGGAGAATTTGGCTGAGTGCGCGGCTGGAAAAAGGTTCCATGAACATTCAAAATTGCCGGTGGTTGTTCTTTATGTTTGACTTCCTTTTGGTTGATCGGGACTGTTATTGAAGTTTTTATCAATCGAACAGTGTATATTCTTGCTCTATTTTGCTTTGTGTGACAAGGTTTGGTGTTTTGAAGACATTTCTGTGAGTGGGGATCCTAACTAATTATCATCATAACCTCTCTCTAAACATTCTAATTGCCTAAAGCGCGATATCCCCACTCCTATTTACTGTTTTTTTCCTTTCCCCTGTTTTAGAAATTAAATTTAGGGTCTATCACGTAGTGGTTATTATCTGCAAGTTAGTTCAGTATGAATACGAACAAGAAAGTGAGTCAATCATAAATGCAAAATTGCATACCTATACCAATCTTTACCCTTCTTCCAAAATTTTCCTCTCTTTCCACGTCTGGGCAATCTTGAAAGATAGAATTCAATTAGATCAAGCGTAGGAATGCTCTGGCTGAATACCAATGCCTTATCACCCAATTCAGAGCACATGGTTAAGATCTCTAGCAGCAAAACCATTTTGCCACCGTAATCTACCTCCTTGTAACTATTTGCATGAAGCAGACCATTCGACCAATCCTAAAAGAAATAAAAAGGCATTCCTGATGGTTACCATGCTTAAGCAAAACATTATATAATCTACATCACGGCACCAATAATGTAAAGTTTAACAAATTGCAAATATGAATAACTTAGGAGCAACAATGTCATTGCCTGTAAAGCAATATAACAGAACTGTTCACAATAAAATTTGACCAAAGCTCAGCCCAAACGTAGATGAAAAATTTATACTACTTAATAACTCATACCTTAACGAAAAAGCCACTAACAAATTTATCCTGATGATTCCCATTGGCATTCATTGGCTTATCTGTTAAGCAAAGAAATATCAGGACAGTCATTTAGCACTCAAAGCTCAGCAAGGATAAATGACACAAGTATTAAAAAAAGCCAAACTAAAAGTTTTGGTGAGAGAAATAAAATGTGAAGGATGAAAGAAAGAAAAAGTTGGTATCGAAGATTCAGGATTATAGTCATTAGACCATTCTAGTATTTATTTTTATTTTTATTTTTTTTGGTGAAATCTTAATCATGGAAGATTCCTTCAACATCTCATTTGCAAAAAAAAATTTTGGGCCACCGGGAAGTCTAATATTCCAAAGATAATTAATATTCTGCTCTAGATTATTCTCGATAAAATTTTCTCATTGTTCTACACGACTATGGGATGTAAACTGGTGTTTACAGTAAATCATAATACCGACGATAGTGTTAAAAGGTACAAGGTTAGACTAGTCTAAAGACTTTAATCAAACCTATGAAATTGATTATCAAGAGACATTTGCTCCCATTACAAAAATTAACTCCATTAGACTTCTTTTACCTCTTCCAACAAATTTAGAATGACCACTTCATCAACTAGATATTAAGAATGTTTTTTCTTGATGGTGTTTAGGAGAAAAAGAAAGTATTTATGAGCCTACCACCAGGATTTGAAATTGAACTTGGAAAAAGTCATGTTTGCATATTAAAGAAATCCTTATTCATACGAAGCAGTCTCCAAGAGCTTGGTTTAAATTGAACACTTTGGATAAGTAGTCATTATCCATGAATCAACACCATAAAAGCTCCAAAGCATATGTACAAATTATTGAGGACTTCTCTCAAAACAATTTCAAGCTTGCAGCAGGTCCATTACCTTAGTGGACATTTGTTGTCAATGCTCCTTGTGGCTTTGAAGGGAGTTGTTTAGGTGATGTAGCCTAAATGATAAATAGAGAGAAATCTCCGAGAACCAAGATTGTGAATCTTTTATTAGAACGAGTAATGTGTTTGATACAAGAGGGCAGGTTCCTATCTATAGAGTTTTATTACAAGTGGGGGTCAAAAGGGAATTAACCTAGAATATTATCTAATTACCCAATGAACCTCTATTCTTCTTACATCGTTCTATCCCTCCAAAAAGAAAACTCGTCCTCGAGTTTTAAAAAGAAAAAATTTATGAAGCAAATGAGGAACAACAGAGTATAACCAAATCAACCTCCTACATTTTGAACAAAAATATTATGATCAAAGGTATAAATTTGAGACAAAATCTAATATTGCCACCAAAAGATGAACTTCTCCATCAGCCATAACACAAAAAAGATGTTTCCTTCAAACTCATTCAAAACCGTATACAAAGGACCAATCACTAAAAAACCACCTTCCAAAGAGAATCGTTCAAGAATCATGCCTTCTTTATCATTTGATTCAAGTTCTTCGATAGCTTGGTGATCCATTTCCACCGCAATTAGTGTGTCATTCTTGTTCGATTCTTGCTCAATGTTAGATACTTCTTTTCCATCATCTTTGTTGGATTTTTCTTCACTTGCGACTATTTCCAAATCAACATCTTCAAATTCTTGTTGTTCTTCAATTTTATCTTCAAGATTTTCTATTTGAAAACTTGCTAACCGTGATTCCTTTGTTTTTTCTTCGGTATATGAAATCGATCCGTTCTTGAACTCTTGCAAATGAATTGATAGTTGATCAACATGTTGATTCATTTCCCTAATGAATGTTGGATTTCTATTATTGTTTTCTTTATTTCCTCCAATGCTACAGGATCAAAGTAGTTCTTTTGTTGGATGCTTGAATATGTTTTAATTTCATAGTGGGCATAGAACTCATCCATTGATTTTCTTGAATCAACCTTTCTTGATTGTGTTTCATAATCATAAGAGTAATTTGGAGTCTTGAACGTTCTTCTTGGGCTGTAAAAATCCATTCTTTATAATTCTTGATGATTCTGTAATTCATCTAACTCCCAATCTTTACATTGATTTCCTGAAAAATGGATTTGATTGGTTCGTTGAACCCTATTTCGATATTGCCACCTTCTTATTTCGTTCCAAACTGCCTTAGAAACATCATCGAAGTCACTACAATCACTAATCAAATTTCCAATTTGGACAACGATGGGTTCTTTGAGAAAATCGAGCATGAGAATTTGTTTCCTCCTATCTGAACTCGGCACAGGTCGCGTCAAAGGAAAAAAAATCGAGCATGAACAAAATTAGTATGTTGGAATTCTTCTTCTGAATCACTCAAGTCAAAATTGCAGCATTGTTTTTTGAAGTAAAATTGATTTTCTTGCCTATACCAACTACTAATTTTTTTCTTGGACATCCTCTTTGATCGATAATAGTCCATTCTTGCAAAATCTTGATAAACCTTCAGTTTTTTCTTTCTTTCTTGGAATTTCAAGAGTTCTCCCTAACTAGATGGGTGTTGTTTGGCAATGAGCACAACTCAAGAAGCTCCCTCTTGCGATCGGCGTCGCCAAGAGTTTTCCAGTCTTCCACCGATGACAATCAATGTTGGCCCAAACGGATGCTCTGCTACCAAATTAATGTAGCCTAAATGATAAAAGGAGAGAAATCTCCAAGAACCAAGGTTGTGAATCTTTTATTAGAATGAATAATATGTTTGATACAAGAGGGGAAGGTTCCTATTTATATAGTTTTATTACAGATGGGGGTAAAAAGGGAATTAACCTAGAATATTATCTAATTACCCAATTAACCTCTATTCAACTTACATCATTAGGGTTACATGAAACACAATAGGACCCTAGGTTTTGTGTCTAAGGGTTGGGTGATAGAATTCCAAGGGCTAGGACATTTCTCCTACTATTATGGCAACACGGTTTTGTAAAAATAACAAATATTTATTTTCTCAATTTGAGAACGATTAACATGGATTGCACAAGGATGACATGCACAAATCGAGGAATGATTAACATAGTATGAGCACAAGAGGTCCTAAACCATTAATCTCGATCTCAACTTGGGCTTTCTATAGATTTCCAAGACCACAAGAGAAGTGTTATTTGTTGTTATAATTAAATTTATCATAACTTATTAGTGTATGCTTTTGGGTTGATTGGTTGATTTAAAAATAATATTAATAGTTAAACTTCAACAACCACAAATAGTTAATACAGAAATATCCAAAATCTAACAAAGTATACCTCCAGTGCAAATATTAGAATCTATGTTTTCGTCACTGGAGGAATCGCCTGCAAGAAAATTTTCAATAGCATCTTCACGCTTCACGTAATATTTGTCTTCTTTGGTCAATTGCAGGATTCCAGGATGATTCCAGATCTATTATGACAGAAAAACATAATACCATATATGGGCAGTAACAAAGGCAAAAATATGTTCAAGTTGCGATATTGAATTGAAAGATTGAAATGAGAAACGGCTATGGGCAAGTTCAGTAATAAATTTGGAAAATATATTTGTTTCAGGAGCATGAAGGGAAAAACCAAAATAGTAGAATGTCTTCAGCAATTCAAGATTTGAAACAAAGGGGTTTTTTAGCCCATTTTTCAAAAACAAGATGGACAAAAATTGAAAGTTTAGGGACCTATTAGACATGAATTTGAAAGTTTATAGACTTATTAGACCTTTCTATACAAGCTGAAAAGAAGTTAAGAAAGTAAACTAGTAATTTAACCTAGATTTTATTTAGTCACAATATCATTTGAGTTAGCCATATCCAAAGAAAAGTTTCAACTTGTTTCAAAAAAAAAAAAAAATGATTAGTTATATTGCTATTATTTACGTTTAATTTCTGAATAAAAATGCACAAGTAAAAAATATTAGAGATATACATTTTCATTATTCGATTCAAAGAGCATCATGAACTTTGAATCAAATGCACATGATTCACTGAATCCCAAATAAATTAAACTCATTTATACATTAACTTTTTTAATTGTATTTTTATGCTCTTAGAAAGCGTAGTTATTTAATCACAAACTATTACCAATTTAATAGTTCTAGTACAGAACCTATTCAACTCAGAATTTGTTTGAAATAATCAAACTCAAGATCACGGTAATAAATTAATACCTTTAATCAACTGGGCTGCTGCCCCTTGGGGGAATCAAATATAACAAATTTATAGCAATATTTCAATTTGGAAACAGTCAATGATGTAGCATAAGAGGAGAACTCTCCAAGAATGATATCAAAGTCTTCATTATCAACGAAAAATTATCAATACAAGAAGACAATTTATCTATTTATAGAGAATTGTAAAACAAACCAATCATAAGTAATCAAGGAAACTGATCCTAATCCTATTCAAACAAGGATTTGTCCAAGATACCTTTATTTACCTTAATCCTACTACATCATTTTGTCCCTCCCAAAAAAAAAAAAAAAACTCGTCCTCAAGTTTAAAAAAGAATATGAAAAATACATGAGTCTTTTTTTTCCCGATGATTTATAAAAAATCCCAATTAAAATCTTTGGCCCATGGAAATCTTGCACTTGGAAATCTTGCACTGCAACAACAAAGATTGAAAGAGCCCATAAAAAATCAAAGAACTTTAGAGCATGACCCTCATAAAAAATTTTCTTTGGTTGCTGTGAACCGTATACACTCTTGCCACCAAGATTTTGCTCAACCATTTTAGCCAAAGCTGGAGTATCAAAACAACCTATAAACCCATTTGAAAAGTTGTTGCATAACATAGAATTTGTGAGGAAATGGGATGAAATAATCCCACAAAAAAGAAAGTGGAAATGGGATTTCTGTGGGAAGAATTGAAATCTTTGTTTCTTTAAAAATTAAAGATCCTTGGTAGGTTGGAGGAGTTTTTAATATTACTTGGTGAGTTCAAGTTCGGCAACCAAGAAGAAATAGCGCATGGGGCGGTGGAAGTGGAAATGAGCCTGCACATGGTGGATTTGTTGGGGAAGGAATGCTAACAGCAACTATTGGTGGGATGGTTTCGACTTTCCACCACCTGTTTTGATTTTGGCTGGAATTCGAGCTGTAACTAGTCCTGTGGGATGTCTTCTCATTGTGTAGAACTACTGGTGACAGTTTAAACTAAATCATCAACGCTCTATAAAGCACCGACACTCCAAAGATGGTCAAGTGTCAGTGTCGGACACCGACACGCCCCAACACGCCTCCGACACGTGTCCGACACGCCAGCTGGCGTGTCGGATATTTTATTATTTTTTTAAATGGCCGACACGGTGGGGATACAGGTAGGACATGGGTGGGACATGGTTGGGACACTTCTGGGACACGGCGCAGCAAAATTAAAGAGAAAAACAGTGAAAGCTTATAAAATTAAAGTTAGTAGCCCAAAAGCATCAGCCTGTTTTTTATTTTAATTTCTCAAATTATATTATTCCTTTCCACTTTTCTTTTCTTCAAAATATCAGAAGCAAAACTCCTCGAGTCCCCCCGCCCAAAACGCCTCACCTCCATGCCCACTCGATCGACTTCACACCCAGACTCGCCAGACTTCGTTCGACTTCACGCCCAGACTCGCCGGCGACTTCTCCTCAACCAAACTACTGTTTTTGTTTGAACATTTAAATCTTATTATTATTTTTTTATTTTATTTAAAAAGTATGGCAGAATCATCTTCAAGTCATACTGAAATCAACTCAAAAATGACTACCGACGATGATACAAAACCATTATGGCAATATGTTACAAAAAATGAGAGATTGAATGAAGGAGGGGGGAATATTTCTTGGCAGTGTAATTTTTGTCAAGAAAATAGAAAAGGTTCTTATACAAGAGTTAGGGCGCATCTACTAAAATTAAGTGGATTTGGGATTGGAATATGTAAAAAAAATCACCCCTAAAGATCTTGCTGAAATGCAAAAATTAGAAGATGAAGCTAAGACGCGTATTGCAAGGAATGCACCTAAACAAGTTCCTTTACCACCTTCACGGCATATACAAACTGAATCTCAATCTTTTGGAACTGGAAGTGGAAGTATGGTGGGTAGCTATTCAAATTCTTATTCAACAATGGAACAAAAGAAAAGGAAAGGAAATGTTAGTGCACTAGAGAAATCATTTAACTTGGCCATTCGTGATCAAGTAGATTCGGAGATAGCTAGAATGTTTTATTCTTCAGGTTTGCCTTTTCACTTGGCTAGAAATCCAAGTTATGTCAACGCATTTTCTTTGGTTGCAAATAATGTTTTGTCGGGTTATATAACTCCAGGATATAATAAATTGAGAACGATTCTTCTCCAAAAAGAAAAAGCAAATATACAGAGATTGTTGCAATCTGTGAAAAGTACATGGTCTCAAAAGGGGGTAAGTATTGTCAGTGATGGATGGAGTGATTCGCAGAGGAGACCATTAATTAACTTTATGGCAATTACAGAAGGAGGACCAATGTTTCTTAAAGCTGTAGATTGCTCAGGTGAGACTAAAAACAAATACTTCATAGGAAATTTGATGAAAGAAGTTATAAATGAGGTGGGACATGAGAATGTGATTCAAATAATCACTGACAATGCTGCAAATTGTAATGGTGCAAGACAAATTATTGAATCACAGTTCCCCAACATAGTTTAGACACCTTGTGTAGTTCATACCCTCAACCTTGCTTTGAAGAACATTTGTGCTGCAAGAAATATTGATAGTAATCAACATGTATTTGTAGAGTGTAGCTGGATTTTTGAAATTTCTGATGATGTTATGTTTGTCGAGCACTTTATCATGAACCATTCCATGCTATGTTCAATGAGTTTGTGACTTTGAAGTTACTTGCAGTAGCAGAAACACGATTTGCATCTACCATCATTATGCTAAGAAGATTTAAACTCATTAAGGGTGGCTTGCAAATAATGGTTATCAGTGATAAATGGGGATGTTACAGAGAAGATGATATGGTGAAAGCAAGACGTGTAAAGGAGTTAGTACTTAATGATATTTGGTGGGATAAGATTGATTATATTCTTTCTTTTACTACTCCTATTTATGATATGATCAGATATTGTGATACGGACAAACCTTGCCTCCATTTGGTATATGATATGTGGGACACCATGATTGAAAAAGTGAAGGTGGCCATCTATAAACATGAAGGAAAGCATCCAGATGAATCATCATCATTTTATGGAGTGGTGCATCAAATTTTGATTGACCATTGGAATAAAAATAACACTCCTCTCCATTGTTTGGCACATTCTTTAAATCCAAGGTATTCTAAGACATCCTAGATCTTTCTTTTATATTTTCAATTTCTATGCACACTCTAAAGTTGGGTATATTTTATAATTTTATTTAGGTATTATAGTCCACAATGGCTTGAAGAAGACAAGACTCGAGCTCCACCACATAAAGACTTAGAAGTATCAAGAGAGAGGATGAAGTGTATCAAGAGATACTTTAGTTTAGAGGATGAGCGAACAAGAGTAAACATTGAATTTGCCAATTTCTCTACAATGTCTTCAGAGTTTGCTGAACATGATTCCATACGTGATAGATATAATATGCCTCCGAAGAGTTGGTGGGCCATCCATGGTGCCTTTACTCCAACTTTACAATCACTAGCTATGAAGTTACTTGTTCAACCTTCATTTTTCTCGTGTTGTGAGCAAAATTGGAGTACATATTCATTTGTGCACTCCATGAGAAGGAACAAGATGACACCAAAACGTGCAGAAGACTTGGTGTACATCCATAGCAATCTACGTCTTTTATCAAGAAGATCTCTGGAATATTTCAAAGGAGAGACGAAAATGTGGGACATTGCTGGAGATTCATTCGATTCATTTGAAGATGCAGGAATGCTTGAAGTAGCTAGTTTATCTTTAGAGAACCAGAATTGGAAGTTGTAGTTTTTACTGATGATGGTGATCAGAATGAAGCTTCGAGTAGTTAAGAGGACATTGGACAAGAATGAAGAAAATATGGCTTGGCTTCTTCGATTCTATTTTGTGGTTTTGTAACTTTTGTGGTGTTCAACTAATTACTTAAACAGTTAAACTTGTTACGACTTATGACATTGGATCGTTAGTCATCTACTCATCTTATCTATGGTTGTATCTTGTATGGTTGTTAATGGTGTTTTTAAATGGAATATTTCCCAATATGTTTATTTCACGACATATATTTAATTTTTTAATAAAAAAAAATAACGTGTCCTCGACGTGTCGTGTCCTACTTTTTTGAAAATTGGCGTGTCGCCGTGTCGCGTGTTAGTGTCCGTGCTTCTTAGTCAACGCTTTATTCTAGAGGATGCATTTGAGGCAGCTGCCAAAGCATTGATCATTCTCCAGGGCATACTAATTGAATGGGATAACAAAGCGGGCATTGGTGTTTGTCGGTCAACGATGTTTAGGGGTGCAACAACCATTCTTGAGGGAGTAAACTGTGAAATTTGGTTCGTGAGAAATCAGAGATTTTTTCAAGAAAAGTACTCAATTGGGTTGTTAGCTTCAAAATCGCTCTGGATTATTGTCTCCACTTGTCGTTTTCTCTCTAAGTTCTTTGATGACTTCTCCATCTAGGATTTATGATAATTTGGATTGACTACCATTGTCTTCACAACAACATAGTCCTTTTGCTCTAATGTATTTGTACTCAGTGTTTTCATTTCTTTGTATTTTGCGCATTAGTCTCTTTTCCTTATTTTAATGAAAAGTTTCGTGTCATTTTAAAAAAAAAAAATCCCACAAAAAGGAAGGCGCAAATTGAGACTTGGAAGGACCGAACCCGAGTTGGGTCATACAAATATGAAGAGGTCGTATCACGTGAAACAAATGTTAGGAATTAATCACGCATGTTGGGTCGGATTGCATGGGTTGAATTGAATGGTTTGAGTGTTACCACATATTCTTCCTTGTTGTCTCCCAAGGAATCCACTGCAACCAAAGATTCGAACTTCTTCAAATTGGGTTGCCCATGGCTGTCGTCTTCTTCCCCAGAATCGCCTCCATCTATTATCATGTCTTCTTTCTTGAACATAACTTCCTTAGCCTTTGCCTTAGATTTTTCTTAGCTCATCTTGTTTTCCTTGTTCAGTTGGTCCGCATGTGGGTTCCAAATTTCTTTTGGGTTCTCAGTCTTATGTGTTTCTTGCAAGATTCCATGACCTTGGTTGAATTCTTGATCTTCTTTTAATTCAGCAAGCTCGAGGTTTTGATTTTCTTGAATTATTTCTTTTTTGAACTCTTGCCATTGTTCTGAAAGTTGATTTATGTTTTGAGTCATCTTTCACAACAAACCTTCAATCTCTTTTACTTCATTCTTCATTTCCTCGAATGCTTCAACATTGATGTACAAATTGGGTATTATTGAATAAGTTTCAACCTCAATTAATTATGTAGGACTGATTCTTGGCTTTTATTGAATATGTTGCAACCTTTCTTGGTTGTTCTCCATAACCAAAATAATGATTTCTGTCCCTAAATGTATTATTTCTGCTATAAAATTCCTTTCTTAGATGATTATTAAGACTTCTTGCTCTTCTTGAATTTAAAGGGTTCCCCCAATTAGGTTTGCGTTGTTCAGCAATGATCACAGCTCATGAAGTTCCCTTTTGCGATTAGTGTTGCCAAGAGTTTTTTGGTCTTCTACCACCGACAGTCAACGGTTGCTCTAATACCAAATTTTATTTTATTTTTTATTTTTTGAAACAGAAACAAACCTCTTCATTGAAATAAATGCAAAACTATCCATACAAGAAGATAATTTCTCTATTTATAAGAGAATGTAGACAAAATAATGAATCTATTTATCAAATGGAGACTAATGCTCAAAGAATGTAGCCTAAGAGATAAAAGGAGAACTCTCCAAGGATGAAATCAAAGTCTTTATTATCAATGAAAAGTTACCAATACAAGAAGACAATTTTCCTGTTTATAGAGAATTGTAAACAAACTAATCCTAATCCTAATTAAGGAAATTGATCCTAATCCTAATTAACCAAGGAAACTAATTCTAATCTTATCTAATCAAGGAAACTAATCATAATCCTATTCAAACAAGGATTTGACCAAGATACCTTTATTTACCATCCTACTCTGGAAAAACTTATCTCGAGTTCTAATTGATTTTTTCTTTCTTAAGAAACAAGAATTTTATTGATGAATGAGCTTGCGAAAATGGAGGAAAACCCTCCACTTCTGGGGAGCCACTTACAGAAGACACTGTCCCTGCAAGCTATTATAAAGCTCACAACATTTATAGCAAACTATTAAATATGTAGACAAAATTAAGAATGTTTTTATTAAATGAAAACATGAACGACTGCGAAAATCTAACCCATAAGGACTCCTCTAACACTTTCCCATCAAAGTGCAACTGTGCAAGTCAACCTCTAAGGGCAAAATAAAATTGAACCAAAGTAATGGGAATAAATAACTACTCTTTTATTTAACTTTCTACTAATCTAGTCCAGCTGTGCCCATGCCATAAAATATATGCATATAGAATACAGATTAGCAGCTCAAAATCAAATACATGTCATGAGCATACCTGGGCCAGTGCTTGGTACCCAGCGAAAAAGCTCCTCTTCCTTAACTGTTCACTAGAATCCTTGCCATTATTAAATCCATGCACATCGAGAAATCTTTTGTATAACTTCCTCTGTAAGGGAGAGAGTTTGACGGATATCACAAAGACAGTTTTAGGTGGCAAGTCCTTCTTCACCACGGTCATGTCCATTCTTTGAACAAACCCTTTCAATTGTTCATATAGGATATGAGACCTCTGGTTCATTATTTTAACATCATCCAGAGTTGAATTAGTATGCTGCCCATTCTCTATAGGGTTCTGGAAGCTGCATAAGAGAATATGTTAAGACAGATATGCAAAGACAAAAAGGCAGAACTGAGAAGAAAAGAAGACTGAAGATGGAGTCTTACCGATTCCTAAATTCATGGCTACTTCCAAGGAAACCTTCTCTCACAAAATCAACCATCTGTGCCAATTATCATATCAAAGAAAAGAATATCATGCGTGAAGATATCAGCTGCTGTAACTGTTTCAAAGACTTACACAATAATACTCCATGAGATTGTTCTGTAGTGGTGATCCAGTTAACGCAATCCTCCTTTGGCATTTCACTTGTTTCAATGCCTGAGTTATATCAGCCTTGGTATTCTTAATCATGTGGGCCTCGTCACATACAAGAATATCTGGTCCATCCTGGAAATTAAAAGGTAGCCAAAATCATACACACACAGTACAGATTTGTCAGTAGTATAACTTTGTTTAATTAGTATTTTGTTTTCTAGTTATTTTTCAATATATTTTTCTAAAAGAAAGGGAGGGTCAAAGCCCACTCGCTATTAGCTCGCAACAATCTCTCCACTAGCATAGTAAACAGCACTCACCAAGTCAAACCCGGATCTTGTTTTAAAATTAGTTTCCTTAGTTGGGTTGAGAGAGGCTTGAACTCTCAACCTCAGGATAACTCAGGAGCTATGAGAAATTAGTTTCCTTAGTTGAAACTTTACTTGTATTAAATTTACTCATCTTAGGTTCTTGGGGAAATAAGAAAATAATTTCTTCAAAAACAACATTGGTATTAGAGCATCCTAATTGTTAGAAACCCTCAGTTTGGTTCAGCCCCCTTAAAAGCTGCATCTTGGTGCTTTCTTTCCAAATCTTTTGAAGGGTTTATAATTCAAGGCATTTTTCGATGCTGGACTTCTATTTTAGGACACTCTTAAGTGGTTTTTCTTTTTTGCTTATGGTTAGTTTGTTTTATGTCTCTATGTTGTTGCTTTATGTTTATTTGTTGTAAGTTCTCTATTATGTTCTTTTCGTTTCTCATTGTATCCTTGAGCCTTAATATGGATATATAAAAAAAAAAAAAAAAAAAAAAAGGGCTAGAAACCCTAGGTATCAGAACCCTAACTTCAAATCTTCACCAGTGCAATCTCCCTCTGACGTCCCATTCTCACCAATGCATCTCCTTCCATCGCCATTGACTGCATTCATGGGCTTTAGCCAATCTTGTGCACGCTGTCAGGTTCCTCCAGCACGTGTGCCATCAGGTTTCTTTATACTGCGTGCCGTTGGGTTTCTTCATTGTGCATGTTACTTGCGGGTTCGTGGGCTTCAATCCATATGTCTCGTATACATTTGTCTTCTCAGGTCATGTTTCTGGCTAGTAACGTTCGTGGGTTTTGTAGGCTGTCTACGTGTTCTCTTTTTTTAAACAGAAACAAAAATTTATTGATATGATCAAAGGAGACTACTTTTCCAAAATAATCTACAAATAATGGAGAAATACACGACTAATGAAGAACAAAGGTCGAAAAGAAGAAAACATTCAATTAAGAAGCACGAAAACTTAAAGAGAGCCTCATAAGAAACTAATGGGTTGTTTAGGACGCTGAGAATTGGGATATAATGTCTGGAATTCATGTCTGTAAAGTTTATATGTTTGTGTTTGGAGTGAAAAGTTATTTTTTCTAAGTTCATAATATTCTTATGTCTGTGTTGAGGGTGCAGAGTTGAGTTCATATGTCCAGGGTACCCGGTGCAATTTTTTGAACTATAATCTGCTTTTATGATTATTATTTTTTTAGAACTTTTTTATTCAATAATTCTACCCATCTTTGTATGAATAAAATATGAATTACAATTTTTTTTCTTTTATTTTTCAAAGTCTCTTTCTTCCTTTTGTTTTTGTTTTTTGTTTTTTTTTTTTTTTTTTTGCCATGAACAACGATTAACCCACTACATTTCTTGCAGGAATATGGTTAAATAAAATGGAAAACCTAAGAGAAATAAAAAAAAAAAAAATTGATTCTTAATTTTTCTTCATGAATTTCATCATCATCACCTTCTTCCTCTTTTTCTTCTTCTTCCTGCATTGCTCTGTATTTTCCTCAATCATGATCTTTTTTTTAATTGAATCCCCCATCCTCTTAGCAACCAATCGATTGTCACCGTATTTATTCAACAATTCCACTTTCAATTCCTCCAAATTTGGAGGATCATTAGAAAAAAATCTCCATTTTAAGGGTTTTTTTTTATTTGTTACATCTTTTTCCAAATATTCTTAAAACTCATTTGATATGTGAATTCAATTAAATAAAAAAAATATTTTACAAATTTCTAAATATAAATATTGCATTTAACGTAGACAAAATATTATTATTTATATAATCAACAACTCTACGACATACTTTAATAGTCATCGGTCTTATAATAGTCCAAGGTGGTTGTCGAAATTGATTATCGAAGATGATTTTTGCTAGAGTTTGTAGTCGAACGTGGTTGTCGAAGCCTGAAGATGATCGCAAGAAAGTGGTATTGGTGTTGGTCGTCGGAGTTAGGTGGATGTCGGAGCTTGGAGTTGGTCGCACGAAGGTGGTCATCGAAGTTGATCATTGGAGATGATTTTTGCCAGAGTTTGTAGTTAGAGCCCAAAGTTGGTTGCACTAAGGTGATATTAGAGTTGGTCGCCGGAGTTTGTCATCGGAGGTGGTTTTCGAAGCCTAGAGTTGGTCGCACAAAGGTGGTCGTCAAAGTTGATCATCAAAGATAATTTTGACTAGAATTGTAGTCGGAGGTGGTTGTTGAAGACCAAAGTTGGTCACATGAAGATGGTATTGGAGATGGTCGTCGGAGTTTGTCATTAGAAGTGATTGCGCAAAGGTGGTCATCTAAGTTGATCATCAAAGATGATTTTCACCAGAGTTCGTAGTCGAAGCCTAGAGTTGGTCACATGAAGGTGATCATCGGATATGGTCAAGCAAAGGTGGTCATCGGAGTTGGTCACTAGAGTTGCCATCGAAGGTGGTTGTCGGAACTCGGAGTTGGTTCCCAGAGTGTGGCAGCAGTAGTCACCAACAGTGGTTGATGGGTGGAGCAATCGAAAACCTGGAAGAAGGGAGAGTTGGTAAAATATACCAACTAGACACATTTAAAGTTGGTGAGCCAAATATTGAGCTGGTATATTTTACCAACTCAACTCATGTTGGTGAGCCAAACACCCCCTAAAAGACTACCAGAACCAAAGAAACTCAGGCCAAACAAAGATAGACCCAAACCAAAGAAACCGAGAAGATTGCATCACAAAAGACAAAGACAACTCTGGAAAAGCCCTTCTGAGAGAAGAACAAGACCCAACGCAAATAGGACTAAATGGCCAAGGTGAACACCATTGAACTTGAACTAGAAGGAATTGCCTGCAATTGAAGACTGCAAACCTTAAACGAAGAAGCGAAATTGTCGAGAAGCAAGGAAGAAGACAATGGAGAAGCTGCAGCATAAGGTTCTGAACCTCCGTGAACCAAAGTCTTCACTTGCAAAAATATGATTATAGGCTCCTGCAGTTATATCCTCTAAAAGCAACTCCTGTTGCATTGATTCCTCCATAGGAACTTCTACTTCTTTCACTGCTCACATTTACCAAAGATTCCTCATCATCATCGAAAAAATAAACAATTTCTTTCGGGGGGGGGGGGAGGATAAGTAGATTTGAATATTAGACGTCATGCTCTAATACCATGCTAAATCACCAATTGACCCAAAATCTTAAGTTGATGGGTTATGGTAAATTTAATTATATTAACACTTTAACCTGAACTAATTCAAATCCTAATTAATTAAGATTTGACTAACCCTAATCCTACATCATCTATGCTTACTTTCGCAGAAGTTTGACTACCCTATTTTCTACTATATATTTTTAGGGTAACTTTATTAAAAAAAAAAGGAGAAACCTTATTCCAATTATTTACGGAGAACTATTATCATTACAAAGGGGCAAAATATCAATACTTCTTTTTGGAATATGAACAGGATATCAAAGCTTTCATTTCTTGGTAAAAAGGAAGAAAAGGGGGAAGAAAAAGAGAGAAAAAGCAATATATCAGGTATTTCATCTCCCGAAAACTCCTGTAGTGTATTTCATATGAAGCTATAGAGGTGTTAATTGTTTCTTAGGCATCATCATTATGTAGGTGTTTCTTGGGAATCAACATTAAAGTGTTTCTAGGCATCAAACGTGGAAGAAACGTATCAGAAAAACGAGTGCTTAACCAAGGAACTGGAATGGTAGTCTCTCATGCATAAACATTGGCATTCGGTACTAAGTAGATTCGAAATGGAGATGATATGAAATTCTGTTCGTAAAGTTCAAGTAATATCATTTGCCATGGCCATTTTAGAGCAGGGTAAAGAAGCAAAATACCAATGTTGTTATTAAAAAATAAAATTGACTCTTCATTAAAATAATGAAAAGATATAATAAATGAGTAAAAAAATCAACAGTTCAATAAAGAACTACATTATTTATTTTTTATTTTATTTTATTTTATTTTTGAGATTTTCAGCAATTATATTGTTTCTACCGAAGAGATGAGGCTTGAATTATAACAGAAAAAAAATCTGAGTCTAAAACAAGTTACAAATAAGTGAGTAAAAAAAAACATCATAATTTAGTTTTTTATTGCAAAGACTGAAAAGATGCAAGAAATTTCAAGGGTCAAAAAATAAATAAATAAGATAAAAGTCACCTGCAAGATGTGGCAAATTTCTTTAGCCATGTGTCGGTCCTTGACATGTTTACCAAGTGATAAGTTTCGGAAAGCACTATAACCAATTAAAAAGACACCACCCTTAGCTCTCCACTTAGCAAGCAACTCGGCCCTTCTCTCCCTAATAAGAAAGATAAATCAAAATTAAAAATGAAATTAAGTCATAACCAAAAGCCAAATCGATTGTATATTACAGATTTCAATTTTCTTTCTTTGTAGTGTCAACATGGTATACACACATAAAACTTACGAATGGAAATACAAAATCGATACATTTACGAAACAAAATTTGAAGAAAGGACATAAATCAGTCAACAAACAATTTATATCAAAAGACCTACATTTCATTGTTTAACCTTCAAAAATATATATATATAT
This sequence comes from Benincasa hispida, assembly GCF_009727055.1. Taxonomy (NCBI): domain Eukaryota; kingdom Viridiplantae; phylum Streptophyta; class Magnoliopsida; order Cucurbitales; family Cucurbitaceae; genus Benincasa; species Benincasa hispida. The sequence goes on from NC_052354.1 coordinate 29,541,007, forward strand.
ATATATATATATATATATAATATATTGATTATTTCTTTTATTGTGAAATTTTATATTGTACTTATTGTATTATATTTGCTATATTTTATTCTTTCCTTAACTTTATAATTATTTTATTCTTTCCTTATTTGTAATTAGGTATTTCTTCTATTTAAGAAACCCTTTCCTCCTAAGATTAATACTCCTATTTCTCCTAGTTCTTCATCTCCTTCTAATCCTTTACCTGATGTCTCTGATCTTGATATTCCAATTGCCCATAGGAAAGGTACTCGTAAATACACCAAATATCCCATTGAAAACTATCTTTCTTATCATAGATTGTCCAACTGTCATAAACCCTTCACATCCAAAATAACCAACCTATTTGTTCCAAGGAATATACAGAAAGCCCTAAATGATTTGAATTGGAAATTAGCAATGATGGAAGAGTTCAATGCACTGAAACAAAATTACATATGGGACATAGTCGAACTACCAAAAGATAAGAAGACAGTGGGATGCAAATGGGTGTTCACTGTAAAATATAAAGCTAATGGTAGTATTGAAAGGTACAAGGCCAGATTGGTTGCCAAGGGGTTCACTCAGACCTATGGCATTGATTATCAAGGAACATTTACTCCGATAGCTAAAATTAATTCTATTAGAATCTTGTTGTCTGTGGCAGTTAATTTTTATTGGCCTCTTTATCAACTTGATGTGAAGAATGCCTTTCTCAATGGGGATCTTGAAGAAGAGGTTTTTATGGACTCGCCACCTGGTTTTGAGGTGGATCTCAGGATTAACAAAGTGTGCAAGTTAAAGAAATCATTATATGGGCTTAAACAATCTCCCAGGGCATGGTTTGAACGGTTTGGAAAGGTAGTCACAAGCTATGGATTCAGTCAAAGTCAAGCCAATCATACTATGTTCTATAAACATACTAGAAGTGGTAAGTTGGCCGTTTTGATAGTGTATGTGATGATATCATTCTTATAAGTAATGATGAGATAGGACTGAATATCTTGAAGAAAAACCTTGCTAATGATTTTCAAATCAAGGACCTGGGAACCTTAAAGTATTTACAAGGAATGGAGTTTGTAAGATCTAAAAATGACATTCTTGTTAACCAGAGGAAGTATATTCTTGACCTACTGAATGAGACAGGTTTACTTGGTTACAAGATAGCAGAAACTCCTATTGAGTAGTAAAATTGGTTGCTGCAACTGAAAAAGAAGTAAAAGAAAAGGAAAAGTACCAGAGGCTTGTATGGAGACTCATATATCTCTCTCACACACGTCCTGACATTGCTTTCGCAGTTAGTGTAGTAAGTCTGTTCATGCATGCTCCCAAGTCAGTTCACTTTGAAGTAGTTTATAGAATTTTGAGATATTTGAAAGGTACTCCAGGAAAAGGTATATTATTCACGAAGCATGACCACCTAAACATTGATGTTTACACTGATGTTGATTGGGCAGTAAGCACGACTGATAGAAGATCTACTTCGGGGTATTGCTCTTTTGTTGGATGAAATTTGGTTACTTGGCGAAGTAAAAAACAAAGTGTGGTTGCAAGAAGTAGTGCTGAAGTAGAATTTAGGGCATTAGCCCATGGTATTTGTGAGGGCATATGGATAAGAGAGATTGGTGCGACGATCGGGGAGTTCCTCCTCCATTTTCCTTTTAGAGAGAAGGGTTGTTCATTGTGGTTTGCGGGAGTTTGTACTATGTTTTGGGATGTTTAGGGGTAGAAGAACAATAGGGTGTTTAGAGGTCAGGAAAAGGACCCTAGTGAGACTTAGCCCTTAGTGAGGTTGCATGTGTCGTTTTGGACTTCGATTCCGCAGTTTTTTTTGTAATTACGCTATAGGCAACATTATGCTTAGTTGGAAACCCTTTCTTTAGGGGGTTGCTTTTCGAGGCTTGTTTTGTTGTATGCCCTTGTATTCTATCATTTTTTTCCCTCAATGAAAGTTGATTTTCCTATCAATAATAAAACAACACACAAAGAGCTTGATCGTCATTTCATATTTGAGAAGCCTATATTCCATCTCAACATTCTCACCAAAGCAATGCCAAGGACAACTTTTGAAGAATTCAATTCCAAGCTTGGCCAGTATTCTATATATAACGTTTGAAGAATTCAACTCCACCACGAGGGAGATGTTACCCATCTCTATGATGGCAGTGACGGGAGTAGAAGGTGATGCCGTCGATGACTCTTGATACTGTTGAAATTTAGCAAACTCCTCTGTAGAAATCATAATTGACTTGTCAAGATTATCAAGGATAGAAGCGACATGTGTAGATGGCATCCTCTGACCCTTATTCAACAATCTTCTACATTCACGTTTCATATGACCAGGTTTACGACAGTAATAGCAAACAACACCTCCTGAATTTGATTGTTGGTTATTGGGATGACCTTTGGAGCTATTTGATTCAACCCCCTTATTACCACTATAATCATTTGTGCTCCCAATCAAAGCACTACTAAAATTAGATGACATAACCGCTTGTGGCTTCTCTGTACGAAGTATTCGAGTATAAGCTTCTTCTAACAATGGGATGTTTGAACATGACAACACTTGATCTTTTGGCCATCTCATATTTAGGTGCAAGACCAACTAAAAAACTCATGATAAACAACTTTTCACATTGAGCCATTAGAACTTTTGGATCCGTGCTAATTGGCATCAAGGCAATGAACTCCACACATGTATTTTTGACCTCCATAAAGTAGCTTGTAATCTCTCTCCTTGGTCAGGTTGATATAGAGTCTTATAAACATCAAACACTCTATTAATGTTCTCTTTCCCAGAACAAAGAAAACCCAAATATTCCAAGAGTTCCTTGACTGATTCGTAGTGATTTAACGGTCAATAGAATTCTTGATTTGTAGAAGCATTCTTGAATCATCCCACCACCAAATCTTTCAATGAACCACAGACACACCACCAAAGAGAGCCAACAAATCGGATAACACCCTCAGAAGACAACAAGAATCGACAATACGCGCCTACACACGCCAACGCGTGGATCGCCGGCGAAGAAAGAAGTGGCGCGTGAGCCTCACGCGCTAGTCAGATTGATGCCAGATTTTGGGGTTCTGTAGATCGGCAGCTGGGCTCCTTGATGGATTGGGCGGTGTCGAAAAATAGCGAAGAAAAATGACCCACCTTTTTCTCCGATGGCGGCGGCGACGACTGACAACGTTAAACAAACTGAAGACGGTGACAGTCAGCAAAAGTATAAACCCACCCCTCCACAAAACCCTAGATGTACCACAAACAGGTTCTAAATTCTCAAACACTAAGAAAAAACCCTAATTTTCTAGAGCTCTGATACCATGTAAAACTCTTAGCTTTGAGAGACTCAAATTGTATTATTCCATTCACTAAAGATATGAATATATACAAGTGTACAAGAGTGATCAAAGAAGGAAAGTATAGAAAAAGAAAATATAATAAAGATATTTACAAGAATGGAAAGCCCTAACAATAGAACTATAACATTTCCCAATTACTATGGATTTCCACTTGTTGAAGTGTTTCGATAAAATAAAATTTATTGTAACCCATTAGTTTAAACTTTTAGGTTAATGGGTGGTTTAACAACGTGGATACTGTATGCCTTCTACAACAATGACTACATGACGCACACAATTTACGGGAGATACTAAGGATACACCTCAATCATCGTGATAAAAAATATATGAATAAAGCAGACAATTAATCTTCACCTTGTTACATCTTCCAGCATGAAAATGCGAAGAGCCTTTAATTCTGAAGGCTTCCACTTGAAGAATTCTTGCCGCCAATTATGCAACACATTAACAGGGGTAACAATAAGTGCTGTTCGTAAACCCAAGTCTGCACTTCTCATTGCAGTGTATAAGAATGCTATAACCTGAGACCATAGTTTAATTCAGCAAAAAAGTTAATCACAAATCTTCAGAAACATGTTATAATCGACTTACATCAGAATTGCAGTAATAAAAGTAGGCAAATGGATTGTACTCATGCACCCATTAGTTAGGAGGTTTCCAAATAACTATCTTTCTGTCTTCTTAATCTTTTTTGAAAAAGAAACTATCCATTATTTTTTTTAACAGAAACCCGCCTCTTCATTGAATTAATGAACTGAGGCTATAGCTCAAAGTACAATAGTGATACACACTAAGCGAAAAGAAGCCTAAGGATCAGGAGACGCATCCGAGAATCTCAACTAGGTTGAGATTCCCATAGCACCCTCATCATGTCCATACAAAATCTAACCAAGACAAACCAATAATCAAAAGAAACAAAAAAAAAAGATACCAAAAGAAACTATCTATTAATTCTTCATTAGTTTCTTCTAAAAATGCTCGAGACTTCATAAAAGAAAAATATCTCAAGTGCAAACCCTCGTAACATCACATGTTACTGAAATCTTCAATTGGTCAGCTTAGAAGTTAACCATCTTTCATACAGAACATCGAGTCATACTAAAAACTTTACATAAAGGGCTATATAAAGACAATAGACTTACGCTGATGACAGAAAAGTTCAAATGCATGGTGAGAAGAAATTTGAAACATGAAGAAACAGAAGATGTAATCTTTTGCAAATGAAAGAAAAAGTATTACATATGTATTTATTTTTGTTTTCTAAAGAAAACAACTGTTTTATTGATAAAATGAAAAGAGATTAATGCTCAAAGGACAAGAAAACCAAAAGCAAAATTTCAAAACATTTCCAATACGAATAAATAGAAAAGAAAAGGAGAAAATGACTAAAGCAGGAGAAAAACAATCAATCTAATGTGAAGAGGTTTGTACCCGTACTAAATCAATGCGAGCAATCCAATGAAAAAACTTATCCTCTAAGGACTGTTGAATTCTTTCAAATCAAAGCTTTAACAGAAAACCTGAACACCATCTAAGCTTGAGAACATGCACGCAAAATATTGGGGATTTTTGTACGGATAACCCCCTTTCAAGGGCCCAAACGAAAATTAGCCCAAGGTCTAAAAATAAGGAATTTTAGCCTTCTACTTGCATCAACACTAGGTGATATTACCACTTTGACCCCAAGAATGCACACATGATGCTTCACTCTTCGCTATTTGATTCTCGAGCTCGCTCCTCCTCCAATTTTTAGCTTCTTCCTTCTTCTTCAATCTGCAACTTTTTTTGTTTTTTTCTTTAAAATCCAATCTGCAACTTGGAAGAAACATCTTTTTAAATCCTCGGTGGACTTCTTTCTTCTTCCTTCTTCCTTCCTCTTCAATCGGCAGTTTTTTTGTTTTTTCATTTTAAATCTAATCTGCAACATGGGAGAAACATTTTTAAAAATCCTCGATGGACTTCTACCTTCTTCCTTCTTTTTCTTCAATCTGCAGCCTTTTTCTTTTTATAAAAATCTAATTTATAGCTTGGGAAAACCTTTTTCTAGATCCTCGGTGGACTTCTTCTTCTTCAATCTAATCTGCAATTTGGGAGAAACCATTTTTTAAATCCTTGATGACTTGTTCTTTGATTCTTCCTCTTCTTCGTTTCGTCGATTTCTAACCATAACAAAGTGAATTGAGGAGGATAATAGGGGAAAGATGGAGGAGCGAGATATTCCCTCCTCAGGCGTGCATATTTGGTTGTTTTTTGTAATTTCACCCGTGACGACGTGATCAAAATGCTAAAAAACTTCAATTTTCAAAAGTTAGGTCAAATCTCATTTGGAGTCTCGAAAATAGGTCTATCTGTACAAAAATCCCAAAATATTGAAGGAAGAAGAACCCAACATATGCAAACAACAAACTTTGACCATCTTTAACAAACATAAGCATGGAGAGTGTAGCTTCAACCCAAAGGACTACCACCAAAACAAAGTTCAAAGGAGCATTCCTCAAGACCGGGGACAAATTTACCCACTGTACACAACTAAAGACCACAATTGAAGAGAAATTGGATGGTAACTTAGGGGGAGACAAAGAAGAAGCATTCACCCTTGTATCATGAACACACTGCTTTTCCTCAGTCCTATGGAACAATAAATCAAAAGCTTTCCTTATATGCTCTACTGAAAACAGGTTCCTCCGAATTCTAATTGCAATTTGCAAGTTCAGGTGATTTAGATATGTTAGTATGTTTTTAGATATTTAAATGCTTTCAATATAGTATTATCTGAAGCAAGAGACATCTTTTACTCGATTCCTGGAACAGATAGCAGATGAAGTGAGTTCTTCAATTGTTCATTTTGAAGATGCCCTTTCTTATTATTTTTAATAAATTCCTTACCTTCTTTATAGAGGAGGAAAAATCAAAGGACCACCTTTCCTATAATAAACAAGAGCATATAACAGCTTGAAGAAACAAATACCTGAAAAGTTTTACCAAGGCCCATTGTATGAGCAAGAATGCATCCAAGACCTTTATCACCAGACTTCACTTTCCGTATTGATTGAATGATATTTTCCCACATAAATCTTATTCCAGAAATCTGCAGCAAAAGACCATATGATAAAAGATAAAAATAGAACAGAGAAGGCATCCAATACAGGATTAAAAGAATAAAAGTAAATTAAATAAATTAAAAATTAAAAATTAAAAATACAGGAATAAAAACTGAGTCATCCACAACCACAGTAAACTTGTCAAAAAGTTCACATGAAAACAGCTCATGAAATAAAGGACCAAGCATTTTTAGGCTCCAGTTCAATTAGTAAGTAAAAAAATTATGTTGTTAGGTACTTAAACACCTTGGAGAACCACACTCCAAAAGCAAGCTATCGAGGTGAGAGAGTCAAGTCACCTAAGTACCACGTGGGTCATCCCATTCTAATAGATGTGGGACAAAGGTAGCCCATACTACCTTGACTCCTAAAAGAATCTGATGAAAAACATTATTCTCTCTTATTTCTCTTAGGAGGAAAGGGTTTCTTAAATAGAAGAAATACCCAATTATAAATAAGAAAAGAATAAAAAACAGCAAATATAATACAATAAATACAATATAGAATTTCACAATAAAGAAAATAATCAACACTCTCCCTCAAGCTGGTTTGAAGATATCATTCATGGTCAGATTGTCAATCAACATGTTGAACTGTCACTTTGGAAGACCTTTAGTTAACACATTTGCAATTTGCTCTGTTGTCGAAAGAAAGGGAATGCATATTATTCATGTAGCAATCTTCTCCTTTATGAAGTGTTTATCAACTTCAATATGTTTTGTCCTATCATAAAGGACTGGAATGTGGGCAATGGAAATTGTTGACTTGTTATCACAATAAATGCGTATGGGCATTGTCGGAGAGAAATTCAATTCTTCCAATAATCTTCTTATCCATATGCCCTCATAAATACCATGGCTAATGTCCTAAATTCTGCTTCAACACTACTTCTTGCAACCACACTTTGTTTTATACTTCGCCAAGTAACTAGATTTCCTCCAACAAAAGAGCAATAACCCAATGTGGATCTTCAATCAGTCGTGCTACCTGCCCAATCAACATCAGGGTAAACCTCAACATTTAGGTGGTCATGCTTCGTGAATAATATACCTTTTCCTGGAGTACCTTTCAAATATCTAGAGATTCTATAAACTATTTCAAAGTAAACTGACCTAGGAGCATGCATGAACTGACTTACCACACTAACTGCAAAAGCAATGCCAGGACGTGTGTGAGATAGGTATATGAGTCTCCCCACAAGTCTCTAGTACTTTTCTTTTTCTTTTACCTCTTTTTTAATTGCAACTACCAATTTTAAATTTTGCTCAATGGAAGTTTCTGCTATCTTGCAACCAAGTAAACTTGTCTCATTCGGTAGGTCAAGAATGTATTTCCTCTGGTTGACAAGAATGCCACTTTTAGACCTGGAAAACTCCATGCCTAGGAAATACTTTAAGTTCCCAGGTCCTTGATTTGAAAATCATTAGCAAGGTTTTTCTTCAAGATATTCAATCCTATCTCATCATTACCTATAAGAATATATCATCAATATACACTATCAAAACAACCAACTTACCACTTCCAATATGTTTATAGAACATAGTGATCAGCTTGACTTAGACTGAATCCATAGTTTGTGGCTGCCTTTCCAAACCGTTCAAACCATGCTCTGGGAGATTGTTTAAGCCCGTATAATGATTTCTTTAACTTGCACACTTTGTTAATCCCGAGATCCACCTTAAAACCAAGTGGCAAGTCCATAAAAACCTCTTCTTCAAGATCCCCATTGAGAACGGCATTCTTAACATCAAATTGATAAAGAGGCTAATCAAAATTAACCGCAACAGACAACGGGATTTTAATAGAATTAATTTTAGCTATCGGAGCAAATGTCTCTTGATAATCAATACCATAGGTCTGAGTGAACCCATTGACAACCAATCTGGTCTTGTACCTCTCAATACTACCATCAGCTTTACATTTCACAATGAACATACATTTGCATCCCACTATTTTCTTATCTTTTGGTAGTTCCACTATGTCCCATGTGCAATTTTGTTTCAGCGCATTAATCCCTTCCATCACTGCTAATTTCCAATTCAAATCATTTGGGGCTTCCTGCATATTCCTTGGAACAGTTTGGTTAGTTTGGATGTGAAGGTTTTATGACAGTCGGACAATCTATGATAAGAAAGATAGTTTTCAATAGGATATTTGGTGCATTTACGAGTGACTTTCCTATGGACAATTGGAATATCAAGGTCAAAGACATCAGGCAAAAGATTAGAACTCATAATTTCAGGACCATTGATGTTTGGGAGAGATAAAGTGTCCCAAAAATTATTTTCAAGGTTAGATGTCTTCCCCTGAAGAGAATTTGTGACAAAAAAAGGTTGATTTTCCAAAAAAGACACATCTATACTCTCAAAATACTTGTTGGTCAAAGATCAAAATATTTGTAAGCCTTCTTGTGAGAGACAACCTACAAAAATGCATTTAGTGGCTCGAGGATCAAGCTTAGATCAAGAAAGGGGAGAAGTATGGACATAAGCAGTACATCCAAACAATGTGATTGGTAAATCAGAAAAAAGTCAATTATTAGGAAAAAAAAACTCTTTGAAGTGATTCAGAGGAGTTTTAAAATTCAAAACCTTAGACGGCATTCGATTGATCAGATATGTAGCTGTAAGAATGGCATCGCCCCACAAATATTTTGGAACATTCATAGAGAACATAAGGGCACAAGCAACTTCAAGTAAGTGTCTAGTCTTTCGCTCAACAATGTCATTTTGTTGAGGCGTGTCACAACACGTAGCTTGATAAAAAAATACCCTTATCTTGCAAAAAATTGATTAATTATTCATTGAAATATTCAGTGTCATTATCAGAGTGAAGAATTCGAATTTTAGTTTGAAATTGAATCTCAATCATATTGTAAAATCGAACAAAAACGTCTTTTACTTCGGACCTTTTTGTTAACAAATAAAGCCAAGTTAAACGAGTGTGGTCATCTATAAAGGTAACAAATCAACACTTACCACTATGAACTAAGACTTTAGACAGACCCCAAACATCAATATGAATTAAGAAAAACGGTGATGAAGCCTTGTACGGTTTAGGCAAATAGGTGGATCAATGATGTTTGGCAAAAATGCAACTTTCAAATTGAAAAACTAAACAATCAAATCCTTTAAATAAATCGGGAAATAGGTACTTTAAATAAAAGAAATTTGGATGCCTAATCTACGATGTCAAAGCATTATAGTTTCTTTAACAGAAGGAGAACAGACACTACTCAAACCCTGAACTTTTTTATGATTAGTAGAAACTTCATCAGAGTAATAGAGACCATCTTCAATAGTTTTCCTAGAGTGTTTTTGGTCCTCTGTAGACTTTAACTCATATGTATCAAAGAGGTCAAGGTCTTGCCAGATCCTTTTAAAGGAGTGAAAGTATTGTGTAACTGAGTGAGTTCCTTGTCGTATATCACCCAATTTCAAGTTCAACTCAAACACTTGAGACTAGTTGCCCACATCAGAATACATCTGAGTTATACTATCCCATAATTTCTTGGCAGTAAAATAATACATGTAGTTACAACCAATGTCTTCAACCATGGAATTGACAAGCCAAGTCATAACCATGGAGTTTTCAGCGTCCCACTTGATGAATGAAGAGTCATATGGACTAAGGACGATTTTTTCTCTCATGATGTAACCAAGCTTCCCTTGTCCATGAATATACATCCAAACACTTTGGGACCAACGAAGAAGATTATCCCCATTAAGTCGAATGGTAGTTATTTGGACAGTGGGACCGATTGAATGCACACGATTGTCACAAACTCGAGTGATGGGTGCCTTAATGTCCAACATATCATTGAAGAAACAAAGACCCAAAATATAAAACCAATATATCTAGGGAAAAAAAACCACCAAACAAAGACTTCCAAACAAAGGCTTAAACAAACCAGCAACAAGGAAAATTATAGCTAGCGGACGGCGGCAATCGGCAAACAATGGCAACAAGCGGTGCTGAACAACGAAAACGGCGGTCTGCGACGCAGAAAAGGTCGGGCGGCAAAAAATGAAGACAAAATCGCGATCAAAATTGAAGTCGGCAGACGAAGACAACTGAAAAAACGCGACCAAAAAACATTCGAAAGAAACGTTTGGTGGAGATGCGACTTTCGGCAGGCGTCCAGCGAAGATGCAACGTTCGACGGTGATGCTTCAGGTGACCAACAATGGCAGTGAACAAATGGAGGCTGATCAGCGACATCAAAACGTAGGGTTTTTTTAGATTTTAAAAAAGAAATAGGATTTTTTTGGGTTTTTAGGTTTTCAAAATCTTTAAAGCTCTGATACCATGTTGGAAAACATTATTTTCTCTCTTATTTCTCTTAGGAGGAAAGAGTTTCTTAAATAGAAGAAATACCCAATTACAAGTAAAGAAAGAATAAAAAACAGCAAATATAATACAATAAAGAATTTCACAATAAAGGAAATAATGGTCATCCAGGTTTCACATTGTACCAAAAGCTAAGTACTCTGAAAAGGTTTTAAAGAAAGTGGGATTATTTGGCCAATATTAAACAAGACGAAGATGGATGCTTGGAACATGAAGGAAAGGACACTCTCGTGAGATTAATCGAAGTACCCATAAGTTGGCCCAAACTCTCATGAATACCAAAAAGAAAAAGAAACATGAACGAAAGGAATCCCCATTATTAAATTTTATATTGGAATGTGATGAGGACGCTATGGGTGTGTCAACCTAGTTGAGATATCTGGGTGCGCCTGCTAATCCCCTAGTCTTCTCGAATTCTAGTTTACTTGCTTGTTATATCTCATTGTAATTCAAGCATGAGTCTTTTTCATTTCATCAATGAAAAGTATTGTTTCGATTTTAAAAAAAAATAGAATTATCCAATTCTCTTATGATATGTATCTAAAAAAATCCGATTAAAGGAAAAATGTGAAATTCTTTTTCCTTTCATATTAGTTAGTGATCTCGGCTCAATCAGGGAGAATCATGGTCAGAAGGGGTAAAAAACTCACCCTTGAAGGTATTGAATGGACCCTTTAAACCCAAAGTTGAATAAATTGTTGGTGGCACAATTCACAAAGGAACAAATAAGGAAAGCAATCTTGGAGGGGCTCTCAAGAATCTCAGACCAGATGGCATAATGACTTTATAGAAAAGGTTGGAACACCTTGAAGAAAAACATAGTACAGGTGTTCGAAAATTTTTCTGAACATAAACATTATTATGATTATTAATTTAAAGAAGAAGAAGAAACAATTTCATTGATTGATAAAGGGCCCGTTTGAATTGACTATTTGGGTAATATAGTAAAGTCAAGACTAGTTACCATAAACAAAGCATAAACAACACTAAGGCCAGGTTTACTCTAAATAAAGCATAAACAACACTCATTGGCATTAACATCAAGTTTAAAGAAATGGAACAGCAAGATGGTGCTGGGTTGGGTTGTGGAAAAGCTCCCTTCCGAAGGGAATATAAATTAAATTAATAAATAAAAATCACAAAAGAAATAGAAAACCTTAAGTTAATTTTTCATCATTTGTTATATGTATTATATCTATTGCTTTTTTATTTCTGTAGTTATTTCTCTCTCTTGTGGAGTTTGTATACTTAGAGCAATAGTTTCTTTCATTTATTCAATGAAAAGAATCCTTTTACAAATTAAAGGTTTTGGCCCTATTTGGCGTTCTTGGATATACGGTTGTATTTCTAGTGCAAATTTTTCGATTATCATCAATGGTCGGCCTAGAGGTAAGATCATCCCATCCTGTGGAATACGATGGGGGATCCACTTTCACAATTCTTGTTGCTGATTGTTTGACTCACCTTATGAATCATAGCTCTTCATTGGGCCTCCTTGCTACCCCCTCTATTGGTAGGTCTTCTCTTATTTTGAATCACGCAATTTGCTGATGACACGTTGCTTTTTTTCCACTGCTGATCATGTTGCTTTACAACATCTCTTTGTTGTGGTTTGGATTTTTGAAAAGGCTTCCGATCTGACTATTAATTTTTTAAAGAGTGAAATTATAGGGATACATATCAATGATGCTGATTTGACATGGTTGTTGAATATCTTTGGCTGTAAGCTAGGTATATGGCCTTCTACGTATCTTGGTTTGCCTTTGGGGGGAACCCGCATTCTGCTCACCTTTGGCAACCAATTGTTGAACAGATTGAACACAAATTGCACAGTTGGATTGTTTACAGCATTGTATGCCATATACGTGCTATCAAAATTGTGGATTGTTTATAACGTCGTATGCCATACACGTCCCTTTCGCCTTCTTGGTGTATCATGTGTCGGTGCAATGGAGAATCTCCTGCTGACCTATTTGTGCATTGCCCTTTTGCTTCTCGTTTTTGGCCCATTGTATTGGAAGCTTTTGGTTGATCTCTAACAGGATCTAACTTCATCTTTGATATTTTGGCATCCATCCTGGTGGGTCATCCTTTTAGTGGTACTAAACGATTGATTTGGATGGCTATTACTCATGCCTTTTTTTGGACCCTTTGGTGTGAGCACAATTTTTGTCTATTCAAGGACTCTTTCTCATCTTTTGATAGTTTTATGGATACAATTTTGTCTACCACTTTTTATTGGTGCGAAGATAAGCACCCTATAAAACTCTTAGGTTTGAGAAAGAATCAGAATACTTTATTCATTCACCACAGATATGAATATATACAAGTTTACAAAGCATAGAAAAGGAAAATATCACAAAATATTTACAATAATGGAAAATCCTAATTATAGAATTATAACACTCCCCCTCAAGTTGGAGCATATATGTTACTCATGCCCAACTTGTTACATAGATAATCTATACGTCTTCCATCCAATGCTTTCGTGAAGATATCTCCTAATTGTTCTCCAGTCTTCACATATCCTATAGATACCAACCCTTGTTGAATTTTCTCACGTACAAAATGGCAATCAACTTCAATATGTTTAGTCCTTTCATGAAATACTGGATTAGACGCAATATGAAGTGCTGCTTGATTATCACACCACAATTTTGTTGGTGTGGTGATTTCAAATCTCAACTCAACAAGAAGTTCATATATCCAAATCAATTTACACACAGATTGTGCCATTGCTCTATATTCTGATTCTGCACTTGAACATGACACCACATTTTGCTTCTTACTCTTCCAAGAAATCAAATTACCACCAGCAAAAACACAATACCCTGAGGTTGATCTTCTGTCTTCTTTAGATCCTGCCCAATCAGCGTCTGAGAAACATTCAATATTAGTAT
>NC_052354.1:29558670-29677429 GCF_009727055.1 Benincasa hispida
AGAATATCTATATATCCCAAACAAACACACCACCAAGAAGAGTCAACCACAATGAAGAAACCCACAGAAAACGAACAAAAAGGACGGCGCACGCGGTTACACGCGCCGGCGCGTGAGCCTCACGTGCTGGTCAGATGGCAACCGGACTTTGAGGTTTTGTAAATCGGTGGCTGGGCTTCTCTTTGGATTGGGCGGTGTCAAAAAAAAAACAGCTTTTTTTTTTTTTTCGGGCGGCGGCGAACGAACCGAAGACAGCGACTGTGAGCAAAAGTGTAAACTCACCTCTCCACAAAACCCTAAACGTATCACAAATGAGTTCTAAATTCTCAAACCCTAAGATTCACAAAAACCCTAAGTTTATTTAGAGAGCTCTGATACCATGTAAAACTCTTAGGTTTGAGAAAGAATCAAATACTTTATTCATTCACCACAGATATGAATATATACAAGTGTACAAAGCATAGAAAAGGAAAATATCACAAAATATTTATAAGAATGGAAAATCCTAATTATAGAATTATAACACACCCTTTTAATCATTTCAATATCTTAGTTTCCAAATGGACATGTTTCTTGTAATTGCTCTTTCACTTTTGGGGTTTCCCCTATTCCATTAACAATGAAATGTTTCTTATCAAAAAAGGTCCATTTTCATATTTAAGAAAAAAAAAAAAAACAGATAAAGATTAAGCCAATTCTAAAAAATTTTGAAAAGTGATTCACACGCATGTGCAGCTATGTTCAAACCTGATGGGTTTTCAACTTCGATGAAATGCTTGGTGGAATTCTGACGGCCTCTTCTCCTTTCTCCCTCACAACATTCACTATATATCCCATTGAGGCATCACCAAGGACTTCGGCACTGGCACCTTCAGATAGACTTCCACAAAAGCCAGCAGAGTTCATCATTTTAGAATTGGAGGAAAACTGAACTTGTAATGATTTTAGACGCTCTTGGCGTTCCTTTAGAGAGAAAAAAAAATGAGACAAAATTTAAATATGGTGAAGTATTCTCTAAAAGTTACAATGTAAAATCATACAAAATTGCTCCATTAAATTTACCTTTTCTATGGCAATTTTTTTTTTAGTATCTTCTCCTAATTCAGCATCATCAAGTATCCGTCGTATCTTTTTCTTACGCTTTCTCTTTGAGCTGATTGGTAAACAGAAAAATAGTCATATTACAACAGAAAAATATGAGTCTAATTTAGGCTATAATAATAAAAATGATTTTTTTTTTAAAGAAAACAGAACTTTCCACTGATTCAATGGTTGGATTATGTTACAAGATATATTTAAATTAATATGTACAGTTGTCCTTTATTGTAATTTTGTATATCCTAGATTGGGGTTTCTCATTCTCCTATATATATGTACCTTTTATCTAATTGAATGATAAGAAAAAAAAATTTGCAAATATGATGATGATATGTTAGAATCTCTTCGAGCTACTCTTGACCTCTTTGAATGGTGTTCTGGACAGAAAATTAATTGGGAGAAATCATCCCTTTGTGGTATAAACATTGACCAAGACATGCTGGATAAGTGGGCAGAAAAGTTCAATTGTAAAGCAGAGCAACTTCCCTTTCTCTATTTAGGACTTCCTTTGGGAGGTTATCTGAAGAAGACTGATTTCTGGCAACCTGTTATTGATAAAATTCAAAGAACTCTTGATAAATGGAGAAGATACAACATTTCAAGAGGAGGTAGAGCAACCCTTTGTAAGTCGGTACTCTCAAACCTCCCCACTTATTACATGTCTACCTTCTTGATTCCTAATAAAGTGTTGCAAATCTTAGAAAGAACATTGAGGAATTTCTTTTGGGAAGGCCACAAAGGGGGCAACAAACTAAATCATTTAGCCAAATGGGAACTTGTGTCCAAATCTTATGAAGAAGGTGGCCTCGGTTTGGGTGGCTTAAAAGAGAAAAAACTAGCTCTTTTAGCAAAATGGGGCTGGAGATTCCAGCTGGAAAGCTCTTCCCTTTGGTGTAGAGTGGTCAAAAGTATACATAGCAGTAGCATTTCAAGAGGTCACACTTCTGGTAAAGCAGTGGGCTGCCTTAGAAGCCCATGGATCAGCATTTCAAGAGCTTGGTTGATAGTGGAAAATCTGGCTATGTTTGTCTTGGGCAATGGGCTTAATATTGGCTTTTGGTTAGATACTTGGGTGGGCAATCTTCCCCTTTCATCCAGATTTTCCAGATTATATAGATTGACCATTCATTCAAATGGCTCTGTGAGAGAGCGTTGGGACCACACCACCAACTCTTGGAGCATCTCTTTTAGGAGGCACTTACAAGATGAAGAGATTTCGGGATTTTCAAGAATTATTAAGCCTCATCTCTAGCCTAAAGGTGCAAGATCGCCCGGATTCAAGGTTTTGGTCTTTGGAAACCAATGGATCCTTCTCGGTCAAATCCTTATCCAACTTTCTTTGCAAAGCCCCCCGAATGGATCCTCTACTTCATGAAGCTCTTTGGAAATCAAAAAGCCCAAGGAGAATAAACAGTCCTTTGGATAATGGTTTTTGGGTCCCTAAACTGCTCAAGTGTGCTGCAAAAGAAGCTTGCCTCTCATTTTCTCTCCCTCAATATGTGTGTTTTGTGTAAGGAGAATGGGGAAGACCAACAATACCTTTTTTTTAACTGCGTTTATGAACAAAGTTGCTGGTTCTTGCTCTTCAATATCTTCAATTTGAGCTGGTCCTTTGGAGCAGAATTTAGCCTAAATGTGCAGTAGTTGTTGATAGGGCCAGCTGTCAAGAAATCGCACCAGATTCTGTGGGTCAATGCTGTCAAGGCTGTTCTATCTGAATTATGGTTTGAACAGAACCAAAGAGTCTTCCAAGACAAGGAAACCCCGTGGTTCTCAAGATTTGAAGCTGCCAAGTTGAAAGCATCACTATGGTGCTCCCTCTCAAAAGCCTATGCAGCATATTCCAGCCAGGAAATCAGTCAAAATTGGCACACCTTCCTTTCTCCAGCTTTCTGAAGTTCTAATGTTTTGTTTTTAGTCGTCTTTGTTTGTCTTTTGTAATGATTTTCCAATTTTTCTTTTTATCAGTTCATGTATTGTTTTCCATTGTATTGCTTAATTTTAAGGCTTTCCAGAGTTAGGAGGTGATGAGGGGTGCTAAGGGGGTGTCAACCTAGTTGAGATGCCCGGGTGCACCTGTTGATCCTTATGAATTCCTTGTAAATTGAGCATTAGTCTCGATTCATTTTCTTAATGAATAAAGAGACTCGTTTCCTTTTCAAAAAAAATTGAATGATAAGAAATTCATTCTCCAAAAGTACAAAGTACATGGTATCAAAGCTATTCTTTGTTTAGGGTTTAGAATATTCTTTGACGGCTTTGTGAGTTAGGGTTTGAATTTGGGTCATCACTTTGAGTGGCTGTTTGACAACACCCCCACCTTAGGAGGAGCGCCACCGCTGTCCACCTCGATTTTTCGTTGCCGTTCATCGGAAACAGCCGCGCGTGAGTCACACGCGCCGCAAGTTCAGAGTTGCTCCATCACCACGCACCGGCGGGTGGGACCGCGTGAGGCCGCCTTCTTCGCTTATGTCGGTTGGGTTCGTCTCGGGTTAGCTTTTCCGATCCATCTGTGCCTTTTGTTTTACCAACATCTACTCGAGCGTGAGGTTGTTTGGAAAACACCCTTTTGTTCCTAGGGTTTGTGACTGTTTTGCTCTCATTTGGGGTTGTTTTGCTCTTTGATTTACCTTCCTTTCGATTCTGATTTGTTTAATTCTATCTGTGGGGTCATGTGTTGGTTCTTCATGGATGAGATGAAGCATATGGTTGTATCCAATGTAATTCCCTTAGCATCAAAGATAATGGAACATAAGTTAAATGGAGCTAATTACTATGACTGGCATCACACTATTCAGTTTTATTTACTTCGTACTAATATGGATGATCATGTGACTGAGAATCCACCACAAGATGATAAGAAAAAGGCTTGGCTTCGTGATGACACTCGACTTTTATCTTCAGATTAAGAATTCCATTAAGAGTGAGGTTGTTGGTTTGTTGGATCATCTTAGAGTTCTTAGAAATTTTGTACTCGAGAAAAGAACACGTCCATCGAATGTTTGAAATTTGTATGCAATTTTTTCGAGCCGAACAGAAAACAGAATCTGTTACAAGCTACTTTATGAGGCTTAAAAAGATAGCTGTCGAACTTGCCTTTACCTTTTAACCCAGATGTCAAAGTTCAACAAGCCCAGCGAGAAAAGATGGTTGTTATGATATTTCTAAATGGACTTTCACCTGAATTTGGAATGGCTAAAACACAGATTCTCTCTGATTCTGAGATTCCGTCGTTAGAAAAGGCCTTCAACCGTGTTCTTCGTATTGAGAGATCTCAATCTGGTTTGTCTGTTTCTCATCCTAGTAGTGCTCTTATAAGCGAGAATAATAATTCTCGGGTTACTCCAGGGACGATCAACAATTTTCATAAGCCTAGTTATAATAATCGAAAATCAGATTCTCAGAGGATTGTTTGTCACTATTGTCGTAAGCCAAGACATCTGAAACATGATTGTCGAAAATTTTTGTACAAGGCTCAACGATCTCAACATGCTCAGATAGCTTCTAACAGTGACACGACCAGATATTGCTTACTCTGTGCGTATTGTGAGTCAGTTTATGTCTTTTCCTACCGTGGATCATTGGACTGCAGTAGAATAAATTCTATGTTATCTAAAAGCTGCACCTGGACGTGGGATCTTATATAAAGATCATGGTCATACAAGGGTTGAATGTTTTTTAGATTCTAATTAGGCTGGATCTCGAGAGGATAGGAGATCAACCTCTGGATATTGTTTTTTAGGAGAAATCTAGTGTCATGGAAAAGTAAGAAATATAATGTAGTTTCTCATCCGAGTGCTGAGTCAGAATATAGAGCTATGACACAATCCTTATGTGAAATAGTGTGGATACACTAACTTTTATCTAAGATGGGTTTCAGCGTTACTGTGCTAGTTGAATTATGGTGTGATAATCAAGTTGCACTTCACATTGCATCCAATCCAATGTTTCATGAACTAACTAAACATGAAGTAGATTGTCACTTTGTTCACGAGAAAATGCAAGAACGGTTGATATCTATAGGATATGTGAAGACTAGAGAACAGTTTGGAGATATATTTACCAAAGCGGTAAATGGAGCAAGAATAAGCTATTTATGCAACAAGCAGGGCATGATTAACATATTTCCTCCAGCTTGAGGGGAGTGTTATAAGATATATTTAAATTAATAATAATATGTAAAGTTGTCCTTTATTGTAATTTTGTATATCCTAGATTAGGGTTTCTCATTCTCCTATAAATATGTACCTTTTATCTAATTAAATGATAAGAAATTCATTCTCCAAAAGTACATAGTACATATTACAATTCAAATAAAAATGATTGTACAGAAAACCTAGCCATAGTTTTAGGTAACTGTAAGGTCAAGAAAAAATAAAAGCAAAAGCCTGATAATTTGTCTCAAGATGTTGTCAAGTACAAGAATTTTATTTAGTCAGATCATGCAAATTCCTAACCGGATAGATTTTCCTTAATTATCTACCTTTCAGGTGACTTTATGTTCAAAGGTTTGACATTGCAAGCTTCTCCAGAAAAGTCTGGCTTTGTTGAAATTTTTCCTAGTGTTGCAAAGAGAAGATTCCCTGCCTGCTTAAAGGTCTGTCCTCATTGGTGTTTCATTGAAACTAGTTTTTTTTTTTTTAAATGGAAACAAACTTTTCATTGATATAATGAAAAGAGACTAATGCTCGAATTACAATGAGACATAATAATCCATACAATCTAGAAGACAAGGGGATCAGCAAGCGCACCTTAATAGCTCAACTAGGTAGACACACCCTAGATTGTTTTTTTAAATTGGCGACAAAAATATGTACATAAGAGAGATAAGGGGATTACAATCACAAAAAATTGTAATTACGAAAGAGCCACAAAAAGGCCATGTATTTTTTTGCATCTTTTACGGAGTTTTGTTGGGCTAGTGATGGTTTATTCTCCTTTAAGGATTTCTTTGTAACTGTGTTTGTAACTTTTCGTAACTTCAATTGGGAGCCTTGTATGTAGTCCCCTTATCTCTGTTTTTATCTTTTTGTAAATTTCTTTTGTTCCAACAAATTACAAGTCCTGGTTTCCTATTAAAAAAACATGTCAGAAAAAGATTAATGGCTGGTGAGTTACCTTATGGTTATATTTATATCTGCATTTGGATTGTCTGAATCGCTATCAGAGCTCGAACCTGTCAACTCTCCAAATCCTAAGGCTTCCTCCAACTGCGTTCTCAAGGGTTGCAAGAGACTTGGGCAACAACGACAACAATGCCAGCCAGAAGCCTGGGCCTTGAGCAAACACTCGACACCAAGGTTTCTCCTTATGCAACCAATACAAAATAGTGTTTTACATGATTTACAGCTTACCAAGTCAGCATTGCGCCCACACCATCCGCAAAAGCATTCAGAGCAATCAGGTTCCTGAAACCATTCTAACATGAGATCCAAGAACTTTAAGAAAAACCTTATTATGGAAAAACCATAGGATGTAAAGGCCTAGAAAATGATAGTCACTGTACTTTCATTTCATGTGCAATAACAAAAACCATCCATGCGAAATACGACATGATTTTTTTTCTTTCAACAGAAAAAATCAGTAGAGACTACTTTATCTAATAACATTGAACAGCATACACTGACTGCTTTAATTTTTCTTTTTTACCCAAAACATTGAACCAAAATAGACGAAACAACCTAGTATATCAACTTAGTATGATATAATGAACCATGTCATAGTGCAGTCAAAATTTTATGCAGAACTAAAATACAAATTTTAGTATGATCAACAAGTAAATTCTTTCCGCACCTTTACATTCTTCTTGTCATCCATCAAGCATTTGCAATCTGCACAAACAATTACTTTAAGGAAAGGATGTGCATACACTTTAATAACCACTTGATCACAAGCAGTACAACGCATCTTCTCATTCGGACACTCTGATGGAAGAGAATCAGCACCATGGTCATTTTGTTCCGTGTTGCATATGGTGTTCGATGTCGTCAGATTGAAAGCAGAATGCTCCTTTATCAAGGAACTTTCATCATTATGTACACCATTAGTTCGACTCTTTTTAGTTTGAGTGGTCAAATCTTCCATATCATTTAAACGCTTGGAACCTAGAGGTTCCACAAAATCAGATAAAGCCGAAGGAAGCACAGAAGCCGTATGCTCCATAGACCTTTCCATGTCAACATCACTTGAAGCACCAGAACCATTGGGTATGTCAACCTTGATTTTGTGGCAAGCATCTCCAATATCATCATCAGAGAACCCCATTCGACGTCCATCAGTGTTATCATCTGAAACAGGGTTCAAACAGTCAGCCAGAGATGCAGGCTGCTCTTCATCTCTTGGGAAAACATCTTTTTGGAAGACCTCCTAAACAAGAATTTGAAAAAGAAAAATGAAGTCAAGAAAGGGTCTAACTTTGAACCTCTGTTCTCATAATTGAATCTGAGAGGTTAAAGTTTACTCTATTTCATTTGTCATGAAACTAGAACATCATTCAAATTAATTGTAATAAGTATTCTTTTAGTTCCATACAACAAAAAATACACATCAAATACGTTCATATACATATATTTGAATAAAAATATAAAGCAGAACAAGAACTAGGTAAACTGAGATACATAAGTAAACAAGACCAAAAAGAAGATTTTCTTTTGAATTAGATAGAGAACATTTTATAAAGAAAAAGAAAAGAGACTATTGCTCAAGGATACAAACTCCAAAGGGAGTGAAAAGACAATAAATCAGCAAGTAAGCAGAGGAAAGCCAAACCACAAAAGACCAGAAGAAAATTAAAAAGGCAATAGTAAAAATATACCTGTTTGCATCTCTTCTGATATCGCTTTTGTTTCAAATGGATTTGGAGTTTTCTATCAAAAAAAGCATCATCTTCTTCTTTGACCTGTCAATGCAAATTAATGATGTTCTTCACCATAAAAGTGCCTTTAAAGGAAAAAATTATGAAAGGTAAATTGCCACAGTTTTGTGTATGATATAATTGGGTTTTAGATTAAGAATATCCTTCCTTTTTATAATTAGTTTCCTTAGTTGAAACTATTTTTTGTCTTATATTTACTTATTACGGGGTTCTTTGTTAAATAAGAAAATAATTTCTCCAAAAATTACAAGGTATCAAAGCACAATATCATTGTTAGAAACCATAGCCACCAGAAATCCTAGCCACCATATAACCCAAGTTGTCAATCATCATCTTCATCAGTGCAATCTCCCTCCAGATCGGCATCCTCACGACTGCGATCTCCCATCATCATCATCATTGTCAAGTCTTCATCGTGGGCATTACCATGTGTCCGCGTTAGGGGTGAGCAAACTAAACCGAAAAACAGCAGATTGAAACTGACCGAATCGGCTTATGTCGGTCGGTTTTGTGGTTTTGGTGATTGGTGGTCAGCTTAAGTCGACAATTGGTTAGTCAGTGAGCCCCACAAAATACCAACCGATCATTGTGTATATATACATCAAAGAAAAAGAAAAATGTTGAATATGCACGTTGAAACCAGCTGATGAGCAGCTGCCTTTAGCAGGTAATGATTACTACTTATTTTTTACTTTTTATTATTTTCCCTTCTCTTTCTTAATTTTCTCTCCCTCCCAAACGTTTCATCTTCATTTTCCCTTGTCTTTCTTCATTTTAACTTCTCTCTTTCTTCTCATAATTTTTATCTTATTTCTCTTCATCGTATTTCCACCGGTCAGCACTGCTATTTAGCGTTTTTTTCTTTCTCCTTCCTCATTTTCCTTCTCTCTTCTCCTATTCTTTCTATTTTTTCTCTTATTTTTTTTCAATCATCACCAAAGCCGAACGACATCACCAACTAGCACATCAATTCCAACAAATAAGGCATTTTCTCGAGTCTAACTGCAAAGTTTTTACAATTATCTTGTAGAAACTCGTCAAAATATGATTTTTTTTTTTTTTTTTGTCTCTAAGCTTCGAAAGTATGCCAATTTCATCAGGCTTAGGAAATACTGAATTTTTGTTTTTTTTTTTTTAAAGGAAACAAGCCTCTTCATTAAGATAATGAGTAGACAGTACAAAGAGAAAGGAAATACATGAAGAGACAAAGCAAAACAATAGGATCAGCAAGTGCACCCGGACATCTCAACTAGGTTGACGCCCCCTTAGCACTCTCATCACATCCGAAAAAGAAACAAACCAAGAACAATTCCCAAAAACAACTTGGGACCAGAACAGAGCCAAAGTATTACAATGAAAATTGAAAGCTAGCACAAAGACAAGGTCTAAATACAACCAACAGAAAATCTGGCCACATCCATCTAGATATTACAAAGAAGGAAAGATAAAGGCATTCCAATTAAGGCTGATGTCTTGTATGGAGAAATCTTCAAAAGCTTTGGAAAGAGAACACCATGATGAAGCATTAAGACGGGCTGTCTCAAATCTGAACGACCAAGGGGAGGCTTTGTCATGAAAGACTCTTTGGTTTCTTTCAAACCACAGCTCAGATAACAAGCTTTAACTACGTTAATCCAAATTAATCTCGGTTTCTCTTTGAGCTTAGGACCGGTCAAAAGTTGGAGAACATTATCTTTAAAAACATTACGGAAAGCCCAGCTTAGATTGAAACAATTGAACAATTGTAGCCAACAATTTTCTGCATACACGCAGCTGAAGAACAGGTGCTGCAAGTCTTCAGAATCTGCCAAGCAAAGAGAACAAACTTGTGGAGACAAACTGTAAGAGGGAAGTTTCAATTGCAATACGGCTGCACAATTGAGAAGCCCATATAACATTATCCAAATCGTGATGTTTATCCTCCGCGGGCTTTTAGTTTTCCACAGTGCCAATTCCAACTATTTCCCTATGGGAGAGGCCAAGGAGAGATGTTTGACAAGGGGTTTTACCAAAAAGTGTCCTTTGCTTCTAATTCCCAAAATCTTTGATCTGGATTCAAAGTGAGTGATTTTGTAATAGCAGACAGTAAGAGTTGAAAATCATCTATTTCTTCTTCCTTGAGTAGTCTTCGAAAGTCAATGGACCAAGAGTCAAGTGCAAAATCCCAATATTCATGGACAGCTCCATTCGGTTTTAAAGAAATATTGTAGAGTCTTGGAAGAGAAGTTTTTAGAGGTATTTTATCCAACCAAGGATCATGCTAGAAAGCAATCTGTCTACCATTGCCAGTTTTGTAGGCTGCCAATGATTCAACTTTTAACCATGCCCTTGATATGCATCAAGGACTACGAAGGTTGCAATTGCCTTTTCCATTGGTATGTCATCCAAACAAGCTTCTACCATGGATACCTTTAACAACTTGGCTCCATAAGAAATTATCATCATTGATAAATTTCCACCCCCACTTAGCCAAAAGACTATTTCTTAATTTTCAGACCTCCAATACCAAGCCCACCATCTTCTTGCGTTCGGGTAGCTATGTCCCAAATAACTAAATGGTTCAATTTACCTCCTGAATGTCCTTCCCAGAAGAAATTCCTCATTAGTCTTTCTACAACTAGGATCACCTTTTCTAGCATCAACAAGATAGACATGTAATAAGTAGGGATGTGCGATAAGACTGACTTACAAGAGTAGAACAACCTCCTCTGGAAAGGTTGTATCCCTTCCATTTATCCAATTTACCTTGAATTTTATCAATCACTGGTTGCCAAAATTCAACCTGTTTAAGGTAGCCTCCTAAAGGTACATAAAAGGAAGGTGAACAACCTTGTAATTCAGTCTGGACGCCATTGAAAACAGCTTACATCAATATTTATGCCACATAATGCCAGATTTTTCCCAATTTACCTTTTACCCTGAGCACCACTCAAAGAACTCAATTGTTTTACTTAAATTTTCTAACATTTCATCATCATTTGTGCAAAAGATCAATGTATAATCGGCGAATTGAAGGATGGATACATGAACTCTTTTCCCACAATAAAACCTTCAAATTTGCTTTTTCCATGAAGCCTGTCCAAAAGTGCGCTTAATACCTCACTGACTAGTAGAACAAGAAAAGGCAAAAGAGGGTCACCTACTCTTATGCCCCTCGAAGCTTTGATTCCTCCCCTTGGCCTTCCGTTTATGAAGATTGAATATTTTGGGTTAGATACACGGCCCATTATCCACAAAATCCATCTTGAATCAAAGTTCTTTCCAACAAGATTTTTTTTCAAGAAATGCCCAATCTATGCAATCAAATGCTTTCTCTAGATCAAGTTTTTAAAATCCACCCCTTTTTCTTCTTAGAACGGTAATCTTCTACCACTTTATTGGCTATGAGAACCGGGTCTAGAATTTGTCTTCCTTCAATGAATACGCTTTGCATAGTAGCAATTATACTTGACATAACTTTCTTTAAGCGATCAGCTAATACTTTTGCTACAATTTTATATGTCAATGTAGTTAAACTGATTGGTCTAAAATCTTTTACCAAAACAGCATCTTTGTTTTTTCTGAATCAAGCTGATAAAATTCTCTTTTACACGAGAGTTTGGCTTGCCATTTCTATAAAATTCCTCAAATAAGTCCATGAAATTATCTTTGAAATAATCCCAAAATTTTATACAAAATTCTGCTGTAAATCCATCAGGCCCCGGTGCCTTGTTTTTTCCCAACAACTTCAAAACAAATCTGATTTCATCGGGATTGAATCTGGCTAACAGCATGAGATTCTGGTTACGGGTAATCTTAGGCCATTGCAAATTGAGAGGGATAGCTCTAAAACCTGGAGATTTGGAGTACAAAGAGGAGTAGAATCCCAATATTAATTCTTCAATTTCCTTAAAGGAGTGTGTTGATACTCCTTGATCATTTATCAATTCCGAAATAAGATTCCTTCTTTTCTTTGCATCCAAGAAACGATGGAAAATTTTGAATTTTCATCTCCGACACTCAGCCAATTTAACTTGCTCTTGTCTTAAATTCCTTTCATCAATTCGGTAAAGGAATAACAATTCAGCTTTCAAGGAGATTCTCATATCCCTTTCCGAAACAGAATTTTCTGGATTTTCTGCTTCTAAGTCACATTTTTCAATTTCTTTCAGTAACTCTTCCTCTTCCTCTTATCTTTTCCTTTTATTCTCAAACTCATAATTCCAAGTCTTCAAGGCATCCTCAACTTTCCTAAGTTAGAAGAAATAACGAAGCCAACCCAACCTTATTCATCCACCAAGCTCAAACTCTGTCAATAACTCTGCAACTTTTTTTGATGTCCAGCAAGCTATTGCAAAATCTAAAGAGAGATGGCCCCCACTCAAAGGAACCGGCTTCGAGCAAAATAGGAAAGTGGTCTAAAAAAGTGTGTGCTTGTCTTGATACTCTAGTGTTTGCAATAACCAATCCCAGCTATTGGAAATTAAGAAAATATCAAGAAGCGAACATGATACATTAATTCCTTCTCGTGACCATGTAAAATGACCGTTGCTAAGTGGGATTTCCATTTACTTTCCCAAGTCAATGAATTTATTAAACTTCCTCATTCCTCTTGTTAATCTCCCTGGTCTTGAATTCTCCTGGTGATATTAAAATCCCCTCCAATATACCAAGGTTCATCACAGTAGTCTGAAAGTGAAAGTAATTCTGGCCAAAAATATTTTTCTCTATAGTCAGCAGGTCCGTAAACATTTGTGATCCACCATGATTTCTTGCAAACAATGAAACATTTCACAGATAAAGAATAGCCTCCTTTCAGTACTTCCGAGATTGAAATTCTGCTTTCATCCCACATAGTTAGAATACATCCTGATTTGCCAAATGCACCCACAAAGTCCCAACTGATGTCTTTTGAGCTCCATAATTCCTTAATAAATCTAATATCAAATGAATCTCTTTTAGTTTCTTGGATCAAGACCAAATCCGGGTTTATTTTCTTTAAGCTTCTTCTTAAAGCCAATCTTTTGGAATCATTGCCTAGTCCTCTTGTGTTCCACGACAGAATCTTCATGCTAGGACAACGCTATATAGGAGCTTTTGCACTGGAATTCAACCGAGGATCAAGTCGCAATCTTCCACTACTGGTAGAAGTTTTTGTAGAATTTCCTTCTTGTCAATAGGTTGTAAGGGTGAGACATTTGCAATATCAGTCACAGGTCCTTCTGATTGAAATAAGCACTGCAAAGCATTATAATGATCATAATGAATTTCTTCCTCCTCTTGGAAAGCCTCTGAATATGATCTTTCTAACTCTTCACTGTCGACGTTGGCTATAGAATCTCCATTTGAATCATAATTTCGATTTTGATCAATAGTTTGTTGAGATTCCAGGGTACCTCGCATGAAGACTACGTTTGAGCCAGCAATTTTGAAATCAGAATAGGAAAAAGAACAAGATTTAGAATGAGAAATATCTGACCTGGCCGAAGAGCACCTAGGAATTTGGACTTTAATGCAACATTCTTCAAGCAAATCTGTGTTTACCATGGCTGTCCAAACATTGTAGAAGGTTGTCTTCTTCCTTATGAAATGCTTTCGAAAAGGTATGAACAGGTGTGCTTTACTTTTGGGTTTCAATGCACAATCAGAAGACGGTGATACACTTTTCTTGGAGTAGGGGAGCGATGAGATATCTTTCGAGGATTTCTTTAACGCTTTGTCAAATGATGATCCGGGAACACGGTGATTAATGGATGAAAAAGACCCTTGATCTTCTTCGGATATCATCTCTCCTGGCAGTAAATTTTCTTTGACTCAGTTGGTGGGAAGTTGAACTGATTCCTCTTAGGTGACTCAGATTTCGAACGACCAGTTGAAGAAGGAGTTGCTACAGACGAAGCGACTTTAGACATGTCTTTATGGAATGGAGAATGTCTATCGTCGGAGATAAGGTCGACTCCAACCATTTTAGACTTCTAGCATTCCATTGGGAAAAGAACAGGGTACTTTTTTTTTTTTTTTTTTGAAATCCAACTTTCACACCTACAGATAAGGAGGCTGTTCGACTACTTTCTTGAGGTATAAATCCACGACTATCTCTCTCCTCATTAAATTGTCATTCGTGTTCACATCAGACCAGTTTGGGCTTCTGGTGTGTTGTCCATCTGATAGAAGCCGAGTTAACTTTTCTTTCGACGAGCAAGAAGCCTGAGCATTACCTTAATTCTTCTTAAATCTAGATACTAGGGGATTTCTTGAGAAGTTGGTTGAGATTCTTGCTGCTTCGAGGAATACCCATTCAGGACTCAGCATTGATAATTCCACCCCTTCATCTTTCATAACTTGATTTAAACGGACCAAATCAATTGGGTTTGAGAAATCTTTAACAAATAATTCACCTTTTAACTTTGTTCGAAGGGTCCATTGACTCTATATCACCATAGTTTAAAAAGATGCTTCCTCAGTTTGCATCTAAAATTTCTATTGTTACAAACATAAAACCACAAAGATTCTTCTTAACTTGAATTTTTGCTTCAGCTACATTGAGCAAATTTAACGTTTCATTTGAAATTGATTCGAATCCTCCAAAATAGGCACCTATAGCTTCAAACTTATGCGTACACCAGTAATCTAAAGGTAGATTTTTAGTAGATATCCATCCTCCATATCCTTTCACTGATTCTAGGTGACTATGTTCTAGTTTGTTCCATTTTTCAAACTTCAAATGGAAATGTCCAAACTTCTGCCATTTTCCCAAGTACTCTATTAGATCTTCTAAAAATCCACAGTCCAATTTTATCAAGCCATTTTCCGCAGACTAGAGGGTTGATTATGATGTCGGAGTTGAAACAAAACTTTAACACTTAGGAGATTTCTGGCCATTTATTAAATTCAAATAGTCTTGAAACGATCCATGGATTGTTAAAATCTTCCTTGAAAACTTCATAACTCATCTGTACCCAATAACCTGTCTTGCTCTGTTTTTCAGCTTCTAAAGCAAGGGAGGAAAATTTTGTCCCTTGTGAACACTCGTGATCATGCTCTGTTTTTTCGATGGTAAAACAGAGCTTTCTGAAATTTTCTTTTTTCTTAACATGTCAGCGTAGCCAACATCTTGAGTTGAATTGTTTTGTCAAGAAGATGTCTTCGTTTGATTCAAGATCGAGCTAAACTCAAATTTCAGCTTCAAGAAATCCCTTAACAAGTTGACGAAGGATTGCCAACCAGAAGTTGTATTAACCAATGGGACATGGATGAAAAATCTTCCTCCAGATACTGGCCATACTACACATCTCATTAACCAACCCGAAGAATTGCTAAGCCTAGATAACCTTGTAACACTGAATTCATCTCTACCATTTCTTAAAACAGTGTTATTGAGGCAACTCCGAGCGCGTGCCTGAGGCGAGAGGCGAGGCGACTGAAGGCCTCTGCGCCTCCTATGGTGCTGAGGCCTGCAGATCCAATGAGGCACTCGCCTTGCCGCGCCTAAGGTGTGTGCCTGGGTGAAATTCATGTCTTTCTTCTTTTTTTTTTAATTATAAACCTAAGCCCATGTAAAAGAAGCCCACCAAATCCATGCAACCTAATATTAAAATATGCAACCATATATACCACGAAAAATAAAAAATCATTATAGGAAATCGTGGTGGTCTCTTCCTATTCTCCACGTTTGGGTTAGTTTTTTTTTTATCTTCCAAGTTTGAAGTTCTCCTTTTTCTAATATTCTGAGGTTCTTACAAAAAAAGGGAAGAAGTTTTCTACAACTTTTCCCATTCAAGTTCTTCGGCTGCAATTTTGAAGGGTAGAAAAAGCAATCAAAAAGGTTAGTTTTTTTTTTCTCTCCATTATAGATCTTCTCGGCAGATTCTGAGGTGGTTTTATTAAAAAGAAAAAAGAAAAAAAGAAAAAAAAAAAGCAAAGGCTGTTTAGTTCCTTTTTTCTCTATTGTAGTTGTTCTCTTCAAATTCTGTGGGTTTATATAAAAAGAAAGCATTGTTATTCGGTTATCATTCAACTTCTTCAACATATCTTCATTGATTTCCCAAAAAGGTCGATTTTTTTTTATTATTTTTGTTTTTCATATTCAACTTTCTTTTGAACAAGATTAGTTTTTTTCGATATACTTTTTTTTTCAACTTGTTTTTTTTCCGATTTTTTTATTTTCGTTTTTTAGTATACTATTTGTTGTTTTTCATATTCAACTTGTTTTTAAAAAGATTAGTTTTTTTTTGGTATACTTTTTAAGTTTTTATCCAATTTTGAGAGGAAACATTTCTAAAATAGGCTTCTTCTTTTTTTATTTTTTAAGTTTTTTGGTTTATTTTCGTTGTTTTATAATAGGATAGGAGAAGGAGAGCAAAAACGGAAACATCCCGGTTGGCAATATGTCGTATTAGAAAATGAAAAAGATACGAACAGATCTAAATGTATGTTTTGCGGAAAAAACACAAAGGGTGGCATTTGTCGGACAACACAACACTTGGTGGAAACCGAAATATTAAAGCATGCTTGAAGTGCCCTACCAATGTAAGAGAGGAATTGAAGGAGTACCAAATGAAGACAAAAGCAAAGAGGGAGGAAAGCAATGCCCTCCCAAACTACGGTGGTGCTTATTTTATTTTTTTTTTTTTTGGAAAGGATACAGGTCTCTTTATTATTGAATTATAAAAAGAGACTAATGCTCCAAAGTACAAGAGATTTATACAAAGAGCATAAAGAGCAAACAACAAGTAAAACCCGAGCCTACTTGAAAAGAAATACGAATACATCTTTAGTGAAAGAAAGGACATCCGAGACAAAAACTGAAAAAAGTCAAAGTGCTGGGAAAATAAAAGCCTGCCAATTAAGAAAAATGCCTTGGATTGAGAAACCATCGAATTCGTTGTTCAGAGAGCACCATGCCGAAGCATTCCTTTTAACTGAATCAAAACGAAACTCCCAATTTTTCCCAACATCATGGAAAATTCTCTGATTTCTTTCGAATCAAATATCAAAAAGTAGAACCTTGACCATGTTAATCCAAAGCAACCGAGGCTTTTTTGGTAAAGAGGGACTCGAGAGAAGATAGTTTAGGTTGCCTCTGAGACTATCACCGAATACTCCTACAAAGTTAAACATCTGAAAGAAGGACCACCAACACTTTTCTGCAAAGGTACATGAGAAAAAAAGGTGCAGTAAATCTCACTTGCTGAATTACATACAGGACAAACAGAGGGCAGTAGGGTGACTGAATGAAGTTTTCTTTGCAGAACCATAGAGCAATTCAAAAGGCCAAAAAGCATAATCCATATCTGAATGTTAACTCTCCTTGAGCTTTTAGATTTCCAAAGAGCTTTGAAAAGGGAGATCTCCATGGATCGCTTGGAAGAGAGGTGGGTTGTGAGGGACTTGACTGTGAAAGAACCTAAGGCTTCCAAGGACTAGTAACGACTGTCCGGGTTAGATGACACTACCTTTTCTGATAATGCAAGCAGCAATGCTTGAAAGTGAGCAATCTCCTCATCCCTTCGAAAGGTGATGGACCAGGAGTTTAGAGAATGATCCCAGTGTTCAGCTATGGAGCCCCTTGGCAAGTAAGGAGATCCTAAACAAAGATGGAAAATGAGAAGACAATGCAGAAGGAAAAAGCCAAAGATCTGACCAAAAGCTGACTCTAATTCCCTCTCCAACAGTAAAGGGAGCTAAATCTTCTACCTTGGACCAGCTTTTTGAAATGTTTATCCATGGACTTCTCAAACTATTCCCATACTTTCCAAATGTGTGCCAATCAAAGGGCCCTTTGCCGTGGATGCTGGTAATGATCCTTCTCCGGTAGGAATTACCCTCCATCATGTACCGCCAGCCCCATTTTGCAAGCAAAGCCGTGTTTTTGGCTTTGAGTCCTCCCAAACTGAGACCTCCGTTTAAAGTAGATTGAGAGACTAAACTCCATTTAGCCAGGTGATTGATTTTGCTTCCTTTATGGCCTTCCCAAAAGAAGTTTCGGATTAATCTTTCTAAGGAGCAAACCACTGAGTCCGGCATTGAGAAGATAGACATGTAGTACATTGGGAGGTTGGATAGAACTGAAGAACAAAGCGCTGCCCTTCCACCTCTTGAGAGATTAAATCGCTTCCATTTATCTAGTTTCCGGTGGACCTTTTCTATCACAGGCTGCCAAAAGGAGCATTGGTTAGGATAGCCTCCAAGGGGTAAACCAAGGTAAGAGAGGGGGAGGGCTTCGGCCCTGCAATTAAGAAGACCAACCATATTTGATAGATCACTTTCTACTATATTAACTCCACTGAGGGCTGATTTTTCCCAGTTAACCTTCTGACCAGAACACCATTCAAAGAGACTGATTGCTTCCTTTAGCTTTAGAAGCATTTCGTTGTCATATTTGCAGAATACGAGGGTATCACCAGCAAACTGGAGCAATGGAACATGGATCCTCTCCTTTCCAACCACAAAGCCCTCATATACTCCATTAACGTACAGCTTTTCAATGATAGAACTGAGCACTTCACTTAATAAGATAAAGAGGAAAGGTGACGAGGGATCTCCTTGTCTAATACCTCTTGATGCTAGAACACGACCTCGGGTCTACCATTGATGATGATCGAGTATTTAGGGTCTTTAATGCAGCCAAAAATCCATGAAATCCACCGGGAGTCAAAATTTTTTGCAAATAAAATCTTCTCTAGAAATGACCAATCCACCCGGTCAAAAGCCTTCTCCATATCGAGTTTTAGTATCCAACCCTTTTTCTTTTTTGCTCTGTATTCTTCCACCACTTCATTAGCAATCAAGACGGCATCTAGAATTTGTCTTCCTTCAATGAAAGCATTCTGAGATGGGCCGGTAATAGAATTCATCACTTTTTTCAGTCTTTCTGCGAGAACCTTTGCCACCACTTTGTAAGGTAGGGTAGTAAGGCTGATTGGTCTGAAATCCTTGATGGAGGCTGCATCTTCTTTCTTTTGGATAAGGCAAATGAAGTTTTCTCTCACACACGCGTTCAATTTGCCACTAAAGCGAAAGTCTTCGAAGAGCTTAGTAAAATTATACTTGACCAAAGGCTAAAATCTCAAGAGAAACTCTGAAGTAAAGTCATCTGGTCCAGGAGTTTTATTTTTCCCCAAAGATTTGATGGCCAAAAAAATTTTGCTTCCATGAAACTTGTAGTGAGTAGAGCATTCTGGACTTGTGTGACTTGGGGCAAATTTAAGGGGGCTGGTAAATACCTGACACCTGGGATTTTTTAGTAGAGGGAGTCATATAAGTTTAGAATAATTTCTTCAACTTCCTTGAATGAATTTGTAGGCACCCCTTGATCGTTAAGAAGCTCAATGATCTAATTCTTCCTTTTCCTTGCTGCCAAAAACCGATGAAAGAAACTAGAGTTTTCATCTCCCAATTTCATCCAATTCAACTTACATTTCTGTATTAGATCCCTTTCTTTCAGCAGGTAAATGCTTAGCAATTCTGTTTTTAGCTTGGATATGCTAGCTACTAACACTGAATCCCAGCCCAAAGAATCAATCTGAGCTTCTTTTTCAGCTATTTCCTTTGACAGGGTCGTTTCCTCTCTGTTTTGTGCTTTTTGATATTCAGCTAACCAGGTTTTTAGTGCTTCTTTGACCAGCCTTAAGTTTGTATTGATGACATAGCCTGGCTTTATGTTGCTGTTTTTCCAGGAGTTTTCAATGGAAGTGACACAATCTTTGTTGTGTAACCAGCTGTTACAAAATCTGAATGGAGAGGGGCCCCCCAAATAATAGTTCCTGCACTTAGGAACAAAGGGAAATGATCAGAAAGAAGTCGTACCTGGCGGTTCACCTTTGAATTAGTAAACAATTCGTCCCATTCCTTGTTAATAAAGAATCTGTCCAACAGAGATTTAGAGTTGGAATTTTCTCCCCTAGACCATGTAAATTTCCCATTTGATAAAGGAATCTCTAGTAGGTTGGCTGAATCAATGAATTCATTGAAAAGCTTCATGCCTTTGGTATATCTTCCAGCAGGTGATCTTTCATGACTCCAACGGGTTAGGTTAAAATCCCCTCCTAAGCACCAAGCTTCAGGGCAGTAACCTGCAATGGCAGAGAGTTCAGGCCATACATATCTTCTCTCCTTATAATCAACCGGCCCATAAACATTGGTGACCCAGCAGATTTTCTTGCATAGGGTACGACATTTGATTGACAGGGAATATCCCCCTTTAAGGGATTCTAAAACTTCAATTTTGCTGCTATCCCATATGGTTAATAATCAAAGATTCCACTGATTCCCAACCAATTTCTTTAGAACTCCAAATAGATTTGATGAAGGCAACATCGAAATTCTCTTTTTTTGACTCCTGAATAAGTACTACATCTGGATGTAAATTTTTTAGCAGCCTTCTAAGTGCAATTCTCTTATTTAAATCTTTAAGACCCCTTGTATTCCATGAAAGAATCTTCATTAACTGGAGGGTGGGAGGAAGCTAATAGGGGAGGGGAACTTCAGGCCAATATGAAGCCGCAGTCCTTAACTATTGATGACAGCTCTGGAATTTCTGGAGGCTGTACTGAAGGGGGCAAGGGGTGCAATGCTCCAAAGAGAAATCATTTTCTTCAATAGAGAATAAAGCCTGGAGGTCTATACCAAGGGCAGAGTCTTGAAGCCTTTCATCTTGATTCGAAACAGAGCAAAATTCCAATTCAGCACTGCTCGCACTAAAAGGTGAGTCCAACTCCAAAATTTCTAAACTTCTTGGCTTAGGAGGGGAGCAGGGTAATCCCCTAAATGAAGGTATTGCTTGACTCCGGAATGTTGAATCTGGAGTGATTGAATTGCAAAGTTTGAGGATTGCAGAAGGCTTTATTTAAAGTTGGAGACGGTGGTGCTTATGATTTGAATATAATTGATGGAGATGAGATGGAGATGAGATGGAGATGAGATGGAGATGAGATGGAAGTTGGTGGATGTGGATCAAGTACCGAAACATCTAAAAAACGAGCAATTCAATCACAACCGCAAGCACATCCACCACGAACTAAGGGAGCAATGGATAAATTTGTATATCCAAATCCAGCCAAGGTCGTTGATGATCAGAATAGATTAAAGAAGCTGAAGCAATCAACCATCATTGAAAAATACAACAAAGAAGGGAGAGATGCTACAATTCAATTTATCATGCGTTGGATTTATCAAGCAGTTATTCCCTTGAATACAATTCGGTTGAAAAGTTTTCAAATAATTATTGAAGCCATAGGACAATTTGGACTTGGGTTGATACCTCCTCCTTATCATGAGGCTAGAGTGACGTGCTTAAAAATGGAAGTAGAACATACAAAAAATTTAATGAGCAACCAGAGATTGAATGGGAAAAAAATGGTTGTTTTTTAATGTCTGATGGGTGGACTGATAGAAGAGATAGAACCCTGATAAATTTTTTAGTGCATTCTAGTGCGGAGACATTGTTTTTGGAATCGATTGATGCATCTTCATACATCAAAACTAGAGAAAAGGTATCTGAACTCTTGGATAGCATGGTGGAAAAGATAGGAGAAGAGAATATTGTCCAAGTTGTGACTGATAATGCCTCGAACTATGTCCTAGCTGGCAAATATTTGAAAGCTAAGCGGTCACATTTAGATTGGACTCCATGTGTTGCCCACTGTTTAGATTTGATATTAGAGGACATTGGAAAGATTGATCAGATCAAAAGATGCCTTAAAAGGGTTGTAGCACTAAGTGGTTTTATTTATAATCACTTGTATGTACTTAACATGATGAGGGAGTTCACCATTCAACATGAATTGGTGAGACCGGCAGTTACACGTTTTGCAACTTGAGAAAGATGTTTATTTCTGAGAAATGGATGACTTCCAAATGGGCAAAAGATCCAAAGGGAAAGAGAGTAGCCGACACCGTTTTGATGTCATCCTTTTGGAACTCAGTGGTCTACACTTTAAAGGCATCCAGACCATTAGTTCGAGTACTTAAACTTGTCGATGGTGATAAACCTGCAATGGGATATAACTATGAGGCGATGGATAGGGCAAAAGAGGCCATTAAAAGTGGGTTTAATGATAATGAGATGAAGTACAAGCCAATTTGGGAGGTTATTAATAGAAGATGGGATTGTCAACTTTATCGACCATTACATGTTGCTGGATATTATTTGAATCCAGCACTTTTCTATCAGCACAAGGATAGAATTACTCGAGATGTTAAAGTCATGAGTAGTCTTCTTAAAGTTGTGCAAAGATTGATACCATTTAATAGTGATCAAAATCAATGCATAGTGGAATTAGAGTTATATTCTGAAGCTAAAAGCATGTTTGGCATTGACTTAGCAATCAACACAAGAAAAGTTAAGATGCCAGGTAAGGACATTCCCTACTACATTAATAGTGTATATAAGTATGTTATTTCTAAATCATGTCAAATGTGTGAACAGCATCATGGTAGGCTCTTTATGGTGGTAGTACTCCAGTTTTGCAAAAGTTAGCCATGAGAGTCCTTAATCTAACGTGCAACGCTTCTGGGTGTGAGAACAATTGGAGTGTTTTTTAACATGTAAGTGATCATTTTGTTTTCTACATTATTAATTTAAAATTTAAAACAAACTTCTAATTCCATATTGGTTAATAATTTGTAGATTCATACGAAAAAGAGGAATAGGTTGGAACAGAAGTGCTTAAATGATCTCGTTCATATAAAGTATAATCAAACACTTAAAGAACGCTTTGATTTAGAGGATCATTGATCCAATCTCCTTAGATCACATAGACGAGAATAATGAATGGTTGGTCAGAACATTGGATGAAGAAAATAATGAAGTTGAAGTTGACAATGAGTTAGTTGTTTATGACGATGACCTCACATGGGGAGATGTAGCTCGTGCTAGTGGCGTTAGAGGACCCATCACGTACATTAGATCAAAAGGAAAGTCAACTGCCTTTGCCTCCACTTTTAGAGTTCAAAAGCAAACACCAACTATACAAATGTTTAGTGATGAAGATTAGGACGACGATGAAGAAGAATTAGACATTGAGGAGGACGATGGCCAAGGGGGAGCAATGGATGAAACCTTAGATTTAGATAGGGATGATGTTGAATTTGACGTTTGATCAGTTTTGTTTATTTTTATTTATTAGATTACTATTATTAATCTTTGAGGCTTTGACATTTGTATATAAACTTATGTTCTTCTTCTACATATATTATATATTATTTATTTATTTATTGCATCTCGCTTCGCTCGAACATCGCCTCTCGCCTTGAGGCGATCGAGGGACTCATCGCCTTGAGGTGTGCCTTGTACTTTGAAAACACTGCTTACAAAGAAGCTCGAGATTGGGAACTTAATCATTTCTGGTATGTTATCCACGAACCAGATGAGTTGCGATTCTGATAAAATGAGCTGCTTGCTGACTTCCACATCTTCAACGGAAAACTTTCCATCTTCAAACCGAACACAAAAGTGGACTTCATTTATCTTACAGCTCTTGACTTCCATTAAGAAGATAAAATACAAACTATGGTGAGAAGCTTTTTGAATGAAAGGGAGGCGAAGTGGGCTCAAGAGGGCGGCAAGGTTGATCAGAGAAAGGGCACAACGTTGATGCTAATTGGAGGTGGGAAGAGAGAGAAAAGAGAAGAGAGGAGAGAGGAGAGAGCATACTTACCTCGCTTCCAGTTTGAAATACTCAATTTTTGTTCCTATACTTACATCTTCGTTACATACTTAGAGGAGACATTGACATGGAAATTTTTTAAATAAAAAATAATAATAATTAAAATAAAACTCACATTTTAAGCATATATAACCACCATTTTTAAGCATCAAACACTCCTTTTTAAGCATATAAATCACTTATTTAACTGTCAATTTCTTTCTTTTTTTTTTTTTTTTTTTTTAAACTTCAAGTTCCATCTTGTACACAACTAATATACATTAGAAAAAATGTACAGCTAATAATAGTGTCCTTGTGCTTGAATTTTTAAACAATAACATAAACTGATAGGTCACGTTAAATTCTTCAAGCTGGACAATGATAATTTTTTGGATTGTTAGAGAGAGCAATTTTTTTCTAGATCCATAATGAGTCATCAATGAACACCCGTATCCTCAATAATTTGAGATCCAATGGATGTTCCACAAGAACTCTACCCACAAGAGTTGTTCTCTATAATCTTTAAAAAAAATAATAAATAAAATAAAATAAATAGGTTTTCTTTTCTTCTAACTAAATCTGCAACCAGAGATTTCCAGCAACTATAAAAATGAAAAATAACTCAACTTGTCTGCAACTTCTCTCCATCAATGTTTCTGTGAAGAACCTTGGTCTTTAATGCAAGATTCAGATCTATTTTTACCAAGAATAGAACATGGACAAATAGAGAGAAATTATAGGAGCACTCCATCAAACCTTTTCCGCCACAGTATCCCACCTTTTTTTACTGTTTTCATATGAGTAGAATATCGTTGGGAGAGGCCCTTGTAGAACTTTTTTCAAGTTATAATGAATGCAAGAATTAAAATCAATATAAATTTAACTTTTCTTTTTAGAAGTTTTAATGAATATGAGGATTTGAGTAACATGAACTGAAACGTTTCTTAAATTTCTAGAACAGATGAATTTATTACCTTTCTGAAATTTTTCTTTTGTTCTTCAGAAAGAACCAACTCTTTTTCATTTTCAATGGCAGCTGCAACAAACGGATCACAAGAATTTCCATCAACATCATCTATCTCCTCTACCTGATAAAACAATATGAAATTTATTCTTAAGTCGTCTGCAATGGAGAATAAACAAAAATAGAGGCATAGGTTGCGCAAGTCAATAAAAACAAGAAGACTCAAATTGTGCTAGATCTATGTTAAAGGGCCTACTTAAAAAATTTAATGAAAACTAGCAATTTGAAAGCTAGAAATTTGAAGCACCTAGCTAAGTGGAGTTGGAGATATTTTAATGAAGTAAATCCTCTTTGGTGTCAAGTTGGTGTAAGGTCAAAAGGGCCCTTTTGTACATAACTAGCTAAAAGGATAAGGAGTTAATTAATGGTTAGTCGTTATGATAGTTAGTTAAACATCTTGTAACTAATTCCCTCTACAAATAAGATCCTTCTCTCCCATTTTGGTAGAGAATCATTTCAATCAAAAGTTAGTCTTTTGGTATTGCACCAAATTTGGTATTAGAGCGACGAATCCTTGGACGAATGGCGGGAAGAAGAGTCACCCACCCAAAGGAAGGAGATGCTCCGACGCTAGATCAAGAGGCGGAAGAAACCCCATCCTCTCTCTAAGAACTACAACGAGACGCTTGTTATCCGTTGAAGACTCGTTGGAGGGAATTCACGGTTCGTTGAACAACCTTCGAGAAACAGTGGCAACACTTGTGAGAAGGATGGATGCATTGGCGGCACCGGCCCAAATTGAAGAAGATGCTCCAACATTCAATCAAAATTGGGGAAGAAGAGGAATGAGTGGAGCTGGACAACCAAGAAACTCTCAATTTCAGTGAGAAATTCATCAAGGGTTTTAAGAATGCATAGGCATCTCGGAGAAAACCCAAGAAGATGACCAAATGTTCTAGAAAGAATCCAAGAAGACCAAGATTGGGATTCTTCGAGTGAGAGTGATCAAGAAGAAGAGTTTTATGCTCCAAGAAGGGGAAGAGAAGGAAGATATGAAACTAGAGGTAATCAGCACGACTACAAAATAAAGATTGACTTGCCTTTCTATAATGGTAAATGTGACATCGAAATTTTTCTTGATTGGATCAACAACAACAGAATTTTTTCAATTACATGGGCACACCGAATCACAAGAAGGTTCCATTGGTTGCCTTCAAGTTGAAAGGAGGAGCATCCACGTGATGGGATCAATTGGAAGTAAATCAAAAAAGACAAGGCAAGAGGCCTATCCGAACGTGGGAGAAGATGAAACGGTTGATGAAAGAAAGATTTCTTCCTCCCAATTACGAGCAAACACTGTACAATCAGTACCAAAATTGTAGACAAGGCCCTCAAACAGTAGCTGATTTCGTGGAAGAATTCCATCATTTGGGAGCAAGAACTAATTTGGCTGACGATGAACAACACTTGATAGCATGGTTCATTAGTGGGTTGAGAATGGACATCAAAGAGAAGGTAAAACTTCAACAATTCAATTTGTTGGCTGATGTGATTGCTTTTGCTGAAACAGTGGAAGAACTCAATGAAATTCGCTCCAAGAAAGCTTCAAGAAAGGCCCCGTGGGAAGTATCCACAAGTAGGAGAGTGAATTCTTCATCCAAAGGTACTAACCAACCATCATCCACATCTTCAGCCAAAGAAAAGGAGAAAGAAAAGCTTGGGGAGGTCGTGGAAAAGAACACCAAAGCTGCCAACAAGAAGAAAACCCAAAATCCTTACAATTGGCCTTCATTGGACAAATGCTTTCGATGTGGCCAAGCTGGCCATTTGTCCAATGAGTGCCCTCAAAGGAAGAAGGTAACTTACATAGAAGAAATGTTGACCGAAAACAATGAGCAACTTAAAAAGGAGATGGAGTTGATCGAGCCAAATGAAGGAGAAAGATCATCTTGTGTTCTCCAAAGGGTTCTAATTGCTCTTTAAGGAGAATCCAACCCTCAACGGCATTGTCTCTTTTTTTTTTTTTTTTTTGAAAAGGAAACGGCCTTTATTAATCAATAAGATTTAGTACAAGAGATGTGAACTTAGAAATAAAGGCGAATACAAAGAACCAAGCAAGAAACTAAAGGATCAGCAGGTGCACCCGAGCATCTCAACTAGGTTGACACCCACATAACACCCTCATCACATCCAACAAAATTGATGAGCCATTAAAGGCTAGCAACAAGATAATACTAATGAGAAAAGACAAGGAAAAGCTTCACAAACAGAAGCTGCAACGAACTAAAAATACAGCAAGGAAATTAAAACA
Organism: Benincasa hispida; assembly: GCF_009727055.1. Classification (NCBI taxonomy): domain Eukaryota; kingdom Viridiplantae; phylum Streptophyta; class Magnoliopsida; order Cucurbitales; family Cucurbitaceae; genus Benincasa; species Benincasa hispida. Next base: position 29,585,544 of record NC_052354.1, read on the forward strand.
ATTAAGAATACAAAGGAAAATTAATCTACTGCCACATCCGACGAATCTTCAACTAAGTTTCCATTTGTAAGAACGCCGGCCAATTTGAGCTTATGTCTTGCAAGGAGTAGGCTTCAAAACATTTAGAGAGGGAGCACCAAAGAGAAGCGTTGAGTTTTGCCGTCTCAAAATGAGCAAACCAAGGAGTTTCCTTACCAATGAACACTCTTTGGTTTCTTTCAAACCAAATTTCAACCAGCACTACTTTCATCCCATTAATCCGTAGTAAATTAGAGTATTTGTTGAGAGATGGACCAGAAAGTAGTTGTTGCACATTGCTTCTAAAGAAGTTTGTGTCCAAGAAGTTTCCTTGTGCATTATCTTTTTAAGACAGGATAGTGGAAGTAGTGAGAACTTCGTGTCCAAGAAGTTTGTGACAGCATTGAACCTCAAGGTGGAGCCTCACCCAAATGCTTACAAGATTGGTTGGGTGAAAAAGGGTAGAGAGGTTCAAGTAAATGAGATATGCACTGTTCCCCTCTTGATTAAAGGTGGATACAAAGATCAAATTGTGTGTGACGTGTTGGAGATGGATGTATGCCATGTCCTCTTAGGGAGACCATGGCAATTTGACACTCGAGCCTTACACAAGAGAAGAGAAAATACATATGAATTCCAATAGATGGATAAGAAGATTGTATTACTCCCATTGATAGAAGAATGAAGAGGGGGTTAAGTCAAAGAAAAAAGACAGCGGCCACTTGTTTATTACAATCAGTGGCAAAACCTTGATAAAGGAAAGAGAAGCTGATATTTTGGGGCTTGTTGCTGAAAAGCCCAATGACATGCAAGATGGCGAAATCCCTCCTGAAATACAAAAATTATTTGATGAATTCCCACAATTGAAGGAAGAACCCGTGGGGTTACCCCCACTTCAAAACATTCAACATCACATTGATTTAATTCTGGGAGCGACATTACCACACTTGCCTCAATACAAGAGGAGTCCTAAGGAGTACAAAATCCTTCATCATCATATTGAGAATTTGCTCAAAAAAGGGCATATTCAACCAAGTCTAAGCCCATGTGCTAAGTACCAGACCTTCTTACTTCTAGAAAAGATGGTAGTTGGAGGATGTACATGGATAGTAGAGTCATCAATCGAATCACTGTGAAATACTACTTTCCAATTCCTCAAATAAGTGATCTACTTGATCAACTTGGAGGAGCATTGATCTTTCCTAAGGTGGACTTGAAGAGCGGATATCACCAAATACGTATAGGCCGGGAGATGAGTGGAAAACAGCCTTCAAAACTAATGAAGGATTGTTTGAATGGCTAGTTATGCCATTCGGATTATCAAATACTCCAAGCACATTCATGAGACTTATGAATCAAGTACTTCATCTTTTCCTTAACAAATTTATCGTAGTGTATTTTGACGATATTTTGGTGTATAGCAGAAACTTTGAGGAGCATTTACAGCACCTTAAAAGCTTATTTCAAGCCTTGACAGCAGAGGAGTTATATGTCAATCACAAGAAGTGTCTTTTTCTTGTGAAGGAGATTGCATTCCTTGGCTCCCTAATTGGCCAAAACCAAATCCAAGTTGATCCAAAGAAAATTGAAGCAATCACTCATTGGCCAACTCCATCAACAGTGAAAGACATCTAAGCTTTCCTCGGCTTGGCATCATTTTATAGGAAGTTTATTAAAGACTTCAGCTCGTTGACAGCACCAATAACTTATTGTTTGAGGAAAGGCAGCTTTACATGGCGTGAAAAGCAACAGACCAGCTTTGATTGTGTTAAAAAGAAGTTGAGCACCAATCCTGTTTTGAAGTTACCAAATTTTTCAGTTCCATTCGAAGTAGCAGTTGATGCACGTGGCGTGGGGATTGGTGGTGTCTTGTCTCAACAAGGCCATCCAATAGAATATTTTAGTGAGAAGCTCAGCACCTTGAGGCAAACATGGAGTACCTATCAACAAGAGTTATATGCTCTTGTCCGAGCATTGAAACAGTGGGAGCATTACTTACTATCCAGGGAGTTCCTTTTGTTGACCAATCACTTCTCAACTAAAATACTTGCAAGCTCAAAAGAACATAAGTCGAATGCATGCAAGGTGGATTTCATACATCCAATGGTTTGATTTTGTTATCAAGCATCAAGCCGGCAAAGAAAACAAAGTTGTTGACGCCTTAAGTCGAAAGAGTTCTTTGTTAACCATCCTATCTATTGAAATGATTGCATTCAACCACCTTCCAGAACTATATGAAGAAGATATGGACTTTGGAAAGGTATGGTACAATTGCACTACATAAATTCAGAAGATTTTCATATTGTAAATGGCTTCCTATTCAAAGGTGAACTATTATGCATCCCACACAACTCTTTCAAGAGGCTCTAATAAAGGAAGTTCACTCAAGAGGATTGGCAGGACATTTTGGCCAAGATAAGACTTTTGACTTAGTCTCTATGAGATTCTATTGGCCACAAATTCGAAGAGACACTAATAATTTTGTTAGAAGAAGTGTCGTATGCCAAAGAGCCAAAGGGACTTCCACAAATGCCGGCTTATACACACCTTTACCTATACACACAACCATTTCGAAAGACTTATCAGTTGATTTTGTACTTAGACTTTCTAAAACACAACGGGGATATGATGCAATTATGGTGATTGTTGATCACTTCAGCAAGATGTCTCATTTTTTAGCTTGCAAGAAAACAAATAATGCGGTCTACATTGCTAACCTCTTTAGAAAAGGTGTTAGACTTCATGGAGTGCTTAAATCCATCACTTCGGACAGAGATGTCAAGTTCCTTAGCCATTTTTGTATGTTCTATGGAAGAAGTTTGACACTACACTGAAATTTAGTACTACATCTCATCCACAAATAGACAGCCAAACGGAGGAAACCAAGAGAACATGGGGAAATCTCATAGGTTGTTTAAGTGGCTCAAGACCAAAACAATGGGACCTAGCCCTTGCATAAGCCGAGTTTGCCTTCAATAATATGAAGAACAGATCAACCAAAAAATGCCCGTTTGAAGTAGTATATACTCGAGTTCCAAGACTCACATTTGACCTTGCCAACTTACCATCCTTTGTGGATGTAAGTATTGAAGCTGGAAATATGGTGGAAAGAATACAAGAACTACACAAGGAAGTCCATGATCACTTAGAAAAAACAACCTAGTCGTACAAAGTAGCCAAGGATAAGTCAAGAAGAGAAGTAACGTTCGAAGAAGGAGATCTCGTGCTGGTTCATTTACACAAAAGCCGATTTCCCACTGGAACTTATAATAAATTGAAGGATAGACAGCGACCATGTAAAGTACTAACAAAATATGGTACCAATGCTTATCGAATTGAGCTATCAAAAGATCTACATGTCAACCCAGTCTTCAATATTGCCGATTTGAAGTCATTTTATGCACCAGATGACTTTCGTTAGCTTCTTAGCTCACTTGAGGACGAGCTTGATTTTGGGAGGGGTGGATTGGTGTAAGGCCGAAAGGGCTCTTTCGTAAATAACTAGCTAAAAGGATAAAGGAGTCCGTTAATTGTTAGTTGTTATGATAGTTAGACAAACATCTTGTAACTAATTCCCTCTAAGATCCTTCTCTCCCATTTTGGTAGAGAATCATTTCATTCAAGAATTAGTCTTTTAGTATGTTAAAATGAAATTAGGGTTTATTCCTAATTATTTTATTTTCCATTATTATTTCCTTTTTGGTATTTTTTCATTTATGTATTTTCCTTTATTGGTTTATTGATGTCTATTAATTCACCTTGTAGAAGGTTGATTATGTACTCTGAATTACTCTGATTTATTTAATAGTATATAAATTTAACATGGTATCAGAACATTAAGTTTTGTTTTATCGAACCCTAACCGTCAAAGCCCTGTTCGTTCTCTGCCTCCGTCGATTGGCGACGATGAAGGCAAACTCGTCGCCTATTAGGGTTTTAGTATAGATAATCTGTCACCTATTCCGGCATCGACCACGTCCAGAGTGTCGACCTATGCAGATTGGCCGCTAAACCCCAACCCGAATCTCCTTCGCCGTCCAGATCTGAGGAGTTCGCACAAATCCGCGCTCCAGTCACCGGCCATGCTATAGCCTCAGATTTCACATTGCTCTTGCCTTAATCCACATCGCACCGCCCAGTCTCTGTTCGTCAAATTGTTCGTCATTGCAGATTCGGTTGGCTTGATACCACAAGTCGGCCATGAACGCTCGTTGTCCCAGATCTACAACATGTCGCTTGCCCATAGATCATGACCAATCTGTCACTCCAACCCGGTCGTTGCATTTCCAGTCGCTCCTCCCTGTTCGTGCAGAGCAACATCTCCCTTCGTGGGTTTCAGGTTCAATTTTTTTAGGGTATTTTCCATTGAAGTTCTAGATTTGGTTCAATTAGGCCGGTTCGATTCACTTCGGTCAACCCGGTTTCAGTTTGGTTTGGTTTAATTAGTTGGGTTCACTCAGTTTGGTTTGGTTTAATTAGTTGGGTTCTCTCAAGTTTGGTTTGGTTTAAGTTGGTTCAATTTGGTTTATTTGCGATTATGGCAAATCTCCTTTTGCACAAAGGTCTTTATTCCATTTTCAAATCGGTTGCTCGTGAGTTTTGTTTTCGATCTCTATACGAGGATCTTTATTTCAGCCCAGAAGTTGTAGGTTTTGTTATAGATCTCGATATGAGGATCTATGTTTCTAGCCCAGAAGTTCTTGTTTCCGTTTTTCGTGGATTTCTGTTTCCAGCCTACTTTATATTTTCGTTCTTCGTGGGTTTCTATTTCTATCCCAAATCTGCTGATTTCTTTTAGAAGTTATCTTTGCAAACTCAAGTTGTTCGCCAATCTACCACCTTGAGTTTGAGGGAGGGTGTTAAAAGGAAATTAGGGTATATTCCTAATTATTTTATTTTCCATTACTATTTCCTTTTTGGTATTTTCATCTATGTATTTTTCTTTATTGGTTTATTGATGTCTATTTATTCACCTTGTGGAAGGTTGATTATGTACTCTGAATTACTCTGATTTATTCAAAAATATACAAATTTAACACACCACAAGTTGTCCCGAGTATTCATGGAAGGAGTAAATTCAATTGGCACACGTCTGGAACATTTGGTCAAAGCCTCCAAAAAAAAAAAAGAGGAAACAAGATCTTTCATTGATGAAATGAAAAGAGTTTGTAACCAAAATCAAAATTGAACCTAATGCCAATGTATGTAAGACTTATTCATGCTAAATAAAGGCATTCCAATTTAAACACACGTCTTGAAAAACCTAAAAAAGGGGAAATAGAGCACTAGTAGAGATGTCTATGTTTCCCGCAGAAAATGGAGAAGGGAGTGGGGGAAAAAGATTCCCTCAGGCTCAACGGGGCCAAGGACAGGGAACCATCCCCATCCCCGCCCCTTTAGCCTCTTTTTTTTGCTTATTATAATAATTTGATGCTATGTTACTACTATTATTATATAAATATTATATTTAAATTTTAAGTTGTATTCTTTAATAGTCAAGATAATGAATATGTTTGAATTGACACTTGTAGATGTCTATCAAAAAAGCTCCCAAAAGAAAAGAACTCAAATCCTCTCTTTATGCAACTTGATTTCCAAATTCAGAGGCAGGTGGAGATTCCTAGGAATGCAATATCAACAAAAATAAGCAATTTCATATCAAAATTCATAAAGATTCAAGGAATGAAACCACAATACATTGAAAAGAAAAGAAAAATGGAACTCAAATCAATAGGTAGTGGCAAAAAACAAATTGATCGATAGAGAGAATGGAAATTGAGTGAAAGAAAGTAAAGAACAAAATGAAGAAGAATCAAACTGAAGAACAAAATGAAGATCTACAATCACGGTGGTGTTTGGAAGGAAGATTGTGAGATGAGAGCTTCACCGCCGAATTGAGCTTGAGAGCAATTAGAAAGAAGAAAGTTGAGGGTTAACGCGTACAGTTGGTCAGAGTATAATCGAGTCGGGTCACGCCCACTTTTTTGTACAGGATTTTCCAGCTCTTCCTTCAATTGGTTTGGCTTCCACCTTGTATGGTTTGGAGCTATGAAGCTGACCTTATCATTAGAGAAAGGTAGCTTATTATATAAAAAGACTAACAAGGTTTGGAACCCTACTCCCCAAAAACAACAAGGGTGCTTGCTGGCATCAAAGCCCTTCAATATTATTAGTAAGATAGGGCGGAAGGTGCACAACCCTTTCTCTGCTCCTTCCCTGAGCATTCCACACTAAGTTCTTCGATCCTGCCTTGTGCCTTTCTAGGCTCTACTATCGCTCATGGCTGGTATATGGATTTCTTTATTTATGTAGTGGTTAACCTGATAGAAGCTTGGCCAGAAGCGACTAGTCGCTTCCAAAATGCCTCGACTTTAGTATGGCTAGTCTTTCCAATGCCTCCTTTCTTACCACTAACAGAGAGTAAGCAAACAACCTTGTTTGCATTCGGTAATTTTTTTTTTTAGCTTTGCTATATTGGTAAATATTTTAGTCCATTTTGCTATATCAGTAACTAACCCTAATTTGATTGGTAATTATTTTCTTCTATTAGAAAAAAAAATTAGTAATTTCTCTTCAAATTCAAATTGTCCATATCGAGCTATTCATATTAAAAAATTGTGAGAAACTTGACTATTTAATTAGAACTTTTCCCTAGTATTGATTTAAGTTAGTTGTTTTAAGTGGGAAAAAAATTTCCCCATGGGGAATCCTCCCCTTGAACCACATGGAAAATTTTACAAAGATAGGAAATGATATGGGGAGCAGGGATGGGGATAGGGAAGCTATACTCGGCCCTACCCCGTCCTGTAGACATCTCTAAGCAACAGGAAGAAGCCTTAATCCAAGCTAATTCAAAACAGTTCAAAGAAGGCATAGATTTATTTTGAGATACTCGTTGATTTTCTCTCAAACCAAATCTCTGCGATAATTCCTTTAATCGCATTTGACAAAAACAACTGAGACTGAGGTTTCATAGGTGGATCAACCAAGAGTTGTAATGCACTATCTTTGAACATTTCACCAAACACCCACTGTAAGTGAAAGATAGAGAATAAACATTCGCAACAAACTCGTGAGAAGATACAATCAAAGAATGTCTTGTAGGTTCTCCAAATTGGCCTTGCAAAGCAAACACATGGAAAAAGACAAACAGCACGGAGAACGCTTCTTTTGTAGCATGGAGGAACAATTTATGGACCCAAGCATCGTTACCCAAGTAAGAATGCTAATTCTTCTAGTGCATTTTGTCTTCCATAAAGCATTATAAACTAACTTATCCATAGCAACAAAGGCAGCCAAGTGTTTATAAAGATATCTAAAAGAGAACTTTCCTCGAGAATCCAAGCTCCATACATACATATCAATCAGGATGAAAATTTACTTGCACATTAGACAATAAACTCAATAAAATCTGGAAATCAGCAGCTTCATCATCTTTCAGCAATCTCTTGAAGAAACTAGACCATGAAAAGGTGCTTGTATCCCAATGATCAAGAATTGAACCATTGGGAAACTTCCCAACTCTATATAATCAGGAAACCTTGATAATAAAGAATTAATGTTGCACCAAATATTTTACCGAAGAGAGATTCTGCTTCCAGAACCCAGTTTGAAAATAGCAAAAGAGTCGACTTGCCTCCAAATTTTAGAAATATTTATCCAAGGACTACAAAGACTTGGCCCAAATGTTCCAGAAGTGTGATAATTTTATTGATATTTGCCATGAATGCTTTGAATAACTCTACACCAAAGAGACTCCTCTCCATGTATATACCACCAGCTCCACTTAGCCAATAATGCCATATTTCTTTGTTTCAACCACCAATTCCAAGACCTCCATTCAACTAACTTTTAGAAGCCATCTCCCATTTCGCCAGATGATCGATTTTCGCCGTTTTTAAGTCCTTCCCAAAAGAAAGAATTCAAGATTCTTTCAATGTACAAAATCACCTTTGCTGTCACTAAGAATGAAGATATAATTAATTCGGATATTCAATAAAACCGCTTTGCATAGCATAAGACAACCTCCGTGAGACAGATAAAAGATATAATAAATTCGGATAATCAATAAAACCGCTTCCATCCATCTAATATTTTTTAATCTTGTCAATTACTGGCTGCCAGAAAGAAGCTTTCTTTGGAAACCCACCAAGTCGAAGTCCCAAATACATAAACAGCAAGCATTCAACCTTGCAATTCAAACAAGAAGCTGCATATTGAAATTTAACATCATCCACATTCAAGCCACATAAAGTTGATGTTCCCAATTCACTTTTTCCCAAAGCACCATTCGGACAGCTCAATTGCTTTAATTTAATAAGAGCATTCAACATCTCATCATCATATTTGCAAAAAAAGGAGCGTATCATCAGCAAATTGAAGAAATGAAACATGTACCTTATCTTTTCCCACGACAAAGCCTTCATATAACCCTTTTTCATAGATGAGATTTATCAAAGCATTTAACACCTCAGTAGCTAGCAGGAAAAGAAAAGGAGAAAGAGAGTCCCCGTGCCTAATTCCTCTTGTAGCTTGAATTCTACCACAAGGTCTTCCATTAATAAAAATTGAGAACTTTGGGTCGCAGACACATCCATTGATCCATGTAATCCATTTTTTTATCAAAGTCTTTCAGGAAGAGCACATTTTCAGGAAAATCTAAATCCACTCGATCAAAAGCTTTTGCCAAACCTTATTTTAGGATCTGACCTTTTTTCTTCTTTGGTCTATATTCCTCCACAATTTCACAAGCAAGAAGAATTTGGATCTAAAATTTGTCTACCACTGATGAAGGCACTTTGAGAAGAGAAGATGATGCTTGGCATAACTTTCTTTAATCTTTCAGCTAAAACCTTGATATACATATACAGGGAGGCTAATAGGACAGAAGTCTTTAAGACGAATTTCCAGTTGGAAATTGATATACATACACTCACAGCTAAATCTTTTTTTGCAAATTGTATCAGCTAAAACCTTGATAGTGGTCATCTCCTTTCAGCCTGTGAGTGATGTATTCTGAAAAGCAAATATCTTTGACCATTGGAAATTGATTGGAATAGAACGGTAGCCAGGATCTTTCTGAAACAAAGTGGAGAAGAAACCCAATTTTTCAAATTCAATTTCCAGATTAGAAAGAAAAGAAACCCATTATTTGATACTAATTCAGTTATGAGATTTTTCCTCTTCTTGACTTCCAAAAAAATATGAAAGAACTTAGTGTTTTCATCGCCCAATTTGAGCCAAATTAATTTGCTCTTCTGAAGAAAATTCCGTTCCTCCATAAGATAAAATTCCATGATTTCTCCCTTAATAGCCAACCAAGTGCCAAATTCAAGAGGAGAAATACTGTTATCTCCAAACTTAGCATCAAAGAATTCAAGTTTGGAACATAGACTTTTCTACTTTTTAGCCTTGTTTTCTTCAAAAGCTGCAAACCAAGCCTCTTGGCTTGATCCTTGAATTGATTTAGCAGTTTCTAATCTTGGTTTTGGTACCAGATTCACATTTTGGCTTGATCCTTGGATGGATTTATTGCCTTTGAGTTAAAGGTTTCCTGGTTTATTTAGAATTGCATTATAGCCCAATGGTTTGGTTTTAGTTAGACCATTGGGATGAAGCTTCATCTTCTTGGTTTATATTCTTTCGTCGGTTGCTAAAAGAGGAGGTGATTATTGATTTTCAGATTTCATTAAGTTTGTTACTGGGAAAAGGGTGGTTGCTCAACCAGATAGTCGCATTTGGTCTTTGAGTCTTCTAGGATTTTTTCAGTAAATTCCCTTTCCAGGCACGTGGCTATTTCTAATCCTCTGGATAAGATGGTTTTCAAATCTTTATGGAAGTCCAAGAGCCCAAGAAGTTTGAAGGATTTTCAATTCAAGATATTTATTGCAATTGGCCTACTTTTATTTCACCTTCATAATTATGCTTTCTTTATATATTTTTTTTCCTTTTTCCTCATTATTGTTGTGACCTAACTTAGCTGTAACACTTTTAGTTCTCTTGTATCTCAAAGCATTAGTTTTATCTTTTTATTTCCTGAATGAAAAGCTTAGTACCTTTTCTAGAAAACAAAAATAAAAAATAAAAACTAATGACCAAAATTAATCTTCTTGATAGCCCTTTACCCTTAAACTGATGACTAGAAAAAACCTTTCCCTTAAAATTATGAGCACAAAAGGGTTGCTCCAGAACTGACTTGTCCATCTAAAATTATGAGCACAAAAGGGTTGCTCCAGAACTGACTTGTCCATCTAGGACAAAGGCAGAGATTCAATGAGCTCTCCCCTATAACTTGAAGGAGAAGGCCAAATCGAGCGTAGCTCAATTGGCATACAAGTATGTTAGTAACTGTGAGGTCTATGGTTCGAATCCCCCTACTCCAATTGTACTAAGGAAAAAAACAAAAAGAACTTGAAGGAGAAAGAGAAAAATAGGAAGAAGTGAATAGTTGTTTCCCCATCATTCTTGCATGGAAAGCACGATATTGGGTTGAGGTAAGTAAGATTTCAAATTCCTTGTATCCTATCATTTGTGCTTAAAGCACCAAGATAAAGAGAAAAATAATCCTTGAAAATAGAAGATTTCCACGATTGTTTAGCTGTGGAAAGCACAAAAATTTACAGAATTCCAAAAAGAAAAGCACAGTGTAAAACATAATAAAAGCAACAAGGCAAACACCAATAATGAAGCTGAAAACCAAACTCTACCTGTTTATTTTACAGTGATTTTTCAAAAAAAAACGTACCTCATCAACTCCAGGAAATTTGAGTCCCATTTCTGCAGCTTGTTGAGGAGTGCTAGCCAAGTAAACAGAAGCCCAGTTCTTGCTGCCGAACAATGTGTCGTTGTCCTTTGAGCCTTCTGAAAAAACTTTATTAAGAGAGCACCAATCAACTTCCGAATTTTCTGTACCAATTCCCTCGATCTCGTGAGTGGAACATTTCCTCTGCAGATATCCACTTGCTCCCTCCTCCAGCAGTTTACCATGTCGTCTAAGCCCAAAGCAGATGTTATAAACATATGTGAATTGAATATCTCAGTTCTTACAAGCTTCATAGTATCATAAGGGAATGTTGTACCTCCTTACAGGCCTTTCAATTTGGAGGGTCTTCTCTGCATCAGATACAGATGCAAGAAGATCACCAGTTGCCTGAGACCCTACCCAGTGTATCCTTTTTTTCCAAGCTTCAGTAAAGCAACCATTAGAAGCCTGACTTTCAATTAGCTTGTAGAGACTTGGTAGCTCGATACCAGCACCATCAAGTTGCTCCTATTCAGAGAGGTAATTAAATAAAAGCATCCTGGATAAAAGAAGACCATAACTTATAGAAGAGGAACATCACAGACCACAAGCAACACTCCAGATCATACACACAACTCATAAAGAATATGACGAATGTACAGATAAATTTACAGGAAGACTAAAATATCAGAAAAATCACCCTGAGCTGCTTCTTTTTTCTTTTTTTTTCTTTAACAAGGGAACAAAATGTTCATTGAAAAGATGAAAAGATACGATTGCCCAAAGTATAAAAACTTCAAAAGGAGTGGGGAAAAAAAAAAAAAAAAAAGTAAAGAGAAATACAAACAAAGCTGCTGCCCATGCCAAATGATAAACTTAAAAGCATAAGAAAGAATTGATGCATCAAAAAATTAGGACGATTTTTATTACTTTTTCTGTTCTTTTTGTTTTTAAGTCTACCCTTCGTAGACTTGAATAACTCTCCGATTTCCTCTTTATTATTAATTTTATTGTCTCCTTTTCAACAAAGAAAGAAGAAGAAACTAAGTGAGGGTAAATCTGATAACCTTTTTTTTTTAATGGAAAATCCATTTTCATTGAGAAGAAATGAAAGAATACAAAAACAACAAAAAGAAAACAGCCCACAAAAAGGAGGAGAATCCTCTATAAAGACTCCAACTATGCAAAATAATGGCTATAGAATAGTTACAAAAAGTTTTAAATTTGAAACCCACAGAAAAACATGATAACAAACAAGGGACCAAATATGATAATCTTTTAAAAAATTTAGGACCAGATTAGCATTACTCAAAACACTATGGAGCCTTTTTAATAACAATGGGTTAATAATCATCCACCCTAACAAATTCAAGTATTAAATTTTTTGCTAGGTTGAATCCTAACAAATTCAGGTATTGAAATATTTGTTCAGTGTTAATTTGATTGAAGAAAGAAAGTTCTGTTTCTTTGAGTGTGTGTGTGTGTGTGTGTGTGTGTGTGTGGGTGGGGGGGGGGGGGGGGGGGGGGTGAAGAGAGAGAAGAAAAGCATACCAACAATGAGCACTCTCAATCTCAAGCTCATCGAGCACAACTTCCCACTCTTCTATAAAAGTAGCCATTTCATTTGCAATGGCCGTTTCCAACTGTAAGACAAGAAAGCACGTTATTGATGGTAAATATGACAGAATTTAAAAGTACTGAGACAAGGCAACAACTAACATCATCACCATTAAGAATCAATGCCAATTCTTCTCGAACTTCATTCTCCACTTTGGCAAGAGACTCCTTTTCAAGTGCTTCTTGAGCTTCTGCAGCCTAACATGAGCATAAGTGAACTTTCTAGATATTTCTTTCTAAAATACTGAAATAATATTAAACCTAGGATAAAAGGAGCCCAGAACAAATAACATAAAGCTATCAACACCCTACAAAATTACAAAAAGAAAAAAGTACTCCCATTCAAAAGAATGGAAGATAAAACATTGGAAAAAGACAGAAGCTCAAGAGCAATACTTGAACATGCATCCAAATCATCAGATAAGAATGCACTAGAGGGTTTTGCCCAAGATAGCCTTTATAACCCATGAAGGGCACTATGAGTGTCTGGTTGTACCTTTTGGGCTAACTAATGCCCTAGCTACCTTCCAAACACTAATGAACCAGATTCCCTGACCCTTTTGGGGGAGGTTTATCTTAGTATTCTTCGATTACATATTAGTATACAACCCGAACATGGATACTAATGAGAAACACTTGTCTGTGGTGTTCAATGTGCCAAGAGATAACCAATTATTTGTCAATGAAATAAGTGTGTTTTCTATCAATCAAGGACCAAATATTTAGGACGTTCAGTGCGGCGTTTGAAAAGAGGTGAAGCTGTTGGAGATAAAATACAGGCTATGGTAAATTGGCCTTTACCAATAACTACCACCGAGTTGCGGGGATTTCTAGGAATGACAAGGTACTAGAAGAGGTTCGTGTTGAAAAATGGAACCATAGTAGCCCATTTGAATCAACTTGATGTAGTAGGATTAGAGTAAATTAAGGTATATTAGACAAATCCTTAATTGATTAGGATTAGTTTCTTCGATTAATTATGATTAGTATTAATTTCCTTGGTTAATTAGGATTAGTTTCCTTGAGTAATTAGGATTTGGGTCAGTTCGCTTCCAATTCTATATAAATAGAGAATTTTCTTCTTGTATTCATAACTTTTGATTCCTAATAAAGTCTTTTTGATTTGATTCTTGGAGAGAGTTATCCTTTTAACCCTTTATCTAAGGTTTTTGTATATAAGGTAATGTACCTTACAATGAAGGACCATAGCCCTCTTGCTGATGCTTTTTGCTGGGGGTTTGGTTCAATCAAAGTGGAAAAACCCAAATTTAATCTACTTTGATAGCTTACCTCCATAGAGCGGCTCTCTTAGAAAACCTCCATTTCCAATTGGCTAAGAGAGCTTTGTTCTGTCTCTTTATGTCAATAATATCAAGATCATCATCTAGGATACAGATTTTCACCTTTTTCAATTGATGGAGGCATGACAACTATGATAAGGACAACCGACCCTCCACATATCTCCATAATGGTACAATATTGTCCACTTTAAGTATAAATCCTTGTGGATTTATTTTTGAAACCACCCAAAATGTCTCATACCAATAGTGATACTTCCAACATTTTGTGAGGATTCTATCAAAATAGAAGCTATTTATAAATACTACAATCACAAAACATTGGCAACATAATGATTTGGTGGTTTGGAACTTGAGAAACAGAGGAAAAGTCTTGTGGGGTATGGCTGTTAGAACGTTGCTTTGGTTCTTTTGGTAGTAACATCCAATTCTTAGCTTCTTTGTGGTGCATGAAGCACAAAAACTTCTTTTATAATTACAGCTTGTTCATGATACAATCAAATTGGAAAGCTCTCTTTTAGTCTTTTTGGTGAGGGAGGGGGTTTTCTATTCCCCTGCCCTTAGGCTGTATATATAGGCCATGTGCATAATATATATCTTGTATCTTACCAAAAAAGAAAACAAAAACATAGGAACATTAGTCGTTGAAGCTAAGAGAATAGTATGACACCTTACTCTCAACTTCCAAGAACTCGGCCACCAAATCCTCAATTTCTTGCTCAGTCAACGGTTCCTGCTCAATGAACGAAAACAAAGAACAAACATACCACTTGAGACTATAGAATACGGTAGAGCTGAAACAGATAATAATACCTAAGTATCTACTGACTACCAAGACATGAAGCAACAAATGAAACCAAAACTTCGCAAATACATATGGAAAAGCTAATGTCGCTTACCTCGAGATGCAACTGATCATCCTTCCCAGATGTTGATGGCCCATCGTCTTCTGAATCATCGATAAAAGAATCGCCGGACGCACTCCCTACATCATCCACGTCCTCGTGCTTCTCCTCCATCTCAAGATCAAATTAAAACCAAAAGATTCATGAGTTAAAAGGATATGCCCTGTAAACCAAGCTTGACGGCAGTATTTGAATGGAAAATGATGCTTCTAGAGGCTCAAGCTTCGAGGAAACAGATGGCAAGAACAGTCAGTCATCCTTTTCTTTATTCAATCCTAGTTCCTTTGGTTTGGGAACAAATTTGGAAGGAACATTGGTTGAAATCAAGCCTCTTCGACGCTCAGTATTTGAAAGATGAAGAAAGAGTTGAAATTCAGACCACCGAGGTTGGGGACTACAAAGGTCGCAGTGTATCCAGAGGATTTCGGGGAGGATGCTCTCTTGATTTATTTTATTTCTTAATTTGTTAATTTGAGGTATTTAGTTTTTCTTTTTTTTCTTTTTTTCTTTTTTTCCTTTTTTTTCTTTTTATTTGGTTAAAAGTTAAAATATTATTTTAGTCTTATATTTCATTCTATCCACTTTGGTTGACCTATATTTAAATATCCAATTTTAGTTTTATACCCTTAATAAATCTCAAAAATAGGGTCTCTTCGCGGTTTGGATTGACTTTGAAAATATATTTTTCAAAATTCATTTTTATTTAAACATTTTTATAAAAACATTTAGAGAACATTTGGCACGCAGAGTTGAGTTTGTAACGATTATCTGAGAGATTAAATTATCTATGGAGTTAAATTGTCTATATTTGTGGTACAGAGTTGAGTTGAGTCGAAATTTGGTATCTAATGCAGTTTTTCTAAACAAAATTGATTGTCTTGAAATTTTTTCCTATTTTTTTAAATTTTCAATTACACATATTTTCCTAAAATTTTTAACACTGAAAAATGCTCAATTCTTTTTTCCATTATTAGAGCGTAACAAATTCCTATAAAGTAAACATATACTAAACACAAATTTTGAATTAAATTTTTTAATACTTAATTACATAACATATATTTTTTTTCCATTCCTAAACACTAAGAGTACATCAAACTGACCAAAACTAACCCGACCGATCAAAACAACCGTATTAAATTCGATCGGAGCTAGGGGTCAGTTGGTTGGTTTTTGATTTTCCTGGAAAAAAAATCGAAGACCGACCGACATATATATATTTGTTTTTTTTAGTTTTTTTTTTTTTTACATAAATATAAAAGCAAGCCCATTACCACCAACTCAAGCCCAAACCTACTATTTTAGTATTGATTTATTATTATTTTTATGTTGCCTAATTTTCAAACCCATTACATCATTTATTTAAAATTTGTCATAAAAATTGATTTATTTAAAATTAAAAAGTTGCTAATTTTATTAACCTAACAATAATACATTATCAATTCATCCTTCCTTTTCATTCACCTTGGCTCCTCTTTAAAAAAAATGAAAAATGAAAAAGACCAAATCAACTGACCGACCCAACCAATGGTTGGGCAAATTTCACTCTTTTTTGGTCAGTTTTCGATGCCAATTTTCTCCCAAAACTGACACTGATCGGCCGATGTACACCCCTACTAAACACTAAGCATATTCCAAACAAATGAAAATTTTTCACTACTACTCAACCCTCAATCGTGAACAAAGAAGTTTAAAAATTGTACAGTTTTTTGTTTTTTCTTCTTAAAAATGTAACATATGTACACCACACAACTTGAACGCTCAATTGCATAACAATTTTATCTACATTTTCAAAGACATGTTATATTCCAATAAAATAAACACTTTCATTGGTCCCCAACTTTCAATTAATTTTAACTCGATCATAAATATTAATTAAAAATAAAAACAAATTCTTATATTATTTTTTGTCCATTTGTTGAAATATGAATTTCAATTTTATTTTATGGTTAATGATTTTGTTTTTTTTTTTTTTTTTNTTTTTTTTTTTTTTTTTGTGCAAACGTTTGACGCTTTACATTTTACACTAATATAACTTTTTTTTTTGTGCAAACCCATTTTTTTGCAAACATTTTTTTATGGTTAATTTAATTTGCCACTTACAAACGAAATAATAATATCCACAAAAATGTATATGTACGTGTAAAAAAATGTGGATAACACTCGATATATCACAAATTGTTTACCAACAATTAAACAAAATTAGGACTATTAAAAGTAGAATCTGAACTTAAAACTAATGAACCTCGAACTAATTATTGGAGAAACTATGCAATTAGTTTGTGGTCTACAAGTAAGAAAACAAACCATAGTTGGATTAAAATAAAGCTAAATGCAAATAAAATTAAAATCAAACATACTACAACATACCTTCAAAGGTTCAGAATGAACTAGATCGAAACACCAATACTAAATAGGGTTGTCACAAGTCCCGTTTGTTTCACAGGTTTTCTCATGGGATTTCAGACAGACATTTAATAAATCTGTTTGTTTCACAAAATTCCACTTTTTAAAATCCTGAATATTATTATCCAGGTAACTTTAAAACCCATCTGACATAAGTTTTTTAATACCCTGCAAAAGTGTGAGACTTATATATTTGGGAGATAGCAGAAAAAATATAGCTTAATTAATTGATAAATTAATATTAAGTATTCACTACTATTAGTTTTAGTTAATTATTAAATATAAATATATTATTTAGACTTAACAAATTTTAACTAATATATTTACCATTAACATTTTTATGATATCTTAACTATTTAAAATAAATTATTATTGTTAATTATCAATATTCTAATTAATTCATTTATTAATTTAATTATTTTTAGTAATTAATTTAATTATGTTTAATTAAAAAGTGTTTATTTATTTTTATTTTATTAAATAATTAATTAATTAATGTTCAATTTAATTGATCTCTTACAAATAATTAAGTAATGAGTTACTTTTAGTTTCCATATACAAATTTTCATGAAACAATATCTGCGATCCAAACGGCCCCTGAAGGTCTCATTAGAGGCAGTCTTCGTCAGAGTTGGTTGTCTAAGGTGAATGTTATTATTGGCTGACAGAAGTGGTGTTCACCGGAGTTGGCATCAAAGATGGTTTTTGTCGGAACTTGTGTGTCAAAGGTGGTTGTCGAAGCCCGAAGTTGGTCGTCGGAGTTGGTGAAGTAAAGGTGGGTGTCAAAGCATGTTGCTGGAATTGTTTATGTGAAGGAGGTAGTTGGACTTAGTCACCGAAGTTGTCATTCAGTATTGGGCGACAGAAGTGGTGTTCACCGGAGTTGGTCATCAAAGATGGCTTTTGTCAGAGTTTGTTATCAAAGGTGGTTTTCGGAGCCCGAAGTTGGTCGAGCAAAGGTGGGTGTCAAAGCACATCGTAAGAGTTGCTTATGCGAAGGTGGTAGTTGGACTTGGTCACGAAAGTTGTCATTCAGTATTGGCTGACAGAAGCGGTGTTCACCGGAGTTGGTTATCAAAGATGGTTTTTATCGGAGTTTGTTGTCGAAGATGGTTGCCGGAGCCTGAAGTTGGTCGAGCGAAGGTGGGTGTCAGAGCAAGTCATCGGAGTTGCTTATGTGAAGGTGGTAATTGGACTTGGTCAACGAAGTTGTCATCAGAGGTGATTGCTGGAGCCCAGAGTTGATCGTCAGAGTTGGGCGTCAAAGGTGGTCGTCGGAGTGTGGTAGCGGTAGTCATCGACTTTGGTCAATGGGTGGAGTCATCGTAAACATTATAAGGAGAGGGAGAATTGGGGTGACTTTAAGGGAGAGTTGGTGTGAATGGTAAAAAAACCAACTCAACTCCACCAATATTTAAAATTGATGAGGCAAACATTGAGTTGGTAATTTTTACCAAGTCGACTCAACCTATGTTGGTGTGCCAAACACCTTTAGCTCGGTTGAGTTGGTAAAAACTACCAACTCATTGTTTGACCTACGAATTAAATGTTGGCAGAGTTGAGTTTAGTTATTTTTACCAACTCATCCCAACTAACTCTCCTTCCAATATTTTTAATGGCTCCATCTTCTACCAACATTGGTAACTACCGTTACCATACTCCAACGACCACCTTTGCATGTCGAACTCCAGGCTCCAACAACAACTTTAGCAAAAACCACGTCCGATGATCAACTCCAATGACAACCACCTCTAATGACCCGATAGAGTAATCATACAAAATGCGAAAGCAATCAGAATGAATAAGCACTTTAATTACACTTAATTTGAGATTAAAAGCATGTATGAAACTATTTACAAAGAAAAGGGTTTCAAAATATTATACCTATGATGAATCTCAACAATTCTAGCTTCTTTCCACGAATTGGTTCTCCAAAAAATCAGTAGACCACCACAATGATCTTCCTTCTATCCTCTAATTTAGATCATGTGGTGGAAACATTGAATTGGGAAGAATGAGGATTTTTGGAGAGAAAATGCAGAAATCTGACATGAAATCTTCATACTGCAAAATCTCATCAATTTATCCATGAAAATTATGCAAATCAATGAGCTTCACATTGACACCTCAAAGTGCTGAAACCAAGTGGGCTAGGTGTTTGATTTGGAGGCATCCACTCCAAACTTGAAAAAGATTGAAAAATTCCACTAATGCCAATTTTCAAATTTCATTTTTCAAAAAACTTAAATTTAATTTCCACAAAATTAAAGTTAATTAATTTCAAAACTGAATTTTGAATTTCAAAAATTTGAAAAATATTTTATTTAAATAATCAATTAAACAAATTTAATTATTAAATAAATAATAATTTAATATAAAATATTAAATTAATTAAACACCTAATTTAAGAATGAATCCCATTCATGTTAATCAATATTTAAAACAATATTTTAATATTTTAAACTTTTCGATTACGTTTAATTTTGATAAATTAAACGTTTAATCATATCGAATATAATTATTCAAACCCTAAATTGAATTTGAATACTTCAAATTCAAAACCCTAATTTTGAATTTGAACATTTCAACTCCGCTCAATTTGCTAATCCAAGATATAATTTTACGAGCTAGTAAATAGACCTTATTGACCTATAGATCATGAGCTCCAACGATTTGAGATCAACTGGCTAAACTCTGTAAACCGAATTAATCAATATTCGTTAACTACCGAGACACACCACTATAGCTCAATAGTTGCACTCTCCTCACCGTAGATATATTTTTGTCCACTGTAACCATAATCAATAAGTCAATCTTTCACAGGTTGTTCGTATTTACAGCTAGGTCAAAATTACCGTTTTACTTCTATAAATACATCTTGCTCCTTAAGCTTCCACTGAACCTCTATTGAACAATTGGTTTATAGTCTAACTAATAAACCATGACCCTCTTGATCATGAGAGGGCAGGCTCCGTTGTTCAAGACCAGGAATCAGTACTCAAGAGGACAACCTATCCGCTAACCCTAAATTGGGTAGGAGTGAATTTCATTTTGCAGGACTATGTCCCCAGCTATCTATCCAGTCGTATCTCCAAAATGGGAGGCTTATTGTGCAATACTGTTAGACTACTCTCACCTATGCAAATCAAAAGATAATCCCGAATAAATAGGAGTTCATAGTTAGCTCAAGATTAAGATCGAGTTACCCTAGGTCATCGAATTTGAAATAGTCAGTTTTAACAGTAAATGGTCGTTAAGGAAAAGTGACTATTTCGAGGTTCGGTCTTACAAAAACATCCTTTGCATAGAATGCTCCCCACATGAATGATTTTGGGATCACATCATTTGTATCAGTATATAAAGTGAGTCACATCCAATAATGTTACCAGGATGTGTTATCCAATCCCATCCATATACTTAATGACCATTTTGGCTATATACTAAAACTTGATCCACTCTTATGTTTCACATAAAGTTAGAGTATTCATATTATAGCTATGAATTTGTTTATTGGATTTTTATAACAGAATGCAATATCAATAACATTTTGTTGAATGAAAAAACTCAACAATACTTTTATTGATAAATAAAATATGTTTCTAACATTTACGAACCGCAAGTTTTAGGACATTCCCAACATCACCAACATCCACATTCACCTTAGGCAACCAAATCCGACGAAGACCACCTTCAATGATCAATTTTTTGTCGACGACCACCGTTGGCGACCAACTTCGATGATCACCTCGGACGATCAACTCTAGTTACCAACTTCGTTGTTCATCTCCCACGACTAACTCTAACATCAACTCGACCGATCATATACTAAAAGAAAAAATATTTAAAAAAAAAACTCGACTGATGAACGTATTTTTAAGTATAAATTTGAATTTATTAGTTTAGAGTCTTTAATAGTCATCTTTTATAACAATTTGATACTAAGAGATTGTCTAAGGATAATCGGGTCATCCTTGTAGACCTACTTGTCACATACATTAGGGAATTTTTTTTTAAAAAAAAAAATTGCTCAGTCCACCGTAGTATAGGAAGAGGTATTGTTTGCATCTATTTGGTAGGACTGGTTAGCTTGACTATCTTAATGAACAATATATTTTTGTATGCATGAAATTGACTCAATGAACATGTAAATAGACCCTTGATGGCAACCCTATTTTTTGTATAGGTTCAACTCATAGGTTCCACGACCTTTAACGTATGTTGTAGAATTATTGATTATATAAATAATAGTACTTATTGAATGCAATAGTTGCATATGAAAAATTGTAAGATATATTTTTATTTATTGAGTTCACGTTTCAATAAATGTTAAGAATTTGGGAAAATATGTGTAGTTGATGGTGGAACAAAAATCTAATTAAAAAAACAAAACAATAACAAAAAAAACCCATAAAAGGTATGTTTTTTCAAGTTAAACAAATTGCACCAGATATCCATAACTCAACACAACGAAACTTTGCATCCCAAACACACACATTTTTATGGATATTTTTTGTAAAGCTATTGAAATTAAAGTGTGGGATAGGAGAATTGAACATTTGGCCGATATTTTTATTTTTTATGGATATTGATATAGTTTTTTTTTAAAAAAAACATAAGATTTGGGTTTTTTTTTGTTTTTTGTTTTTTGTTTTTCTTAACTTTTTGTTCCACCATTCAACTACGCATATTTTCCTAAATTATATTATCAAGACGTGACTTCAATGAATAAAATTATATTTTACAATTTTCTACAGGTAACTATCTATCTATATCTATATGTCTATTATACTATCTAAAAAGCTCTATGAGAGAGAAACTTTTGATTTCTTTTTTGCCTCTTTTTTATGATGGTTATAGGTTTATATAATGTAATTTCACATTTAAATTATTATAAAAAAGATCTTCCCTATTTTTATGCATTGAAGTTAAAAGAATGGTTTTTTTTTTTTAAAAAATCTCAATTTCACATTAAATAAAAGGAAAAAAAATCTCATCTTATCTTTAAGATCTCAAATTCATGTTAAAATAAGGAGAAAAAAAAAACACTTACACACATTCTATCTCTAATAGTCTTTCAAAAAAGTCATTTTATTTAAACTTTTTTTAAAATAAAAACTACTTAAAATATACTTTGAATTTGTTTCAAAAACTATTTTGAGTGGTTAGCAAATACCTCAATTTTTTTTCTTTCAAAATAACTTATTGTTGAAGGAGAGATTTTTTTGGACCAATTACAAATTGTAACGTCATTTCCTAAATTAATGACAAAATTACAAACTATCAAATTTGGGGCTAACTAAAAGTTGACATGTGCTCCAAATTGAAATTGAAGACATAAATTGTAACACCCCAAATTTTCATGTAAATTTTCTTTAAATCATCTTGAACTATTTGGTCGTTATTTGATAAACTGGGGCTAAAAACTTAATTTGAGAGACAAGATAATTAATTTAAAAGATATTTGTAAAGAATTGGAATTTTAATGCAATTTAAGGGAAATTAGGATTAATTTACTTGGGAGAAAGTATGATTTTAAATTGATTAAATATTTGGAAGAATGTAATTTATCTCAACTATTGGATTGTATGTTCTCTTTAATTTTGGTTTTGGAACCAATAAGTTACTTGAAGAAGTTAATTGGTTTGAGAATAATTTGATAAGAGATTTAAATTTTTTGGATTATTTTGGATAAAGATTTGAAAATAAAGAAAAGAAAAAGAATTTAGATTTTAGCAATTAAAATGAATTTAAAATTTAAGAAGGAAAATGGGAAATTGTGGTTTTAAATTTTATTCTGAGTTTGGATCCAAATTAAAGAAGGTAATTAATTTAAACTTAGTTGATAAGAGAAATTTGGTTTTAATAAATTAATTAGATTATAAAATTTCTAATTTAGTTAGATCGTGAAATTTCTAATTCAATTAGAATACGGATTCCCAAATTAATTAGATTATGAATTTTCTAATTAATTAAAATATAGATTTCCTAATTAGAAAAAACGCAAAAAGAAAATCTAATCTATCTACTACTTTATTATTGATTTTCTAAAAAATAGATTTCCTAATTAGATAAAGTGTTATATTTGAAAAGGAAATCTAATATATCTACTACATTAATTAATCTACTACTTCAAGTTATGGAATCCTAAATAACTTAGGATTATGATTATTTTCCTCATAAATACAATCATCCACTTCATTCCAAATCATTCACTTCATTCTAAAGGGAGGTCAATTATAGAGAAAAATCTCTGGCACTTTCACATTTTTTACCCGTTTGTCGTTGTGTGTTCATCGGTCACCAGATTTTTATTTGGTGATTTTTTGATGAGTTTTCTTTGGATTTCTTGATGGATTCTTTAGTACATACTGAATTTTGGGCCAAACTTGATTTACCCATAAGGTTTGAAGCATCGATTCAAGTTTTTGGAAGTCGGTAGTGTATCATTCAACAAATTTCAGAGCATTGTGACATATATTTGGTGAGTATAAAGACTGTGGAACTTTTTGGATTAGTTATAATTGTTGGAAATTGGATTTTTCCTAAATTATGGTTTATGGGTAGATTTAAATCTTCGAGTGAAGTTTGAAATAAATTTGGAGCAAACAAAATATTTGTAACGTTAATTCAATTTTTTGTTGGAGATTGATTTCTTGCATTAGTTTTGGAATTTCAATCCAAGGTAAGTAATCTTACTACTGTAATCACTTTTGTATCAGGCGATAAAGTTTAAGGATATTTTTTATGGTTTTAAGTGTTGGGATTGGTGTCCTGATTCTCTCGGAGTCTCGTAGTTTGTAAACTTTGTACACATTGTTATGAATAAAATAAGAGTTATTTTATTTACATTTACTCATATCCAATAAACAAAGATCCATGGTTATTGTATGTAAACTTAAGCATGTATATGAGATATACAAGTGGATCATGCCTTAAGTAATAACCTAAAAAGGTCTGTAGTATACGAATTAAAGAGGGATACCTTATCTTGGTGACATTACGGATAGGACCCGCTTTGTAAAGGTTTACAAGTGTTGTGAACTACTACACATGGTCTGATCTTGACCATTCATGTGGAGACATGCGAGCGGGGGTGCCTATACAAAGAGTTTGTATAAGACTAGACCACGAGATGACTAGTCTCTTTATATAATGTCATTGATATTTGAGACTTACATCTCACTTAAACGATCATAGGTGACATGACCTTAATCTTGAGTGTTTTGGGAACTCTTGCCTTTAAGGACGGTCCTTTGATTAGTATGGGTGAGAGTGGCCAGATTGTCAATACCTTTTTAGAAGTTTGCCTGATTTAGGAACTAGGAACTCAGTTACCCAAGACGGAATTCACTCTTTCCTCGAAGTAGTAGGGGTAAGTAGATAGATTGCTTCCTTAAGGGCTGATTCCAAGTCTTGAACATAGTGGCAACATCCTCTCTTTGGAAGAGAGGACTCGGTCATAGTAGGACTATGACTTATGTTCATTATAGGGATTAATGGTACTTAAGGAGTTAGATGTAACTACATGGGTAAAATGGTAAATTGGCCCAGTTGTACTTACGAGCGATCTGTGAAGAGTTATCGCACTATTGATTGGTTGATATGAACATAAAAATATATATATAGTGAGGAGAGTGCAACTGCTGGTCTTTAGTGGAGTGATCCACAGTTAACGAATGGTGGATCACATGACTAAAGAGTTTAGTCAGTTATTCATGTACCGTTGGAGCTTCAAGCTACAAGTCTATAAGGTCTCCTTAGTAACTCAATGAATTCAAGTTGAGAATAAGTTCTTGGTGTTAGTTTGAAGTGTTCAAATTGATAAGAGAAAATTCAATTATATATGATATAATTGGTGTGATGTATGAGATACATCAAGTGAGGGATTAATGTAAATATGATTTAAATTAAGTACCATAAAATAGAAAAAGAACTATGGTTTGTATGTTTCATGAGATAAAATATTAAAACTATAGGTTATAAATATAACATGGTAAGTTGGTTATCATATTTATTTATAATAATATTAATTATTCTATAATTATCTAATTTCTCTAATAACTAATTGAGTGGGAGGTTATTGGTGGTTTTATGGTAACTGTGAGATAAAAGGGAAAAATATTTTCCTAAATTTAGAGAGTTACTTGATTAAAAAAGAAACTCTCGGTAAAGCTATCAAGTGAAAGTGTTTCACTAAGCGATAGTTAATAGAGAGACTAAATGATTGTGGACATTAACTATATGATAGTTCACTCAGCTGGTCGTAGCTAAACAATCACGTGGAATTGTCTATACAATAGGCTGCCATCTTTTATACGATCAAGCATATCGTCTATACGATAGATAGCATACCATCTCCTACTTGCTTGATCGTCTACACAATTGTAGTTCCTCCTGTCTCTTCCTCTAACTAAGTCCATACAGAGCCCACAACTTCTAGATTCTCACATCGAGAATACCAAGGTAACCATTGTGGTGGTGTCCTCACTCAACTCGATTGATTTCAAGGTTTTGGAGGCTGTTCGTTGTGCTGTGTTGTACCAGTTATTGTGTTCGAGCGTTCGTGTATTGTTGTTTTGGACACTTGAAGACTGATCGATGGAGTTTGAAGGGTTCTTCAAAGGTATGCATACTCTATCCCTTAACTCTCTCTTAAAGCATGCTGTAATTTCTACTTGTTGCTTGACCTGTTAGTTTCCGTTGTTGTACTGTAATTGTTGTTGTTCAACTTTGAATGGAATTTGGAACGATCCTTCCGCTGCTCATGAAAATCCTCATGTCTGATTTCTTTTACTAAGACTGCATGAATCAAAAGGCCTGATTAGAGAGTATACGTGAGTTTGTTTTAGATATGTTTGATGTATGTTATTTATATGAGCATGATTTTCTTGTACAAGATATTTTACAAGAATGTATGAACATGATCTAGATCTTGTTTGGCATGCATGAGGATGTATGAGCTTATTTTATGTTTTATCCATGAGACTCTGATTTATGATGCATGATATTTATGTTAGTGATAGTTGCCCCCCTACCCGTAGTTATGTACCCACTAAAGGTTTGTGTCTCCTTTGGGATTCACTAGAGATTTGTGTTTCCTTCAAGATTTGCCAGAGGTTTGTGTTTCTTTTGGAATTCGCTAGAGGTTAGTGATCTCCTTCGGGATTTCACTGGTGGTTAGTGATCTCCTTCGAGATTTCACCAGAGGTTATTGTTTCCTACATGATTCACCAGAGGTTAGTGTCTCATTTGGGATTCACCATGAAGGAGTAGATGAATACTCGTAGCGGGAAAGATCGTGTCCCAATTTTGATTTTACAAAACAATAATTAGAGGATGGAAACACAGGGTAAACAAAACCTATTAAGCATGCTATTTATTGTGCAATTAGAGAGGAAGATATTAAGAAATCACATACTTGTTGAAGACCAATTCTTCACGTTCCTCTCCAAATCGAGTTGTCTTCTCCCGATCTCACGAACTCGACGTCCACAAAAAGGAATAGACACCACCAAGGGGTCTTCCCCGTTATTCTCAAGGACGATAACCGTGCAAAGGTGTGGCCTTGCACTAAATCTTGGCGTAGGAATGAGTATGAAAGATTTTTTCTTCTCTGTAAACTCATCTGCATTACCCATAAAGCAAGAGAGGACAGAGAGAAAATGAGAAAGAGCAAAATTCTCTCCTCCCTTTTTCTTTAGTTTTTGTTACGTGAGAGCCATCGAGAAAATAATGGGTGAGGTAATTGTAACTCTCTCCCCTTTAATTTTAATTAAATTAAATTCAAATTAAAATAATTTTAATTTAATTTAATATATATATATATATATAAACTGTATGTTATATCACATATAACATAAACCATAGTTTATTATTCTCTCAAGTAACCTAAGGTATTAATATGAATCACATTCATATTAATTTTAACCGATAGTTTTTATATGAATCACATTCATATAAATAATAATTGAATCATATTCAAATCATAATACCTCTCAATAAAATATATAAATTTAATATGAATCATATTCATATTAATTTTAACATATAGTTCCTATATGAATCATATTCAAATATTTATTTCTCTCATAAAATTATATAAGTTTAATATGAATCAAATTCACATTAAATTTTAACATTTAGATTTTATATGAATCATATTCATATAATTAATATTTGAATCATATTCAAATATTTACTTCTCTCGTAAAATTATATTATGTATCAATATACATTATATTATTTAATGTATCAATATACATTATTTAACTATGTCTTATACAATTAATAGGGGTGTTCACGGTTCGGTTCGATTCAATTTGAGACTCAAATTGAACCAAACCGAAAATTTCAAAAAGTGCTTTTCTGAAACCAAATCGAACCGTATGTTCAGTTCGGTTCAGTTTCATGTTTTTTTTTAAGATTTTTTTTTATGGTTTTTCATGTTTTCTAAATTTCTATAATTTGAAACAATGTATTTAAAAATACAGTTTTGACGGTTAATTTTGAAATTTAAAAACAATAAAAATTAAAAATGTTAAAGTTTAATAATAACAGTTGCAACTTATATAACATTTTTAATTTGGTATTTTTAAACTATTTGCAAATACAAGTCCTACAAATATAAAAATGTTAAAGTTTAATTTGGTATTACTAGTCTAGATTACTAATAACACTACAAGTTCAACAACAAATTTAAAAATTATTCCAAAGTCTTAAAATATAAGTATTACAAACATAAAAAGTCCTACAACAAACATTAAACTTCTAAAGTCCACCACAATAAATATAAGTCCTACAAATATAAAAGTTTCAAAGTTCACCAAACATAAATATAAGTCTTGCTAATATAAAGGTTCCAAAGTTCATCAAACATAAATACAAGTACTACAATACAAACATAAAAGATCCAAAGTCCATCAAACATAATTAAAATTACTATAAACATTAAACTTCCAAAGTCCACCAAACACAAAAGTTGCAAACTTGTTAAGCCACCTTCTCCTTCACGTTCTTCTCCTTCTCGTTCTTCTCTTCGTTCCTCCTCTAAACCTGCTTTGAAGTCTACAACAATGATTCTTCTTAACACACTAATTATATAAATAATATATTTGACGTATAGAAAGAATGTTTTAAAGATACGGACCTTCTTCAACAATTACAATATCCTCCAAATATCTTTGAAGATCAATGCTAATTGCTTTTGAATGTAACCAATTTTGTGCACATACAAGTGCCTCAACTATGGTTGGAGCTAACATGAACAAAAGGATCAGTTACTCTCCCACTAGTACTGAATGCATACTCAGAAACAACTGTGGATACCAGAATTGCTAAAAGATCTTGTGCAATTTGGTTAAGAACCTTATGTCTAGAAGAATTTCCTTTCCACCAATCTAAGATATCAAATTTCTCTTCACGTTTAATACTAGGCTCCAATAAGTAAATATCAACTTATATATCCATACTTAGTGTATCTTCTTCCTTCATATCTTCAAAATCAAAATGAAAAACATATGAAGCAGTACGAACAGTAGAAGTAGTAGTTTTAGATGAAGATGTAGTACTCAAAAAGCTACTACTACTATCACTACAAACCGAAGGTTGACTCATACTTGCACAATCCTTATGAAGGAACCAGAAGGTCTACAATGGAAGGGGGGATCATTTCCAATCCTCAATTTTCACAGAATAAAATTATAATACAAAGAATTATGCATAATATAGAAAATTACAACATGTTAAAAAGAGGGAATTATGGTTAGAAATTCATACTCTTGAAGCCAAAACCCTTCACAAAATTCTTCTTTCCGAAACGGTCATGATCGAACACGAACCAAGAACCAACAATGAGGACACCACCACAAGAATTTCCATCTATATTCTCTTTTGGGTAGAGAATTCTTAGAAGGTGTGGGCTCTGTGTTCTTTTGGGAGAGGGAGAGTAATGAGAAGGGAACTTTTTAGGGAAATTAAAAAAACCTAGAACTCACTAAGACCCTCACCACGTAAAAACTAAAAGAGAATTAGGGGGAAGGAAGTTATTTTCCTCCCTTTAAATTCAAAATTAAATTAAATTTAAATAAATTTAATTTAAATGATACATACATACATACATACATACATACATACATACATACATATATATATATAATAACTAACTTATTATATGTATATATAACTATATGTTATACCAAATATAACACATAACCTATAGTTTTAATTCTCTCAAATATTTGTGATATTTAATATAAATCACAGTTATACTAAATTTAATTATATGAATCCAATCCATATAAGAGTCATATTCAAATATTTAATTCCTTTCAAAATAAACTTTATATTATAATGTTCCAAATACATTATATTAATTATATCATATATAATTAATTCCCTCAATTAATTTGAACAATTCAAATTAATCCAAAATTAATTCTCAATAATCCCAATTGAGCTACAAAGGGGACCTTATGGATCTGTAGATTGAAGTTCCAATGATACTTAGATAATTAGTTAAACTCCTTTAATTAAATTATCCAACATAATGATACTTAGATAATTAATTAAACTCCTTTAATTAAATTATCCAACATTTATTAATTGTCGTTCACTCCACTAAAGATTAACAGCTGCACTCTTTGCATTACAGATATATTTCTGTATCCATTGGATATAACTAGTCAACAGTGCAATGACTTTTCACAAATTGCTTGTTAGTACAGTTAGGCCTAAAGTACCGTTTTGCCCCTGTAATTACATGTAACTTCTTTAGTACCATTGATCCCTCTAATGAACAATAGTTCATAGTCCAACTATGACCAAACCCTTCTCAGACTAAAAGAGGGTGTGGCACCACATTGCGTAAGCCCCATAATCAGTCCTTAAGGGAACCATTTATCTACTTACCTTGACATTAGGGAAAGAGTGAATTCTGTCTTGTGTAGTTGTGTTCCCAGCTTTCCAATCAGACGAATCTCCAAAATGGTGGGCATATTAAGTCGATGATCTGACCACTCTCAACCATAAAAATAAGGATCGCCTTCATAGGCAGTAGTTCACAACTCACTCAGGATTCAGGTCATGTCATCTATGATCATCATGGTGAAATATAAGTCTCTATTATTAACGGTGTTATATAATGAGACTATTCATTTTGTGGTCCAGTCTTATACAAACTCCTTTGTATAGAATACCCCCGCTTATATGTCTCTATATGAATGACTAGGATCAGATCATTTGTAGTACTTTACAACAATTGTAACATCTACAAAGCGGGTCGTATTCGTAGTGTCACCAAGATAATGTACCCAGCCTTATCCATCTACTACAGACCATTTCAGTTACCACTTAAACATGATCCACCTGTATGTCTCTACATACATGTTTAAGCTACAGAAGATAACCTTTAATGTTAGTTTATTGGTTTGTGGGTTAATGCTACTAAATGTCGAATAAAATATCTCATATTTTTATTAAATAAATAAAGTTGATTGTATATTACAATTACAAACTACAGAACTCATGAGAATTAGGACATCAACCCCAACACCTTGAACACTTGAGATGATGAAATTGAACATGGAGATGAATTATGGGTAAGTAATGACAAAGTATATTCAACAAACATTTTTCTCAAAACAGACTTCACCTTATTTCCCACTTCTTTTGTTGTATCCATATCAAATAATTGATTTAGACAATACATAAGAGATTTCATCTTGTAACATGGGTCCAAAACAAAAGCAACATACAAAAGGAAATTTGTTTTCTCGCTTTTCCCCAAATACTTATCATACTTCTCTTGCATTTTCAAAGCCATTTCACACAGAAGCAAATTATCAGGACCAACTACACTTGAATATGTTTTTATGCACTTCTGAACAACATTAATCTCATGGAAAACCGTGTTGGAAGTAACATAAAGAGACCCTGAAAGCCTAACAGTTTCTTCATAGAATACAGATAAGAATTTAGTAAAAATTCTAGCAATTTCCCAATCTTTTATGGCTGGTTTACTTTCTTCATTCATGTAGATTGTGTCGTAGTCTTCTACCTCTCAAATGCTTTGGCAAACTTTTCAGCTGCATCAAGCATCAAGTATGTAGAATTCCATCTAGTTTGAACATCAAGACACAACATACTCTCACTCGATTTGTTTTCATCTTCAATACACTTCTTAAATTTAGCAAGTCTAGTAGGAGAAGATCTAACAAACCTCACACATTTCAAATTTGAATCAATATATCATTCACATCTTTCAGACCATTACATACAATCAAGTTCAATCTATGTGCATAACACCTAACATGCAAGAAATCCCTATTCAACACAAACCCATGTTTAAAATGCTTCTTTAGATAAACAATGGTTGTATCATTTGATGAAGCATTATCAACAGTTAATGTCAAAACCCTATCAATACCCCACTATTTGAAACAATGGTCTCTTCCATTAGTTTGAACCGTGAGATTCCTATGTTGCACCTGTTGTCGTTTTTAGGTGGCACTAGCTAGCGTTAACCATGGTGATCCCTTCAAAGGGTTGTGACATAGGATTCAAAACAACGAAAACCAACCTAAACTTCATAAATGAATAGGGTTTCTTAGTTTTGGTTTGAACATTGTCTTTCTATTCGGGGGCATATTCATAGTGTTCTATGAAATTTGAAAATGGAGGCTCACACTTACAAGAATTACTAAGTATTAGTAAGTTCTTGACCGAAATCGGTAACTAAATGACTAGGTCGAGAATGTCTTGCTTTAGTGAAGGAGTATTTGACTGCCTCTCGGTAATATCTATTATAACTCACTAAAGTATTCTTGCAAATAAATAAAGAAATACGAGTATTATTAATTCTGCTAAAATTGGATTTAGATGCAATTTACTTATAGAATTTGTTTATGTTTCAACATGTCAAACTCAATTATACAACTCTTAGCTTCCGAAAAATTCAATGGAGAGGGTTATTCAAATTGGAAGTCGAACATAAACACAATACTATTTAAGTTTTGTTTTAACGGAGGAATGTCCTCCTCTTCCCAATCCTAATGTAGCCAAAAATGTTCGAGATAGCTATGATAGATGGGTTCGGGCAAATGAAAAAGCTCGAGCCTATATTTTGGCAAGCATATTTGATGTGCTTACCAAAAAAACATGAAACCATGGTTACTGCAAAAGAGATCATAGAGATGTTGCAAAGGATGTTTGGACAACCGTCCTCATCAGTATGACACGATGTTATTAAATATGTTTATAATTCGTGTATGAAGGAAGGGACCTCTATTAGAGAACATGTCCTGGACATGATGGTCCACTTCAATATTGCAGAGGCAAATGGGTCTGTCATAGATAAGAAGAGCCAAGCTAGTATGATAATGGAATCTCTTTCGAAGAGTTTCCTAACCTTTCATACAAATGCTGTAATGAATAAAATTTATTACAACTTAAACGACTCTTCTCAATGAACTCCAGACTTACCAATCTGTAATGAAAAATAAGGAAGAGGAACCAAATGTTGTTTCCCAAAGAAAATTTCAGAAGAGTGCTTCATCTAGTTCAAGACCCTCTGAAATGAAGTTTGGATGTTCAAAGGATAAGAGTATCTAGATGAAGAAAAAGGGAAAATGGAAGAAACAGTCTCCTACCACTAAAAGCAAGAAGATAGTTGCAAAAGGAAAATGTTTTCGTTTCAACTTTGACAGTCATTGGAATCACAATTGCCCTAAGTATCTTGAGAAAAAGAAAGTCGAGAAGGTAAATCAAGGTAAATGCAATTTACTTGTAATAGAAACTGTTGGGTTGTATGTCCTAAAACTCGTAGTTTTGTAAACAATAAACATATATGAAGTTTATTCAGACAAGTGTTGTTGATTGTTTAATAACTCTAAATCCAATAAACTACGAACCCTTGGCTATTGTCATGAATACTTGGACTTTATATGGAGACATAAACTTGATCAAGTTCGAGTAAAATAGCCTAAACAGTCTATAGTACTTGGATTAGGTTGTGTACCTATTTCTGAAGATACTATTGAATACGACCCGATTTATGATTGTTAAAAATGTTGTAAAGTGTCATAATGATGTGATCAGTTCATTCATGTAGAGACATGTGAGTAGGGGTGTTCTTGAAGGAAATTAAAATAGAGATCTCCATGAGTAGTGGAAGTGGATCATTCCAAATTTAATTCAGAATGAACACAACAATCACAATCTAACTAGAAACATATAGATTATGCATCAACAGGAATTACAGCATGCTATAAGAGAATATAAGGGATAGAGTATGCATACCTTTGAAGAACCATTCTTCAAGTATCCCTCGATTAGTCTCTTATGCATCCAAAGCATCACTCAAACGCAACGAACAGAACAACCACCTCCACGAATGTCTGAATATTCCTCGAACCCAATCGAGTCCAACTCGATTCACGAACTGAGTTAGAACCCCACCACGAGTGTTACCTTGGTATTCTCGTTGTGAGAATCTAGGAGTTGTGGGCTCTGTATGATCTTGGATTAAGGAAGACAAGAGGTATACGATCGAGTAAGTGGGAGATATGAACACTGTCTATCACATAGACGATGTACTTGATTGTTTAGAAGATGAAGCCTATCGCATAAACTTTGCTACTTGATCGTGTAGCAACGATCAACGAGTAACTATGGTATAGTCAATTCTAAGCAATTGTGTATCCTCTCAACTACTATCGCTTAGGAAAAACTCTTTTTACTTGATAGCCTAGTTTCGTGAGATTTTTCCGAGTGAATCAACTTCTAATTTTGGAAAACAATTTTCCTTTTTTATCTCATGGTTACCATAAAACGGCTAATAACCTCCCACTCAAATCGGTTATTAGAAAGAAAAAAAAGAATTAATTATCATATAATTAATATATTAGAAACAAATATGATAACCAATTTATCATATTATATTTATAAGCTATAGTTTTAATATTTCATCATATGAAACATATAAACCATAGTTCCTTTTCTATTTTATGGTACTTAATATAAATCATATTTATATTAATTCCTACAATTCATACCAATTATATCACATATAATTTAATTTCCTCTTGTTAATTTGAATATTTCAAACTAACCCAAAATCTGATTCTTAACTTGAACCCATTGAGGTACCAAGGGGACCTCATGGACCTGTAGCTTAAAGCTTCAACGGTACGTGAATAACTGACTAAACTCTTTAGTCACGAGATCCACCATTCATTAACTGTCGGGCACTCCACTAAAGACCGACAGCTGCACTTTTCTCACTACAGATATATTTTTGTGTCCGTATGACCAATTCAACAGTGCGATAACCCTTCACAAATCGCTCGTAAGTACAGTTGGGCCAATTTACCGTTTTTCCTATAGTTACATCTAAATCCTCAAGTACTACTAATTCCTCTAATGAACAATAAGTCATAGTCCTACTATGACTGAGTCCTCTCTTCCAAAGAGAGGTGTGGCCACTATATTAAAGACCTGGAATCAGCCTTAAGGGAGAAATCTATCTAATTACCCTTGCTTCGGGGAAGGAGTGAATTCCGTCTTGTGTAGTTGAGTTCCCAACTCCCCAATCAGACGAATCCCCAAAAAAGTAGGCTTGTTGAGTTGGCAATCTAGCCACTCTCACCCAAACTAATCAAAGGACGCCCTCATAGACAGGAGTTTCCAACTCATTCAGGATTAAGGTCATGTCATCTATCGTCATTTTAGTGAAATGTAAGTCTCAATTATCAACGGCGTATATAAAGAGACTAATCAGCTCGTGGTCCGGTTTTATACAAACTCATTGGATAGGACACCCCCGCTCGCATGTCTTCACATGAATGGTCAGGATCAGACCATTTGTAGCACTTTATACACTTGTAAATATCTACAATGCGGGCCGTATCCGTAGTGTTGGTGACGAAAAATTTAGATTACCAAATCGTCAAGGAATTGGTGACTAAAATTTAGGTGAACGCAATATGCGATGCATGTTCTTAATGTATGCGTTGATTATCATGCGTCAGTGGTCATGCGTTGGAATGAACTATGCATTAATGAATGTATGCGATGACCATGCGTTCCTATCACAAGTTTTCTTGCGCTCAAGCCAAGTATAACGCGAATGCAAGTTTCTCGGGTGATCCGAGGTCGAACTAAGAAACTTGTAGCTAGACGTATGCAGTAATGTGTATGCGGCGGTTGAATAAAAGAATGATGGAAGGGTTTTGATGCTAACACTACTCCTACTCCTAACTAACAGACAACGCAATGACAAGTATGAATGAGAGGTAGAGACACGACAACTGTTGACGTGAAATAAATGGATGGGGAAAATAGATAAAATGTGAAGATGTCTTCATCGCAACCCTTAGGAGTGACCGCAAGGGCACCCTCAGCCAACTCAAGCTATGCGATCATGCTACACACACTAGAGCCTAATTCAGGACGCATGTGGTGTGTATGCAAAAGGGTCGAGATGACCGCATACAGCCACCATATCCTACTTTCTAGATGTATCCATTGTCCTCTACGTAGGGTGCATACGCTGTATAATAGGAAACAGAGCTTATTCATAAGATTCCATTCTTGCTTATGCAAACCTAATCTAGCTCTCTCGAGCATCGATTCTAACCTAGCTCTCTCAAGTCTTAGGCTCTTTCTTTAGACTTTCTCTCGAGTAGCTCTAAAGGTGTGATGGACGCATACATAAGACAAGGTAACCACATAAACTTGGCCGATGCAAGATTATTCCTATCTCTAGTGAACAATAGCTTACATTGCTTGATGCGTCCAACCACTTACCCTCCTGGGCAGTTGGTTGTTGCTAACTTTACTCATAGACAAGCGTTGCGTCTGCCTATAGACATGCGTTACTACAACTTCGCTCTAAGCAAATAAGGTTTTCTCACACACTCACGCAATGCACACCTCTCGGTGGTTTACTACATGCTTCATATCTCTAATTCACATGACTAAGTATGCGATACTCAAGCAATCTCACTAAGTGATGCAATGAAAGTTAAGGATGCTGAGCAAAGAAAAATGGAAGTTGAATTGACGGAAACATAGAAATGCATTGAACACATAATGTATTAATTTCTTAATCCAAAATGTAATACAATACAATATAAGAAAAGAAGAGAAAATGAAAAGACCAGCTAGAAGCAATGTCTTGCTTCCAGCAGATGTGTGTCAAGGTTGCCGGTGGTGCCATGGAAGGGCGGTGGAGCTGACTTTCTCAAGATCTAACTCCGACGAAGGCTCCGGTCATCACTTGGAATGGATGAAGGAGATGAAGAACTCTCAAGCTTCTTTCTCACGCATTAGTCTGGATCACAAGGATTTTCCCGAAGGCTGAAACTTGGACGATTTGAAATTATGCTCGGTGGCTTCTATTTATAGAGCTTGATCGCTTTTAGCATTAATGGACCTGCTCTGATTTTGACATTAGCGACGCGTTGGTCCTTTTCTGAGTCTCTTCTACTAACGGCATGGTAGGTGAAATGTCAACATCATCTTTTGATTTTCCCGAGATATGCGTTGATGCATTCATTTCACCAACCTTGCGTTGATCCCTCTATTATGCGTTATCATGTACCCGCAATCGTGCAGTGACCGCATTGCTTGATTACCGCAACTCTACACGATGACCGCAATCGCTTGACGATCGCAACTCCTATGCGATGGACGCATGCGGCTGATCACCGCAACACCCATGCGTTGATCATATACGTTTGCCTTTGCGATGGAAAGTTTCTTCGCATGCGGTGGTCTATGTGGTAGCCCGGCTTCCGCGTTTGCGTCCACTTCCTGCGTTAGCTACAAAAATAGACAATTGAATGCATAATAATGGGTTAGCCGAGATTCTCAATGCTGAACGCCGCAAACTTCTTTTCTCATGAATTTCTAACATAATTGCTGCATATTTTGCTTAAAAGCCTTCATAATTCTAAATAAAAGGCCTAAGATGACATGCATTTCTGCATGTCATCAAGTGTCACAAGGATAAGGTATCCCTCATTTATCCTTATCCTACAGGCCATTTAGGTTATTATTTAAGGCATGATCCACTTGTATGTCTCACATACATGCTTAAGTTTACATAAAATAACCATGGATCTTAGTTTATTGGATATGAGTAAATGCAAATAAAATAACATTTATTTTATCAATAACAATAGCTACTGTAAGAGAGATCATGGACTCTTTGCAGGGCCTTTTTGGACAACCTTCCACATCTGCCATGCATGACACAATTAAATTCATTTACAACTGTAGAATGAAGGAAGGAAGCCCCGTAAGGGAACATGTTTTGAACATGATGGTTCACTTCAATATTGCAGAAGTGAACGAAGCTGTCATGAATGAGGAGTCAAGTTGGATTCATCATGTAGTCTCTTACGAAGAGCTATTTTCAATTCAAAGCAAATGCAATGATGAATAAAGGTTCAGAGGCAGAAGCAAATGTTGCTTCCACTTCAAAGAGGAAATATCAGAAAATTTCGTCTTTTGGGAGTAAATCTGGCCCTTCTTTCTCTAAGAATAGAGGTATTCAAAAGAAAAAGAAGGAAACTGGGAAGGGGAAGGCTCCAGCTGCACAGAAAGGCAAAAAGGAAGTTGCCAAAGGAGAATATTTCCATTGCAATGAAAATGGGCATTGGAAAAGGAATTTCCCTAAATATCTTGCCGAGAAGAATGCTGAAAAAGAAAGATAAGGTAAATTAGATTTACTAGTTATTGAAACATGTATAGTGGAGAATGTAGATTCTATCTGGATATTAGATTCAGGGGCCTCTAATGATGTTTGTTTTTTTCTCAGGAAACTAGTTCTAGGAGGCAGCTTGAAGAAGATGAGATTACTCTCCAGGTCGATCAGGGAAGCGTATCTCAACAAAAGCAGTGAGAGCTATTAAATTAACTTTTGGAAATAGATATTTGTATTTAGAAAATTTTCTTTATGTACGTTCTTGTAAAGAAATTTGATATCTATTTCCTGTTTGTTTGAAAATTTGTACAAAGTAAATTTTTGTCTTAGTGAAGCGTTCATTACAAAAAGAGGTATACAAATTTGTTTTGCAAACTTAGAAAGTAACTTATATAAGTTAAAACCATCTAAAATTGAAGCTGTATATAACATAGAAATATTTAAAACAGTTGAAACTCAAAGAAAAAGGCAACGCATTTCTCAGAGTACTTGATAACTTGTAGAAATACAAGTTATTTATGCCACCTTATCTAGATATTGCAACCAAAAGTAAGTAATTATGCGCCAATTGTATGAAAATTAACCTAGTATGACAATAATTATAAATGTTTGCCGTTACACCTATTAACGCCAAAAAGATGGAGGACAAGCCAAACTTTACTTTGTTTTGTAGGAGACCAAGTCACCACTTGCGCTCAAGGCTCATGAGAAACTAATCAATGCATTTCGGTCACATTGCACCCGTCGATCAACCATGAAGAGACGATTACCAAAGTAACGGCGCAATGCGACAGTCGGTCCAAAGCTACGCTTCGACCACATGTGGTAATAAAACAAACACCGCATGCGAACCCATGATCAAAAGATGCAACTAAGCAACGCGAGAACAGAGGATTGAGACACGTGTACAACTAATGGTTGTGCAGAATTGATGGTCTTATTGCATAACAGAAGGAATAATATACCTCCATCTACGGAATTACCATAACCATCACGTGGGGACCACAAGGCCGAAGTCAAAGGATCTGTTCCTATAAATACCCCAGTGATTTCAGAGAAAAGTATGCTATTTGATACTAGGCTAAGTGCTGTAAGATTTTAGAAGAGAAAAGGCTGAGCTGAGTGCTGAAGAGAAGAAATCCGGGAAGAGAACGAGATAAGGCCAAAAGGTGAATCTCATATCTGACCTGTCATATACCCGATCGAAGCTTTGTGTAGAGACCCCTGCTATTGGTGTAGCAAGCCTGAGAGGAAAGCTCTTCCTGCCATTGAAACCATCCGATATGGCAAGCAGATCTCCATCGAATCTGTGCCAAAACATTGGCACTGGATTGTATCTGTTCTATCTCTCTTTCATTGTATTCCATATTTTCTTTATCTCTTCATTCACACATCATGTATCAAACACTTAGTAGAAATATTAAATGTTTTGATAGATTTCGTTTACCATTTTCTGTCTATTTTCGTTCACCCATTAGTCACTTTCTTCATGATTTTTTCTTGATCCCTTGATGAGCAATATGAATCACAAAAAACTTAATATGTATTAAAGTTATAAAATACGTTTAGCTAAAGCATGCTAGACGACATCTTCACCTGTAAGAGCAGAAGTGAAGATGTCATTCTGATCTATCGAGAGAAGGTCAGAAGAGTGCGTTAACTAAAGCGAGTAGTACTTCCAGACATGGAAGCAACCTTGCGTTCATTACGTTAGACTCTTTTTCACCAAGACATGTGGGAAATGCGACCGATCACTGAGAGGTGTACGCTAAGAGAAGAGCGGAACAGTATTTGTACCTTCAATTCAATTTTGAACTTGCGTTGTTTGTAATACTTATTTTTCTCTTTCTAATCTGTTCATAAGACTTGTCGTCGCATCTCACGTCTTTGCACAACCTTCACAGTCAGTCTTAATCCTAGTATCTTGCACATAAAGCCTGTATCTTGTAACATCTAGTGTAGGTTTATTGTATTTTTATGTCTTATCGCATCTTTACCGCTTTCCTTTATTTTACTGCAATTTACATATTGTACACACCTTTTATAAAGAATTAAAAAAACTTGGTCACATATACAATGAACATACCGCAATAACCGGCACCACTTCCCCGTGTTCGACCTTGGATCACACCGAGAAACTTGCAGTGGAATTACACTTGGTTCCATCGTAAGGAAACTTGTGACAACGCAGAGCATACTACCTGAGCAATCC
Source organism: Benincasa hispida (assembly GCF_009727055.1). NCBI lineage: Eukaryota > Viridiplantae > Streptophyta > Magnoliopsida > Cucurbitales > Cucurbitaceae > Benincasa > Benincasa hispida. Next base: position 29,625,442 of record NC_052354.1, read on the forward strand.
CTAATTAACGCATAAATAGTAGTAGTATCGCATCATTGTGAGCATTTAATATCATACACATACACCATCGCGTTACAATACTTATCTTTAGCACTTGAGACTTGAGCACATTAGTCTCAATAGGATTGAGAGACCGACTAAAAGTGGACTTCTAAACAAGTTAGAAGATGTCTCTTTACCTCTGTGTGAGTCATGTTTTGAAGGAAAAATGACAAAAAGATCTTTTTTTGGAAAAGTTCGTCGAGCCAAAGAAACTTTAGAGCTCGTGCATTTGGACCTCTGTGAACTGATGAGTGCTAAAGCATGGGGAGGTTATGAATATTTCTTTAGCTTTATAGATGATTATTCTAGGTACGATTATATTTACTAATTCATTTTAAGTCTGAAGCTCTTGAAAAGTTCAAGGAATTTAAGACCGAGGTTGAGAACTAATTAGGTAAATCTATTAAGACACTTCGATTAGATCGAGGTTGGGAGTATTTGGACTTGAAATTCTAGGACTATATGATAAAACATGGGATTTGGTCACAACTCTCTGACCGGGCAACGACTTAGCAAAAACGCTGTGTATCTGGATGGAGAAATAGAACCTTGTTGGACATATTCGGTTCATGATGAGTTATGCTCAGTGCCTAACTCATTCTGGGGGCATGCAGTAGAGACTGCAACTTACATTTTGAATAACATTCCATCTAAGAGTGTTTCAGAAACACTTATGAGTTATGGACATGACGTAAAGCTAGTTTAAATATAGAGATGTTTAAAACGGCAAAAACTCAAAATAAGAAAAAGAAAGCTTTCTCCTAACGCCTATCGTTGGCACTTAAGACTTGATCACATAAATCTCAATAGGATTGAAAGATTGGTTATAAATGGTCATCTAAATCAGTTAGAATACATATCTTTACCTCCTTGTGAATCATATCTTGAGGGAAAAATGACTAAAAGATCTTTTCACAAAAGGTCTTAGAGCCAAAAAACCCCTAGAACTTATGCATTCAGACCTTTGTGGTCTGATGAATGTCAAGCTCGGGGAGGATCAAAATATTATGTCAGTTTCATTGATGCTTATTCCAGATATGGCTATATTTACCTAATGTATCAAAAGTTTGAAACTCTTGAATAGTTCAAGAATATAAGACTGAGGTGAAGAACTAATTAGGTAAATCTATTAACACTTCGATTAGATCGAGGTTGGGAGTATTGGACTTGAAAAATTCTAGGACTTATAATGATAAAACATGGGATTTGGTCACAACTCTCTGTACCGGGAACGACTTAGCAAAACGGTGTATCTGGATGGAGAAATAGAACCTTGTTGGACATATTCGGTCCATGATGAGTTATGCTCAGTTGCCTAACTCATTCTGGGGGCATGCAGTAGAGACTGCAACTTACATTTGAATAACATTCCATCTAAGAGTGTTTCAGAAACACCTTATGAGTTATGGACATGACGTAAAGCTAGTTTAAATATAGATGATGTTTAAAACGGCAAAAAACTCAAAATAAGAAAAGAAAGCTTTCTCCTAACGCCTATCGTTGGCACTATAGAAGACTTGATCACATAAAATCTCAATAGGATTGAAAGATTGGTTATAAATGGTCATCTAAATCAGTTAGAATACATATCTTTTACCTCCTTGTGAATCATATCTTGAGGAAAAATGACTAAAAGATCTTTTTCAACAAAAGGTCTTAGAGCCAAAAAACCCCTTGAAACTTATGCATTCAGACCTTTGTGGTCTGATGAATGTCAAAGCTCGGGGAGGATCAAAATATTATGTCAGTTTCATTGATGCTTATTCCAGATATGGCTATTTTTACCTAATGTATCAAAAGTTTGAAACTCTTGAATAGTTCAAAGAATATAAGACTGAGGTTGAGAACCTATTAGGTAAAAGGATAAAAACACTTCGATCAGGTCGAGGTGGTGAGTATATGGATTTACAATTCTAGAACTATTAAGTAAAACATGAAATTCAATCCCAACTCACAGCACCTGGTACACCACAGTAGAATGGTGTAGCAAAGAGGAGAAATCGAACACTGTTAGACATGGTTCGTTCAATGATGAGTTATGCCCAGTTACCTCAGTCCTTTTGAAGGTATGCAATAACAAGCTGTTGTAGATATACTGAACATGGTTCCCTCAAAAAGTGTTTCAGAAACAACGTATGAGTTATGGAGAGGCCATAAAGGTAGTTTATGTTACTTCATAATTTGGGGATGCCCGACACACGTGTTGGTGCAAAGCCCTAAAAAATTGGAACAACTTTAACAAATATGCCTATTTGTAGGATACTCTAAAGAAACAAAAGGTGGGTTATTTTATGATCCTCAAGAAAATAAGGTATTTGTATCGATAAATGCTACATTCTTAGAAGAGAATCATATAAGAAATCATGAATTTTGCAGTAAACTAGTATTAGATGAGATGACCAAAGAAACTACAGATAAATAAAAAAGAGTTGTTGATCAAGCTGGTCCTTCAACAAGAGTTGTTGCTCCAACACATCCTTCTCATGAGATGAGAATGCCTCGACATAGTGGGAGGGTTATTCAACAACTTAATCGCTATATGGGTTTAGCAGAAACTCATGTCATCATACCTGATGATGGCTTAGAGGATCCATTAACCTTTAAACAGGCAATGGAAGATGTATATAGAGATCGATAAACTGAAACCATGAACCTAGAAATGGAGTTGATGTACTTCAATTCTATCTGGAAACGTGTAGATCAACCAAATAAGGTCAAACTTATTGGTTGCAAGTGGATTTACAAGAGAAACAAGACCAATCTGGTAAGGTGCAAACCTATAAAGGCAGACTCGTGGCAAAACGCTTTACCCAAAGAGAGGGGGTAGACTATGAAGAAACCTTCTCTTCTGTTGCCATGATCAAATCAATTAGAATACTTTTATCCTCTGCTTCCTTTTATGATTATGAAATCTGAAAAATGAATGTCAAGACCGCCTTTTTGAATGGTCATCTTAACGAAAGTAACAGGGTCAAAAGCAAAAGGTTTGCAAGCTTAATAGATCCATTTATGGATTGAAACAGGCATCTTGATCCTGGAATATAAGGTTTGACACTGCGATCAAATCTTATGGCTTTGAACAGATTGTTGACCAACCTTGTATTTACAAGAAGATAATCAACAAAACTGTAGCTTTCTTGGTTCTTTATGATGATGATATCTTGCTCATTGAGAATAAGATAAGTTTTCTAGATGACGTAAAAAGATGGCTAGCATCGGAATTCCAAATGAAAGATTTAGAGGGTGCACAATACATTCTTAGGATCAAAATAGTTCGGAATCACAAGAACAGAATGCTAGCGCTATCTTAAGCATCTTATATTGACAAGATGTTGTTAAGGTATAATATGCAAAATTCCGAAAAGGGTATGTTACCTTTTAGACATGGAATTCATTTGTCAAAGGAACAGTATCCTAAGATGCCTCAAGAAGTTAAGGAAATGAAAATAATTCCATATGCATCAGCAGTTGGGAGCCTGATGTACGCTATCTTGTGTACACGTCCTGACATATGCTTTGCAGTTGGAATTGTCATTAGGTTCCAATCCAACCCTAGACATAGTCATTGGACTGCTGTTAAGAACATCCTCAAGTATCTCCGGCGAACGAGGTACTATATGCTCGTGTATGGGCCTAAGGATTTGATCCTTATGGGATACATTGATTCTGATTTTCAAACTGATATAGATTATAGGAAATCTACTTTAGGGTCAGTTTTCACTCTTAATGAAGAAGCTATAGTGTGAAGAAGCATCAAGCAAAGTTGTATTACTGATTCCACGATGGAGGCTGAATATGTTGCTGCATGTGAAGTAGCTAAAAAAGCAATATGGCTCAGAAAGCTTATGATAGATTTAGAAATAGTTCCAAATATGCATCTGCCGATCACCCTATATTGTGATAACAGTGGGGCAGTTGCTAACTTAAAGGAACCGAGGAGCCACAAACGCGGGAAACACATTGAGATAAAGTACCATTTCATCCAGGAGATAGTACATAGAGAAGACGTGGTAGTTATGCAGACAGCCTCTGAAGATAATCCTGTTGATCAATTTACGAAGGCCCTTACGACTAAAGTGTTCGAGGGCCACCTGGTCAGACTAGAACTACGAGCCTCATAATCTAGGGCAAGTGGGAGAATGTCAAGGGTATATAGATGCCCTAATTTATTGTATTTTCTCTCTGTCTCTCAACATTATGTACATTATATATTTGTATATATTTGTAACTTACTAGAGTATTAGTCCAAGTGGGAGTTTGTTGGAAATGTCTTAAAACTCGCATTTCGTAGTATTAGAAACATATTCTATTTATCAATAAAAGTATTATTGAGTTGTTCATTCAATATAATGTTATTGATATTGCATTCTGTTAAAAAATCTAACAAACGAATCCATGGCTATAATATGAATACTTTAACTTTATGTAGAGACATAAATATGGATCAAGTTTTAGTATATAGCCAAATGGTCTATAAGTATATGGATGAGATTAGGTACCTCATCCTGGCGACATTATTGGATGCGACCGACTTTGTATACTGATACAAATGATGTGATCCCAAAATAATTCATGTGGAGATATGCGAGTGGGGCATCCTATACGAAGGATGTTTGCATAAGACTGGACCACGAAATAGTCACTTTTCTTTATAACGACCTTTTACTGTTAAAACAGACTATTTCAAACTCGATGACCTAGGGTAGCTTGATTTTAACCCTGAGCTAACTATGAACTCCTGTTTATTCGGGATTATCCTTTGATTTGTATAAGTGAGAGTAGTTCAACAACACTGCTCAATAAGCCTCCTGTTTTGGGGATAAGACCGGATAGATAGCTAGGGACATAGTCCTACAAGGTGGAATTCACTCCTACCCAACTAAGGGTTAACAAATAGGTTTTTCTCTTAAGTACTAACTCCTGCTTTTAAACAAAGAGACCCCGCCCTCTCATGGCCAAGAGGGATATGGTTTATTAGTTGGACTATAAACTAATTGTTCAATAGAGAATCAATGGGAGCTTAAGGAGTAAGATGTATTTACACGGGTAAAACGGTAATTGTGCTCTAGCTACAAATATGAATGACCTGTTAAAGATCGACTAACTGATTATGGTTAAAATGGACAAAAATATATCTACAGTGAGGAGAGTGCAACTATCGAGCTATAGTGGTATGTCTCGATAGTTAATGAATATTGATTAATTCGGTCTAAAGAGTTTAGCCAATTTATCTCAAATCGTTAGAGCTCATGATCTGTAGGTCCATAAGGTCCCTCTATTAGCTCGTAAAATTACTCCTTGGATTAGTGAATTGAGCAAATTTGAAATGTTCAAAATCGAAATTAGGGTTCTGAATTTGAAGTATTCAAATTCAATTTAGGGTTTGATTAATTATATGTGATATAATTAAACGTTTAAATTTATTGAAATTAGACGTGAATTGGAAAGTTTACAAAATTTAAATATTGATTAACATGAATAGGATTCATGTTTGAAATGGGTGTTTTATTAATTTAATATTTGATATTAAATTTTTATTTATTTAATTAATTTAAAATATATATTTTTTTAATTTTACAAAATTCAAATTCAGATTTGAATTTGTTTTATTTAATTTATTAAATTAAGTAAAAGTTAGAAAATTAAAATCGTTTTTTAATTCACTTGTGGATTTCTCCAACTTCTCACTCTTAATTGAATGGATTAATCCCATTGTAAACACCTAGCCCACTTTCTAATTGGATTTTGAAGTGTCACCATGTTGAATTCATATTGCTTACATGGTTTGATTGATTAAAAGCTTCAAATTTTCAATGGAGAAGAGCACGCATTTGGTTTGATGCAACAAAATTTCTGAAATTCTGCACTCTCTCTCAAATGCTCTTCTCTCTTTCACCTAATTGACTTCAATTTAGTTTTTCGAACACACAATCCAAGTTGGAGTATAGTAGGGAAGATCATATTGATGGTTTATTGGTGTTTTGAAAATTCAATTTGTGGAGAGGAGTTGGAATTGCAGAGATTCAACAAAGGTATTGTGTTCTTTAAACCCTCTTTCCTGAAAAGTGTTTTCATGCATGCTTTTAGAACTCAAATTAAGTGTAATTAGAGTGCTTATTGATTTTGATTTCTTTTGCTGCATGTATGTTTACTCCATCAATTCCTTCCACTAGGTGCTTACATATGGTATCCAACCTAATCCTTGAATCATGTTATCGCATAGAATGAATAGATTAAGTTATATCTGAAATAATTTTCAAATATTTCAAGACACCTTGAACATAGGCAAATTATTGCTTCACAAGCCAAATACTGCCTCTCAGTCCAATAGACACCATTTAGGATAAAAGATGGATTTCTCTAGATCCAATATGAAATAGTGTAACTAGTAAAAAATCAAATCTTAAACTATATACACCGAAGTTTCATTATTCGTAAGTTTTAATTTTCAACACTCAATGATCATACCATCGAATTCCTCGATTAATCCAACCAATTGTATATTAAATGTTAATGAAGTCTTATGTAAAATTTATATCCCCTCAATATTTGAGATGTCTTAGGAAATATTTTCCTTAGATGTATCAACGTCATTGTAGATTGGTACATTACTATTCCATATTTAGCAATCGCATCAAATATTAAACAACTACTTTGTAAACATAAGATGCATGAGACAAATTAAACATGTCCTAAACATCCGATTCACTTTTAATTTACAAAATCACTTCAAATCAACTATTTGAAATTGGTTGAATAGTCAAAACTTGTATCCTGATTTTTACTTCATTCATAATGAGCAAATATCAATGTAGAACAGATAAATATCCACGTTTCATTTTCTTGTTTATACATGAACATCTTCATCGTTCAAAGTCACCGGTTATGATACTATATCAAAACCTTATTCTCAAAGATCCCAACTGTGAAAATTATCATAGTTTTGCAGACATTTTTGCAATTCAATCTTTGAATATTCTCCTGACATTGTGTAGATGTGTTGAACTTATTTTCATAAAAGAAGCTATTCATTTTTACATACCTCATATGCAACAATGAATCCTCTTGTTCCCAGCTGTTAATCACCTTAGGCTCTAAGTCTGTGTACCAGTCAAAAGCGTTCCCTTTGAGGGTTCTAACGAACTGTTTGACCAGTAGATCTCCTCTTGTTCCCACATTTTCGCATGTTTCTACGAAGTGGGCGTTGTGTTGCTTTGGGTTACCCTTTTCGTCGAATTGTTGGAACTTTGGGGGTTGATATCCAGTAGGCTTTCTCAGGTTGTTGATTCTCTGAGTGTATGGCTTGGAATACATGAAGGAGGTTTAGGCCAGCCCTCCATATTGAGCTCTTATGGAGGTCATGATCATGTCATGTAGTTGTTGGATCGACAAAGAGGCCACCGAGGCTGACTATTGTGATTGGCTTTCTTGTAGCACGGTCTTCCCCTTGTCGATTGCTTTCATCGTGGGTGCTAGGCTTGATTGAGCAGTATCTCGAGCTTGTATCTGATCTCTTACATCAATGATTTCATGATCTCGCTCCTTTACAGCCTTCATTAGGAGATTTATCTTTACCTCCATCTCTGCCATGGTCGACTCAGTTGTTACGTCAGTCATCATGATAGACACTACATCAAAATGTGATTCTCTTTAATATATTAGTAGCAGAAGCATAATTTTCGAATAAGGGATTTTTTCTGATGACGATCCCACCTTTAGGAGATTCCATCAGTTGGTCCCAGATTTCTTCCGTGATGACAGAGCTTATGTAAGTGTTGCTTGCGATGGTAGCTCTGGATGCAACTTTCTTTGGTGCCATTTATAGATTTGTTAGACTTGGATGACGAGAGAAAGATGAGAGGTAGATAGGTCCCACTGGGCGTGCCAATTTGTTCGCACGAGGTTTTCGGAGAAACGTGTTTCGTAGAGTTAAACTTAAGTTGGTGTTGATGTTGGAGTTGATTTGATGCGATGTGGTTCAATCTTTAATATTTGGTCCTTTGATTCTCTCTCAGTTGGGTGAATATGTTTGACTTGGAGAAGGAAAGGACCGAACGTTCTTGAAGTAGAAGTCTTGAAAGCTTAGAGTAGAAGTCTTGGAAGAGTATTTGTGTCTTCAAAGGTTTTCTGCCTTATAGAGTGCAGCTTCAAGAGTCTTGGCAACTTGAAGTAGAAGTCTTGGAAGAGTATTTGTGTCTTCAAAGGTCTTTTGCCTTATAGGAGTGCAGCTTTAGGAGTCTTGGAAGCTTGAAGTAGGAGTCTTGGAAGATTATTTGTGTCTTCAAAGGTCTTCTGCCTTATAGGAGTGTAGCTTCAGGAGTCTTGGCAGCTTGAAGTAGAAGTCTTGGAAGAGTATTTGTGTCTTCAAGGTCTCTGCCTTATAGGAGTGCAGCTTTAGGAGTCTTGGAAGCTTGGAGTAGAAGTCTTGGAAGAGTATTTGTGTCTTCAAGGTCTTCTGCCTTATAGGAGTGCAGACTTCAGGAGTCTTGGCAACTTGAAGTAGAAGTCTTGGAAGAATATTTGTGTTTTCAAAGTCTTCTGCCTTATAGAAGTGCAGCTTCAAGAGTCTTGGTAGCTTGAAGTAGAAGTCTTGGAAGAGTATTTGTGTTTTCAAAGGTCTTCTACTTTATAGGAGTGCAGCTTCAAGGATCTTGGAAGCTTGAAGTAGAAGTATTGGAAGAGTATTTGTGTCTTCAAAGGTCTTTTGCTTATAGAAGGCAGCTTCAGAAGTCTTAGAAGCTTGAAGTAGAAGTTCTTGGAAGAGTATTTGTGTCTTCAAAGGTCTTCTGCCTTATAGGAGTGCAGCTTCAGAAGTCTTGGAAGCTTGGAGTAGAAGTCTTGGAAGAGTATTTGTGTCTTCAAAGGTCTTCTGCCTTATAGGAGTGCAGTTTCAGGAGTCTTCAGGAGTCCTTTGCTTGTTAGTGAATTCTCTCTAGGTCTTCTGAGTATAGAAAATACTGCCCCTACAAATGAAGAGAACTTTTCTATTTATAGAGTTCTCAGGTGGGCTTCGTGGGCTTGGTTGGTTCATGGGCTTGGCTCTTGGGCCCAATTAGTTGGTTTTGGGCCTGATCTGGAATTCGGGTCCAATTCAACTTTTTTGTAGTTTGGACTTTAAGCCTAAATAATAATATCAAATTGAATTTGATCTCATCTGATTCATTCGCGTGACATCATCGAAACTTGTCTTCAATTCAATTCGGGACATGTGTCAACTTCTAATTGGACCCAAAGTCAATGATTGGTAAAAAATTTCTCATTCAACACTCTTGATTATAGATTTTAATTCTAATTTCATTTAACTTATAACTATTATAAAGTTTAATGAAACAATTAAAACCTGAGCCATGCATCTAATGACATGCATAACAAAAATAACAATTATATTTATAAGGTAATGTCATGCTTCATACATTTTCATTTTCATTATATAACATAATATTTATATTATCAAATAATGAAAATAAATAACACACCCATCACATAATATAACAATTATATTATACATCATACAAATATAACAATTATAATAATGTATGATGCATGGATATGTTATTATGTATGTAATCATATTATATAACAATTATAGTAAATATGATGCATGGGCATGCTTAATTATATCACGCAAGTATATAATATAACATTTATATAGAATGATGCATGAAATAATGTATAATTATGGTGGGATTATTTCTATACGACATACGTTATGACATATATAAGGAAATTAAATTATACATCCAATGCATAATAAAAAAAAAGAAAAAACACATTATTGGATCGGGATTGACTTTCAATTAAACTAATATAATGTTTTATAATAATTTAATTAATTAATTATTACAAAAATAACAAGGGAAAACTGCAATTGAGCTACTTGGACCACTGGAGAACCGAACCAGCCACGAACCATATCGCTAGACTGTGAACCACCCACGAACCGCTGCTCCTATGCGAACCGAACCGCCTAGCTTAATTGAGCATCTCTCTGTAATTATATTGATATAAATATAAAGAGGTTAGTGATCTTCTTCGAGATTTCACTAGGGGTTTGTGGGTACATCTCATCTATAGTAGGTCGGGCTAAATTGTTCACTAGATGGCCATCCATGTAAAGTAAAGCTTTATGCATGTCCGACTAGAAAGATACATTTATTTGGCAGAAATGAAGGAAACTCACTGAGGAGATCCTTGAGCAGAAGCAAGATCGACCCAAATTCCATTTTTCATTGAATGTAAAGTTTACAGTAAATAAGAACAAGATATGCATTTACATAAATTATATCATGCTATAATAAAGGAAAACTTAGGGTTTCAGAAACCCTTACTTTTGAATACTAATCTTCAAGAATCCCTCAAACAAGTCACGAACGGATCTCCTTCTCCAAATAGGACACCACCACTTGAGAACTCTCTGTATTCTCTTAGGACAAAAGATTCAAGCAAGAGATGTGGGCTTTGCTTGAATCCTTGGAAGAGGGAAGGAGATGGAGAGAAGGAAAGGGAGGAGAAGAACTTTCTTCTATTTTAGTTTTTCCAGAGAGAACTCTTCTCTCAATGTTTTCTAGGAAGAAGATGAAAATCTTATCTACTACTTCTCTCACACAACCCACGTATATGGCTAAGAGAAATTAGGGAGAGGGAGTTGTAACTTCCTCTCTTTAATTAATTAATATTAATTTAATAAAATAAAATAAATAATAATTATACATATAATAACAACCTTATTATATGTAATATAAACTATATGTTATATCCATATAACACAATAATTTATAGTCACATATTGTATCAAATACGATATAACCTATAGATGATTTTTCTCTCGACAATACATGACATTTAATTAAATCACATTTATCTCATTATATGAATCTCATTCATTTAATTATTATTTGAATCATATTCAAATATTTAATTCCTCTCAACTTATTTATGGTATTAAATATAATCATATTTATATTAAATTTAATTACATGAATCTCATTCATATAATTTGTATTTGAATCGTATTCAAATTCCTCTCATATTACTTATATTATAATGTATCAAATACATTATATAATTAATTCCTTCAATTAATTTGAACACTGATAACGGGCAAAAATGCACGTTATTACAACACAAAGTTATAAAACAATGTAGGATTGCGTTCATAAAAATATATAATATTGCATCCAAAAGCATTAAGTTCACAATATTGCGGTCGCATGCGTCCATCGCATTAAAACAGCTAACTTGTGTATTTTTATGCAGAAAATGCATTGATGCAAGGTGGAAATGCGATCCACAGAAATTAACGTCCGAGCGTATTAAGAGATTGCAATAACACAAGGCTATGCGATCATTTGCGCTCGCGAATATCTGCTCAAGAAGGTTGCCGTATAGAGCCGGCGCATCTTGGTGGGCGCAATCTGGGTGAAAAGCGTAATAAATCACGATGGGATAGAAAGCTGATGACGGTCGATTCCGAATTAAGTTGGCAAGCCGTTAAGACCTACTGTAGCAAGTACACTCAAATTTTCGGTGACAAATATTCGGCGCATCAGACAGAGAATTAATGCCAGCCCATCAGTGCAATCATAAGAGAGAAGAAGCGTTTCACCTCGAAGCTTTATAAATACCGGAGGCCACATTCAGTGGAGGAGTTCGTTTAGTTAGATAATTTTCCCTATAGATAGAATTAGCCTTGTTCATAGTTTTCTATACTTAGAAGGCGGAGCAAGAGAGAGGAATAGATATCGAAAGATCGTTCTGGTCAGCTCGAGAGAGAACCCAGGAGGCGTGGAAAAATAGAGAGAGGGCCGACTCTTGCGAGAGCAAGATTATCTTTTAAGCAGGGTAGAGAAGAACAATGTAAAAGCCTTGGGAAGCAAGAGATTCCTACCAGGCTCTTTATTCTTATTCCACATTGTTATTCTGTATTTCAATTATATATCTATAAAATGGAACTTGCTTATCTACATCTATTCACTCTCTTAAAAGCACGCATGAGTAGCTAAATTTATCGAATGGGTTGAGAAGAACTTGGTTAACATGACCTAGGATTTTCATTGCATGCGATCATCTTGTCTTATGTTGCGCCTATCACCCTTTTAAAGCTACTCGAGAGAGAGTCTAAAGAAAGAGCCTAAGACTTGAGAGAGCTAGGTTAGAATCTAGACTCGAGAGAGGAAGATTAGATCTACAAAAGCAAGAGATAGAGACTTAGAGATAAGCTCTGTTGTCAACATGCATCGCATGCACCCTAGAGATAGGTTATGGTATTATGTGGTCGCCTTGTATGTGTGAGTGTCAATTGTCATCGCATAGACAAGAATAGAGGCTTAGTGTAGGTCCTATAGACATCATCACATATATCGCATGCGTTCTAAAACTAGAAGCTGTAGCATTTGCGTTGAGAGATGATTTGCTATTGTATGTGTGTAGCATGATCACATAACATGAACGCAATCTTAGGAAGTGTTAGCTGAACCCCTTCTCAACCCGTTCCTCGCATATTTATCGCATCTTTCGTATTATTAACTTATTTCTTAACTCCACCGCATACATTTTATACTGTAAACAACAACCCAACAACTCTTTGATTTATTGGTTACTGCAAAGTAATCTAAAAATTATTGCCATATATTGTTTTCCTTAGTCCCTGAGTTCGACCCTGGGATTACCAGGAAACTTAGTAGGATTTATACTTGGGTCTTGCCGAAAAAACTTATTGCACAACGCATTTTCCATCATCGCAATTCCTTTCATTATTTCACCACATAAAAAAATGCATCAAACACTTCAAATTAGTCTAAAAATAATTCTTAATTAAATCCTTGATGAGCTACAAAGAGGACCTTATGAACCTGTAGATTGCAGCTTCAACGGTACAAGGATAATTAATTAAACTCTTTAATTAAATTACCCAACATCCGTTAACTGCGGGTCATTCCACTAAAGACCGACAGCTGCACTCTTTGCACTACAGATAAATTTCTGTGTCCATTGGATATAACCAATCAACAGTGCGATGACCCTTCACAAATTTCTCTTAAGTATAGATGGACCACAATTATCGTTTTTTCCCCTGTAGTTACATCTAACTTCTTAAGTATCACTGATCCCTCTAATGAACAATAAGTTATAGTCCTACTATGACCAAGTCCTTCTCGGGTCAGGAGAGGGTGTGGCCATTATGGTCAAGCCCCGGAATCAGCTCTTAAGGGAGCAATTTATCTACTTGCCCTTTCATCGGGGAAGGAGTGAATTTCGTCTCGTGTAGTTGTGTTCCTAGCTCCCCAGTCAGACGAATCCCCAAAATGGTAGGCTTGATGAGTTGGCAATCTGGCCACTCTCACGCATACAATTCAAAGGACCACCTTCATAAGCAGGGGTTCATAGCTCACTCAGGATTCAGGTCATGTCACCTATGGTCATCCTAGTGAAATGTAAGTCTCTATTATTAACGACGTTATATAAAGATACTAATCATTTCATGGTCCGGTCTTATATAAACTCTTTGTATAAGGTACCTGCTCACATGTCTCCATATGAATGATCAGGATCAGATCATTTGTAGCATTTTACAAAACTTGTAACACCTATTAAGCGGGCCGTATCCGTAGTGTCACCCGGATAAGATACCAAACCTTATCCATCTACTACAGACCGTTTAGGTTATTATTTAAATAAGATCCCCTTGTATGTCTCTACTTGCTTGTTTAAATTACATAAAATAACCTCGGATCTTAGTTTATTGGATTGAGTATATGCTTATAAATTATCACTTATTTTATTAACAACAATATATTTATACAAAGTTTACAAACAACAAGATTACAAGAGATTTAGGACACCAATCCCAACAATAAATGCTTAGCCTGACCCGATAGTGGGGTTACTTATTGAGTATTTTATACTCATTCATTCTCATGTTTCTTTTCTAGGTAAAGGTAAGAACACGTCGGCGAATGACAAGTAGAATCTGTGAACGAGCCACTGGGACCAATCAAATGGTCCGCTCATGTATTTTTTTTTTATGTGTTCATGATTTTAAACTAGACAAATGTTAAATTTAGAAAATTTTTAGTTTTTGCACTTTTCGCTGTTTGAACGATATTTTCTAGTGATGTTTTATTTAATTAAGGGTACCCTATTAAATGAATTTTAGTTATTTACTTTAAATAAAGTTATTTATTTTATAGTATTTAATTAGTTTTTACCAAATCATGAAAAAATGTTTATTCGTAATATATGCATGCATACAATAATGACCTAGTGTAAGTCTTATGGAGCCAGGTCGTTACACAAATTGACAGATTCTGATGATGCCACTTGTTTTCATCATGACCATTTAATTGAATAGAATTAATTTTGTTCAATTTGATATTATAATTTGGGTTAAAAGTCCAATTGAGCCAAAAAATAGGTTAATTCGGCCCAAATACAAATTAGGCCAAAATCAAATTAATTGGGTCCAAGGGCCAGGTCCATGGACCAACCAAGCCCATCAGAAAACTCTAATTTTGGGGGTCAGAAATTTTACACTCTAAAGGGCCTAGAGAAAATTCTCCCAACAATTAGAAGACTCTCTAACTTCTGAAGTTGACCACACTTGAAGACTGAAGTCCTTTGGAGATACGAATATTCTTACAAGATTTCAACTTCAAGAACATTACACTTTCTGCTTTCTCAAATCAAGCATATACATTCAACTGAGAGAGAATAAGAGGATTAAGTACTAGAGAACGAAGCATATTCGCATCAAAATCTACATCAACACAAGTTTAACTCTATGAAACAAGATTCTTTGGAAACATCATGCGAATAAATTGGCAGGCCCGGTAATACCTCTCTACCTTTCATCTCTCGCTCGTCATCCAAATCAACAAATCAACAAATGACACTAAAGAAAGTCGTATCCAAAGCTACCATTACAAGCGATACTTACACAAGACTTGTCACCCAAAATCACTCAAAGAGTATCCTGCATGAGCAAATATGACTTTGTCAGCGTGGAGAAAATCTAGGAATACTCAAGGAAATCTATTAAAGGCAAGATTTTCATTAGAGAAAATCCTTTATTCGAAAACTCTGCTCCTACTTCTAATCGATCAGAGAAAAAATCACATCTTGATGTAGTGTCTATCATGATGAAGGATGTAACAGACGAGGCAGCCATGGCAGAGATGGAGAGGAAGATAAATCTCCTATTGAAAATTTTTGAGGAGCGAGATCATGAAATCACTACCTTAAGAGATCAAATGTAGGCTTGAGAAATCACTGAGACGAGTCAAGCTCGAGCTGCTAAAGCCAACGATAAAGGAAAAACTGTGTTAAAGGAAAACCAGCTGCAACATTCTACCTTTGTAGCCACCCTGTCAGTTCAGCAGCTGCAGGATATGATCACAAACTCCATAAGAGCTCAGTATGAAGGACCGTCACAAACTTCTTTTATGTATTCCAAGTTATACACCAAAAGAATCGACAACTTGGGAATGCTAGTTGGGTACCAACCTCCAAAGTTCCAGCAGTTCGATGGAAAAGGCAATCTAAAACAACAAGTTGCCCACTTCATTGAAACCTGTGAAAATGCAGGAACCAGAGGAGACATAATGGTTAAGCAGTTCTTACGAACCTTGAAAGGAAACACTTTTGATTGTTACATTGATCCAGAGCCTAAAGCGATTGACAATTGGGAATAATTGAAGAGTGAGATTTTGAATCCTTCTACAACACTTGATGCACTGTTAACAAGATAGAGCTGACAAACAACAAGCAATGTTACATTGATGCACTTTTAATCATCTTTCTGTTCACTTAAATAAATAAGCAGTGTTGCGCGTTGCTTGCTTCAAGTTTAAGGCATCACTCGTCTAAAGTTTGACTCTTCATCTTCAACTATAGACGTTCTTCAAAATCAAGTTAAGAGGTTTTATCGATGTTTTTTTAAATTCAGGTTAAGAGGCATCATCAATGCTTCTTTAAATTCAAGTTCGACGAATTTATCAATGCTTCATCAAATTTAAGTCTAGAGGCTTCATTATTGCTTCTTCATCTTCATGTTTAAGGCATCACTTTATCTTCAACAATGGGGCTTCGCACATTTGGAGTGGCATTTCATATTTAAAATCTAGTATGGCTCATTTCATTTCACTTACTCAAGATCGAAGGCTTCAATGATGCATCTTCAAAATCAAGTGTGGAAGATTCGTCGATCTTTCTTCAAATTCAAGTGCGGAGGATTTATTGATGCCTTATCAAGCTTAAGTTTGGAGGATTCGTTGATACTCCATCTTCATGCTCAAGTTTGGAGACTTTTCAATGCCATCTTCATGCTTAAGTCACGAAGTCAAGCTTAATGCGAAAGATGGAAAGTCAAGTCCATTGTCGAGGGTGGAAAATCAAAAGGACAAGTTTTCACTTCATCAAGTCCGGTCTGTATGGCTTCATCTCATATCCGAGATCAAGTTTAGTTTTCTTGGCTCTGCCTTATTTGCAAGACGAAGTTCGAGGGTTGCACTGTTGCTTCTAGAACTAGAAGTTCGATGGTTGCATTGCTACCTCTCCATTTCCAAATTTTATGTTGGAGCTGCTATTTCTCCATCTCCAAGTTCGAGGATCGGACTACTGCTGCTCCATCTCCAAGTTTGATGGTTGCGCTATTGTTTCTCCATCTCTAAGTTTGATGGTTGTGCTGCTGTTTCTCCATCTTCAAATTTGATGGTTGTACTGCTGCTTCTCCATCTTCAAGTTCAAGGATTGAATTGTTGATTTTCCATCTCCAAGTTCGAGGGTTACATTCTACTTCTCCATCTCAAGTTTGATGGTTGCACTGCTACTTCTCCATCTCCAAGTTCGAGGGTTGCATGTTTCTTTTCCATCTCCAAGTTTGATGATATCACTGTTACTTCTTCATCTTCAAGTTTGAGGGTTGTATTTTTGCTCTTCTATCTTCAAGTTCGATAGTTG
This sequence comes from Benincasa hispida, assembly GCF_009727055.1. Taxonomy (NCBI): domain Eukaryota; kingdom Viridiplantae; phylum Streptophyta; class Magnoliopsida; order Cucurbitales; family Cucurbitaceae; genus Benincasa; species Benincasa hispida. The sequence goes on from NC_052354.1 coordinate 29,642,440, forward strand.
CGTTGCTGCTACTCCATCTCCAAGTTTGATGGTTTCGTTGCTGCTTCTTCATCTCCAAGTTTGATGGTTGTCTGCTGCTTCTTCATCTTCGAGTTTGATGATTGCGTTGCTGCTTCTCCATCTCCAAGTTTGATGTTAGTGTCGTAGCTTTTCCATTCCCAAATTCGATTGTTATACGCATTGATACCTGGAAAGTAGCGTCGATGCATTAGCGTACATGTTTATTAAATATCTACAATGTGTCTGCTACATTCCTGTTGCATATCAACATCATATTTGTAACATGTCTGCTACGTATCTGCAACATATCTGCTACATGTCTACTACATATATGCAACATGTCTTCTACATATCTTCTATGTGTCTGTTACGTATTTGCAACATATTTTATATTTGGAACGTATCTACTACATATGTTTTACACATCTACGAGTGGATGACGTTTTGACATCAATATAACCATTGTTGGAGTTAGTGTACAAACCTCAAAACGAAGGGAGGACTAATGTGTCACTGATGACGAGCAGAAATTCACGTCATTATAGGCTTTTTTATTTAGAATTATGAGGGCTGTTAAGTAGAAGATGTGGCGATTATACTTAGAATTCATGAGAAAATGAGTTTGCGTCTATCAGCATTAAGAATCTCGGCTAACCCACTTTTATACGTTATTATGCGTTCAGTTGTCTATCTTTGTAGCTAATGCAGGAAGCAGTCGCATACGCGAAAGCCAGGCTATCGTAAAGACGACAGCATACGGGGAATCTCTCCATCACAGAGGCGAACACATACGTTTGATGCATGGATGTTGCGGCCATCAACCGCATGCGTCCATCGCATGGATGTTGCATCCATCAAGTGAATGCGGTCATCGCAGAGAGATTGCGGCTACAGAATAATAACCATAATAGAAGGATGATCGCAAGGGTGGTGGAATGCATTAATACCCCATAAACTAAGCATGAACGCATACCTCAGAAGTATCAAAAGATGATGTTGACATTTCATCTACCACGCCATTAGCAGCAGAGATTTAGAAAAGGATCATCGCACAGCGAGTGTCAGATTCAGAGTAGGTCCATAAATGCTGTCGGCGATCAAGCTCTATAAATAGAAGTCGTTGAGGAGAACTTCAAATTATCCGGGGTTTTCTGCCTAAGGGCAGATCTCTGTGATCCAGACCAAAGCGTGAGAAGATAGCTTGAGAGTTCTTCATCCCTTTAATCATTCCGAGTGATGACCGAAGCCTTCGTTGGAGTTAGAGCTCGAGAGCGTCTACTCTACCGCCCATCCATGGCACCACCGACAACCTTGACATACATCTGATCTGGCCCTTCATTTCTCTTCTATCTTTGTATTGTATTACATTTTGGCTTAAGGAATTAATACATTTAATGATCAATGCATTTCGATATCTTCCTTCGATTCCATCTCCATCTTCATTTACTAGCATCCTTTACTTTCATTGCATCACTAAGTAAAGCTGTTAGAGTATCCCATACTTAATCATGTGACATAGGAATATGAAGCATGTAGCAAAGCACTGGGAGGTGTGTGTTGCGCGAGTGTTGTGAGAAAACCTTATTTGCTTAGTGTGAAGCTGTAGCAACGCTTGTCTATAAGTGGACACAATACTTGTCTATGAGTAGAATCAGCAGCAACTAACTACCCGGGAGGGTAAGTGGTTGGCCGCATTAAGCAATGTAAGCAAGTATTCACTAGAGATAGGAATAATCTTACGTCAGCCAGGTTTATGCGATTACCTTGTCTTATAAATGCATCATTCATCATTTAGGCATACTTGGGAGAGTAGTCTAAAAACCAAATCTAAGACTCGAGAGAGCGAATTGGATCACATAAGCAAGAATAGAGAACTTAGGAATAAGCTTCGTTTGTTAATACACAGCGTATGCACCCTTTAAGTAGGATATGGTGATATGCGGTCATCTTGCTTATGTGTGAGAGCACGTGAGCGAGAATATAGAGGCTTAGAAATAGGCTTCTCGACACTATCACATATACATCACGTGCGTCTATGTCAAGTGTGTATAGCATGATCGCATAGCTTGCGTTGGTTTGGGTTACCCTTGCGGTCAAGCTTAGTGTTACAGTGAAGACATCCTCGCCTTTTCATCTATTTTTCCATGCATTTTACTATGCATTAACAGTTGCCGTGTCTCTACCTCTCAGTCATACTTCCACTGCTTTGTTTGTTAGTTAGGAGTTGGAGTAGTGCTTAGTCCATAACCCTCATCATTCTTTTATTTCTTCACCGCATACACATTACCGCATACCATTTAGCTACAAGTCCCTGAGTTTGACCTCGGATCTCCCGAGAAACTTGCGATCTCGTTATATTTGGGTGCGCAAAAAACTCTGTGACAGGACGATGGTCATTTGCATATGAGATCAACAAATACATTCCATTCCAACACATGACCACCGACGCATGAGAACCAACGCATAACCTAAGATATGCATCACATAATTGCATTACCAAATTTACGTCACCAAGTTTTTGGCGCCGTTGTCGGGGACTTGGCAGCTAATAGTTTTTTGAGTTTTGTGTTTTTGCAGGCAACCTTTTTACCTTGGGAGTATTGTAGCTTATGCGCCCAAGTTGCAAACAATATTAAAGTGTAGGTGATTCACCGAAAGCCAGTATTGACCCCAAGATAGAAGGGAAATCAGTTGCATGAGATGAAGGTAGTTTTAAGCACATGGTGGCTAACATGCACCCAACAATTGCCGGAAGTTCTAATGGTTAGGGCAAGCCTCTTGACCTAAGCATTTGAGAGCAATCTCTTGCATGGAAGACTCCTTGTGGTGACATCACTCTAATTTCTCCAAGGATGTATTTTACTCTATCTTTACCTTGCTTTCCTAGTTAGTTTATTTTTATTGTTATTTTGGATATGCGATTGCTTTCCTTGGATGTGGTGCATTTGCTCCTTGTAGGTGCGACAATAATTCTCCTCAGTGCCCAGCTGCAATGGAAGGATCCTCTTCATCATTCAACACATGGCTTCGATCGCATGAATTCCAAAGCATGATCGCAAGTGTTATTCTACTTAAGGTTCTTTTCTTGTTATCTTGTATGCATTATCCTTTTGAAATTCTCTTTGTCCAATTGCTTACCTTTGCGATGCATGTATGATGATATGTATAATTCACTACATCTGGCAACTAAGTATCGCAAAGCTCACCTTACTTTTAATAGCTTCTTCAAAATTTGACAGTCTAAGTTTTATTATATGCAAACCTCTGCTCAAACATTTGTTATCGCATTCCTGTTGAGTTTGTCTTTAGCTTTGCGGCGAGAGCGCTGCCAATCTCTATGTTTGGGGGTGGTAGCGGTCCCGGAGAAATGTGTTTACTACATTGCGATGCTATTAAAAAAAAAGTTTCGGGAATAAAAACTCCTCTGTCAACGCAATGGGAAAACCCATGCTGATAAGAGTTAAGTTGTGAAAGGCACTTACCTCTGTAGTTGGATGTCCGCAGACACCCTTGGGGCGAAGCCAAGTGCTTCAAGAATCAACTCGCATAAACGCAACTCCTCTGTCTGGCACAAAAATAAGCCAAAACAAGAGTTGAGTTGAATATGGCACGCAACCGAAGTTGGCTGTCCGCATGGCACACGTGGGGGCAAGCCAAAATGAAGAGCGTAACCAGGTACCAGGTTCAATGCCGCATTCCAATAACCAATCGCAAGGTTTTAAATTATTTCAACAAACGAATTCTTAAAAGCTAAACGCAAAGTTGTGGGGAATGAATAAAAAGTTAAGTAGAGGCTTGCCGGATTTAAGCTTAGAAAATATCTCTTTGGAGAAGTAGCCGAAGTGGAGGAGGGCGTTGCTGCCATGATTAGAGGTATGAGTAAATTATATTCTGAGAAGCTGGTCATCACAAAGGAAAGCTAGAGGGTGAATATTGAATTTCTGTAGTATAAAGCATGTTTGAGAACAAGCATGATTCTAAGTTTGAGGGTGTGATGACGGGGGCAGAAATGCACGTCATTATAGGTCTTTTTATTTAGAATTATGAGGGCTATTAAGTAGAAGATACGGCGATTATACATAGAATTTATGATAAAATGAGTTTGTGTCTATCGGCACTAAGAATCTCGGCTAACCCACTTTTATGTGTTATTATGCGTTCAATTGTCTATCTTTGTAGTTAACGCATGAAGCGGTCACATACGTGGAAGCTAGACTATCGCAAAGACGACCACATAAGGGGAATCTCTCCATCGCAGAGGCGAACGCATACGTTCGACGCATGGATGTTGCGGCCATCAACCGCATGCGTCCATCGCATGGATGTTGCAACCATCAAGCGAATGCGGTAATCACAGAGAGATTGCAGCTACATAATAATAACCATAATAGAAGGATGATCGCAAGGGTGGTGGAATGCGTTGATACCCCAAAAACCAAGCATGAACGCATACCTCGGGAGTATCAAAAGGTGATGTTGACATTTCACCTACCACGTCGTTAGCAGCAGAGATTCAGAAAAGGACCATCCCATTGCGAGTGTCAGATTCAGAGCAGGTCCATAAATGTTGTCGACAATCAAGCTCTATAAATAGAATTCGTTGAGTAGAACTTCAAATTATCCAAGGTTTTCTGCTTGAAGGCAGATCCCTGTGATCCAGACCAAAGCGTGAGATGATAGCTTGAGAGTTCTTCATCCCCTTAACCATTCCGAGTGACGACCGGAGCCTTCACCAGAGTTGGAGCTTGAGAGAGTTTACTCCACCGCCCATCCATGGCACCATCGGCAGCCTTGACACACATCTGATGGAAGCAAGACATTGCTTCCATCTGGCTCTCCATTTCTCTTCTATCTTTGTATTGTATTACATTTTGGCTTAAGGAATTAATACATTTTGTGATCAATGCATTTCGATATCTTCCTTCGATTCCATCTCCATCTTCATTTACTAACATCCTTTACTTTCATTGCATCACTAAGTAAAGCTGTTAGAGTATCACATACTTAATCATGTGACATAGGAATATGAAGCATGTAGCAAAGCACTGAGAGGTGTGTGTTGCGCGAGTGTTGTGAGAAAACCTTATTTGCTTAGTATGAAGCTATAGCAATGCTTGTCTATAAGCGGATGCAATGTTTGTCTATGAGTAGAATCAGCAGCAACTAACTACCCGGGAGGGTAAGTGGCTGGTCGCATTAAGCAATGTAAATAAGTGTTCACTAGAGATAGGAATAATCTTACGTCAGCCAGGTTTATACGATTACCTTGTCTTATGAGCGCATCATTCATCATTTAGGCATACTTGGGAGAGTAGTCTAAAAACCAAATCTAAGAATCGAGAGAGCGGATTGGATCGCATAAGCAAGAATGGGGAACTTAGGAATAAGCTTCGTTTGCTAATACACAGCGTATGCACCCTTTAAGTAGGATATGGTGATATGCGGTCATCTTGCTTATGTGTAAGAGCACGTGAGCGAGAATATAGAGGCTTAGAAATAGGCTTCTCGACACTATCGCATATACATCGCATGCATCTACGTCAAGCGTGTATAGCATGATCGCATAACTTGCGTTGGTTGGGATTACCTTTGCAGTCAACCTTAGTGTTGCAGTGAAGACATCCTCGCCTTTTCATCTATTTTTCCATGCATTTTATTACGCGTTAATAGTTGTCGTGTCTCTACCTCTTAGTCATACTTCCACTGCCTTTTCTGTTAGTTAGGAGTTGGAGTAGTGCTTAGCCCATAACCCTCATCATTCTTTTATTTCTTCGCTGCATACACATTACCGCATACCATTTAGCTACAAGTCCTTGAGTTCAACCTCGGATCATCCGAGAAACTTGCGATCTCGTTATACTTGGCGAGAGTGCAAGAAACTTGTGATAGAAATGCATGGTCATTGCATATGAGATCAATGCATACATTCCATTCCAATGCATGATCACCGACACATGAGAACCAACACATAACCTAAGACATGCATTGCATAATTGCGTTGCCAAATTTACGTCACCAGTCACACCCTAAGTTGACGCACGAGTACAAGGCAAGAGACGCAGGATGCATTGACGTCTTCCAATATACACCCCAACATCCCTCATAACCACCATTAGAGTTGATGCAATAACTTTGCTATAGTAGGAGGATCAGTGTGTCAAACCTTAAGTTGCATGGGCACATGGCAAGGAACGCGAGACGCATTGACATTTTCCAACACATGCCTCAACGTGCCTATAACTTTTGCTAGAATTGATAAAGGAATGCACCAACAAGCTCAACATGCATGCAAAAGTTAAAAAAAGTACAAAAAACAAAAAACAAAAGAAACTCACCATTTGCAAAAATACGTAGAAGTTGGCGAGATAAAAAAAAAAGTTACTCCCTCAAATGCATTATGAGTAATTTTAATTCCTGTTAAAAAAATGCAATGGGGTAAGTTAGTAAAAAAAATAAAAATTTCAAATGATGAAAAAAGGGAAATTTTAAAAAAGAAAGAGAAAGAGAGAAAAAAGGAAAAGAAAAGGAAAAAAAGGAGAAAAGAAGAAGAAAAATGTAAGAAAAATGTAAGAAAAATAAAGAAGGAAAATAAACGTTAAAGAGTGAAAAAAGAAATTAAAAAAGAGGAAAAGAAAAAAAAAAGAAAAAAAGGAGTAGAAAAAAGAAAGAAGAAAAGAAGAAACCGAAAAAAGAGAGGGAAAAAAAAGAAACGTAGGAGGAAAAAAAGAAAAGAAGAGAAAAAGAAACATGAGAAGAAAGGGATGAAAGAAAGGGAAAAAAGAAGAAAAAAGAAATAAAAGAAAGAAAAGAGAGAAGAGTGAGAGTGAAAGATGAGAATGAGAAGGATGTGTGTGGTGAGCCCTATTTATAGAAATCAATATTAGATTCAGATTCCTAATTTAATTTAGATTTCCTTCTAAAATTTTATCCTTGGAAGATTTTGATAAGATATAAGTTAAAATCTCTTATCTTTTAAATTTGAATGTTAAATTCTTGGTGGATTTGAATGGATTAACCTTAAATCAAATGCTAGAGATATCAAAATCCATTTGCATCAAATTTAAATTTGGAGAATATCTCAAACTTTATCTCTAGTCCATATTATTTAAATTTAGGCTCTATCCTCACGTCAAATTAAAATTGTGGATAAAATCTCAAATTGACTTCAAATTAAAATTTGGTTATATTCCAAAATTTATCCCAAATTCAAGTATTCCTAGGCTTTTATCTTCAAGTTTAATAAAATTGTGGATAAAACCTCAAATTTATCTCAAGTTAGAATTTGGGATAAATTTGGGAATATTCCAAAATTTATCTCAAATTCAAATAATCTAAACTTGAGCTTTTATCTCAAGTTAAATCAAATTAAGTCTGGACCACGAAATGACTAGTCTCATTATATAACGCCATTCATAATAGAAACTTACATTTCACCAGGATGACTATAGGTGACATGACCTGAATCCCGAGTGAGTTGTGAACTCCTACCTATGAAGGCAGTCCTTTGATTTGTATGGGTGAGAGTGGCTAGATTGCCGACTCAATAAGCCTACCATTTTGGAGATTCGCATGATTAAAGAGTTGGGAACATAGCTACACAAGACGGAATTCACTCCTTCCCCAATGTCGGGGTAAGTAGATAAATTACTCCCTTAAGGGCTAATTCTAAAGGGCTTGAACAATGTGCGCCACACCCTTTCTTGCCTGAGAGGGGTTGGTCATAGTTGGACTATGACCTTATTGTTCATTAGAGGGATTAGTGGTACTTAAGGAGTCAGATGTAACTATAGGGCAAACGGTAATTTTGACATAGCTGTACTTACGAGCAATTTGTGAAGGGTCATCGCACTGTTGACTGATCCATTGGACACAGAAATATATTTGTAGAGCGAAGAGTGTAGCTGTCGGTCTCAGTGAAGTGCTCTAAAAATAATGGATGGTGAATAATTTAATTAAAAGAGTTTAATTAATTATTCAAATACCATTGGAGCTTCAATCTACAGGTCCATGAGGTCTCCTCCGTGGGATTTAATGAGAATCAATTTTGGATTAATTTGAATTGTTTAAATTAAATGAAGGAATTAATTATATGTGAATATATTAATTTAATTATATATGATAAATACTTTAATGTATTTGATACATTATAATATAAATTTAGTTGAGAGAAATAAATATTGAATATGATTCAAATATTAATTATGTGAATTGGTTCCATATAATTAAGTTTATTATAAATGGGATTTATATGAAAATTCCATGCTTAATGAGAGAATGGAAACTATAGGTTATATTTACTTGATACAATATTAAACTATAGGTTTAGTGTTATATTTGATATAACATATAGTTTAAATAATATTATTAGTAAAGGTAGTTATCAATATAATTACTCCATGACATAGACCAAAGGTGTCTATGGTTGGAGCATAAATTGGATGATGTTACAGTCAGACTTGATAGATGTTGAAAGTTTGACTTGAGTGTCCTTCAGGTCGGCGTAAAGACAACACCAGCCTACTACGATCCTTGTGTCAGGTACGTAATATATCTTAAATTGTTCTAAATTTATAACATGGTAGTGTTTGACCTAACGTACTTTTATAAACGATGTAGGGTTTAGGGCCGTGAAGTCATTGAGACGAGTGATCTCATTCCTCCACCATTCCACAAGTCTCGTGACCCCATTCCTCCACCATCCACCGAGTCCCATGACCCTATTCCTCCACCTTTGATCGGTCCTGTGACCCCATCCCTCCACCATCCACCGAGTCTTGTAATCCCATCACTTCACCACCCACTGAGTCCCATGACCCCTTTCTTCCACCTTCCATCGGGTCCTGTGACACCCCCTCTACCCTCCACCGTGTCTAATGACCCCATCCCTCCATTCTTCACTGAGCCCATCCTTCCCATTGTTACAGTATCCACCTGCCACACCCCGTTCCAAATTTCTCTTCTAACCTAGAACGAAGCTTGAACACGTTAAACACTACTTCTCTTTGTGACATCTAACATCCCAAGACTTAACTTATCCTATATTCAAGATCAAATCTAAACTCCCAAACTAGTTTTTAAAAATAGTCTATATTCATTAGCAGAGTTTAAGAATTCAACTCAATTTAAACCACAATACTTTTTAAAAAGATTTACAAACCAACAGTAAGGATTATTTTTAATAAAACCTCTCATAAGATGTAACTCACAAGTTTAACCATCCTGAAATATTCTCGAATATATGTACAAACAATACAACAGATGTTTAACAACAGTAGAGGCATTTGACGGTTCAGTAGGCACCAAGAACTTGATCGCTTCTTGGGGGAACATAAAACATTGAAAACATGAGCTAAAGCCCATTGAGTGGTAGTTTAATATAAACATAATCTTTCTCTTTCCAAACATCAGTGAATTTATCAAAACCATTTCGTGAAGCATTGATAAAGTATATAAGATTCAGTAACATCTCAAACACGTGCCCATTAAAGAAATCTGTTAAAATCATTCTGTAAATCATTGGAAAGGTATATAAGAGTCAATAATATCTCAAACACATGTTATTCAAATAATGGCATGATCATATTTCATATAAATTACATTATAAAACTTCCATGAACCACTCGAAAACCACACCAAGTTTGTACCCAATTTCCACTACCATTACGATATATTCCAAATATGCGGCCGAACAGAGCTCACACATATTCCATAACTACGGCAGAACATGTGGCCATGCTGAGCACAAGCACCTTCAGAACAACTAGTAGTGATAAATAATAATACCAATAGTAAGATTATACGTGCACACAGATTAGCCCTAAAGGCAAGTTATGGCTCCAAGCCATTGACATGTCACATCACAACCACAGTGGCACTACAAAAACACATTCACGTAGTCCACAGTGAAAATCACATCTCGCGGGTAAAAAACTCAGTAGTTTGGAACCATTTCCACAAATCATTCAGAACCTCAAACCATCGTCAATAGATTCATTTACAAACCACACAAATAAGGCAATATCAGGTTTCGAACTACGTTTTAATAATTCAAGTTCATATAAATTCACAAGAGTTCAAAAATCATTATTCAAAGCATTTATGAAATTATAATCAAGTAAAGTAGATCATGCCAACATATTTCACAAATCATAGCATACTTATATACTTTTCATATCAAATACTCAAAATAAAACCACTTACTGTTAATCGGCCTCTCCTCGGAGTTTCTGGTTCCTCCGACTCCCATTTATCTTGAAATTATATTGATGATCCCTTGGTTATCCTCCACATGACCATAATCTAATTATTTGAAAATTAACCTTCAAATATAACCAATTTCACTTAAACTTTCCCCAAAACCCTAATTTGATCCAAGGTAGGGTTTACTCACAATTAAGTCCTTTTAATTACTTAAATTACCTTAATTTTCCCAAATGAATTCATTTAAGCTCAAAGTATTTTAATAAAACCGATTAGGACATAAATCAAGCTTAAGTACACTTAATTTTTTCCAAACCCTAATGCCATTCAATTTTAGGGTTCCACCTTACACTTTAATCCTTAAATTACCTCAAAATTAACTTAAGATTCCAAATTAATTCAATTCTAAGGTCAAGGAATCTTATTGATATCCATTGGAACTTAAATCAAGGTTTTGAATACCTTAATTAATCTTAATTTTGTCCAATTTTATCTAATTTTTTCATTAATCCTAATTAGAGTTTACTTTAAATTAACCCCTTAATCAACTTCAAAATTGACTTAGGATCATAATTTCTTCTAATTTTAGGTTTAAAGCATCATATTAATATCAATTGGACCCTAAATCGTGCATAAAAGCAATTAACCTAAAATTGATTTTCAATCTTGTAATGATAGACAATAGATGTTAAACAGAAGTCAACTATAAAAGTCTTCTTTCTTCAACCTTCAGCCCAAAATTTTCCAGATTTAGGCTAGCTTTTCCAGTGAGCCTCCATTGACCAATTTCTCTCATTTCAGCCATACTCACTCTAATTAACTTATACAAACATTTTACCCATCATCTAAACTATTTTACCTTAAATTTTGGAGCCTTGAATCGCCCCGAATCCCCTAGAATCGATGTAACTCTTCACTGGTACCTATTTTCCTGCGAGAAACTTCAAATTTAAAAATTTGAATTTTTGGCTAATAGAAACCCAAAGTCTAATGGATGAACTGCTGCCTTATGACTAGAGCATGATTAACTATCAATGGGCTGTGGTCTGGTAGCTGTAGAGGATCGTTCTTAGCAGGTTTCCAACCTACTGGGATGGTCACAATGTAGGCTGATAGACTTTTAAACAATTTTACTTAGTATTACCACCCAAATTTCTTTTTCACCCTAGGTTTACAAGTAGCTCTTACAGTTCCTTCTGTTGGTTGCTTTTTCCAGTTGCCACAATGAGACACGTTTCTTACAATGCAATGATGTATCACACACATTTAATGAAAAGACAAATGTAAACTTACTAATTCAACTATAACTCATGCCGACTCTCTGGCCCAAAACCCTTAGGTTTCCAAAAATCGTGCTCTAAGACCAAAATGCCACACCCTGTTCTAGATTTTTCCTCTAACCTAGAATGAAGCGTGAAGACGCTAAACATTAGTTCTCTCTGTAACATTTAACGCCCCAACTATTAACATACCTTGTACTCAAAATCAAACCCAGACTTCCAAACCAATTTTCAAAAATAGTTTACATTCATTAAACTGAGTTGAGTTCTTAAACTCTGTTAATGAATGTAAACTATTTTTGAAAATTGATTTAGAAGTCCAGGTTTGATTTTGCGTACAAGGTATGTTAATAGTTGGGGCATTAAATGTCATAGAGAGAATGATGTTTTAGCGTATTCACACTTCGTTCTAGGTTAGAGGGAAAATCTGGAATGGGGTGTGACACCATCGCTCTTCTTCATCCCCCATTATCTACCACTCTATCATTTAGTTCCTAGAAAAGAGCCAAATCAAAAGAAATTGTTACCGAACTACTCCTATCACTACAAAGACGTATTAATAATGGAAAGTTCGGGTCGATCTGCAGGGAAATGATATTTGTTTCATTAAGCCAATTTACTAATTATAGCGGTAAATGAGGGGTTTTGGTGTGGAAAGATAAGATTGTGCAAGAATCTAAAATAAAGCGGGTAAATGTACTCAAGGATCGAAGATTCTAGCCCTTGGAGTAATTGGGTTCCTATGCAATTTCTTATTATCGGACTATTTTTATTAACTCATATCGATCATGTTTTGCACAACGACTTGTTTGACTAGCCCTAACTAGCCTCTACAAAAGCAGATAACTAGTTAAGATTGAATTAGGCAAACAACCTAAGTATAATTAAAACCTTTAATGAAGCTCCAATTAACTAAATGCAATCAATCCTACAAAATTCTTAGCGGTTGTGAAGAATCAATCAACATTTGCACTAAACCCTAGGTTTCTATTGTGTGGTTAATTAACTAGAAAGCCCAACCTAATTAACCTAAGTTCTTTGAATCAACCCAAATCATACATTTTAGGATTCAAGGTTAGACTATAAACCCTAGCATACAAGACATGTTTGTTGCTTAGTGACTTAAGTTAGACAAAGGATTAAGACATCGCACAAGGCTAAAATCTCTAGCACACAACATACATTCAAAGGAAAGAACGTCATCAAAGAAATCAAACAGATTCAAAGGTACATAATTCAGGACATGAAATTAATTCAAAGGATCCTCAAAGTTATTACATAGGTTAACTCCCAAGAATAAGAACAATTTACCTCAACATCTTTATAGACAAAGGATGAGAAGGAAAAGAGTTTAAACCCATGGGATACAACCTAAAACAAATGTAAAAACTAACCCTAAGATGCCAAAAATATGAAAGGAGAAGAAGGAAAAGGAGCTCCACTTCAACTTCCATGAGATTCAACATGATAAACCCTAAAAATATGAAGAGACATATTTATAGCCGTGAGGGAGCACAGCTACGCTATGGTAAGGCGCAACTATGCTCCGGCTTTTTGCCGAGCGCGCACGAGGCACTATTTTTTTCGTGAAATTTCAGAGCGCCGTAGCGCTCCCTGTTTTTTTCTCTTGGCCTTTGAGCACCGAGTGCAGTGCATGGCAAGTGGTGCTGCATTTGGGTGTAGGGTTATTTCCTTCATTTTTCTCCTTTGAAGCCCCGCATGCCCGATTTCACTTTTGATAGCTCTAAATCAACCCTAAACGACACGTACGCTCCAAAATTCATGATATGCTTGAATTTCTACAATAATAGATATTAAACCATTTAAAACATAAAAAGCAAGCTAGATTAAAGATATAAAAATAGCTATTTTTGAGAGCTATCACACTTCTCTTGCTATGTTGCTTCCCGAGATACCACCCTTTCCCCTATTGACTCTACCACATCCTAAGTTGCTTCCACCACAGGCATTGAAGAAGTTTGGGATTAAGATCGAGCCCGAGGTGAAGGGCAAGCCTAATGGGAAGGGCAAGCCCAAGGTGAAAGTTGAACCTATGGTCGATTCAGACCTTGAGGTGAAGGACAAGCATGTGGATGTTGGGAGGAACTAGAGACAGACAGGTAGAAAGAGGAAACCGACACAACCGTGCACCTCTTCAATTGACATGACAAGGGTGATGGGGAAAAAGCAAAAATACATTCAGCTCAGTCAACATCGTCCCCTATGACCCGACATATGCTATTTCAGAGGACGTGACGAATGAGTTCATGGTCTAGTTGACCAACGTGGATATGGGTCCTCACTGGCCAGGTCATGAAGTTCTCTTTAGGAGGAATTGCACGATGAAGAAGTTGTTTTGGGAGCTAACACATGACATTTATTGGGTTGAGGACGATGTAAGTTAACATCCTGTATTTGTATGCTTGTTATTTACTATTTCTACTCATTGATTGGACTTGCAAATTACAGATTCTCGATTCTTTATTCATGTTTCTCCGGTAGAAGTTTATTAGCCAGCTGGAGATATGTGCTCATCAGTTCACGACATTTCCACATGGCATATTGGTGTGTATTATAGATGATTTAAAATTTAATGTACAATTTTGCATGATTGATATACATTTAACCTTTTGTTATCTGTTTTGTAGAGTCACTTGAACCTCCAAGGTTCAGATAGCTTATTCCATGCCATATATAAGAAATCAAGTGAAGAAGCTGCTAAATTACGGGAGAAAGAGCACACGTATCTCGATTATGTGCTCGGATTGGAAGTTAAACATCAACCTGGATGGGCAGATGTCGATTACATCTATAGCCCACTCAACTATAAGTAGCACTAGATTATGTTAGTGATAGACATGAACCTTAGGCGCATCCTTTTGTATGACTCACTCCTTAAGTACACCAAACCAAAGGATCTGGTATCATTCCTAAGGCCCTTATGCTTCATTCTCCCTTCACAGGCATAGTTCTCAAACTTATATGTGATAACGGGCAGAAATCCACGTTATTACAACGCAAAATTATAAAACAATGCAGGGTTGCGATGATAAAAATATACAATATTGTGTCCAAAAGCATTAAGTTCACAATATTGCAGTCGCATACGTCCATCGCATTAAAACAACTAACTTGTGTATTTTTGTGCAGAAAATGCGTTGACGCAAGGCGAAAATGCGATCCACAGAAACGTCCGAGCGCATTAAGAGATTGCATTGACGCAAGGCTATGTGATCAAATTGCGCTCACGAATATCCGCTCAAGAAGGTTGCCGCATAGAGCCGGCGCATCTGGGTGAAAAGCGTAATAAATCACGATGGGACAGAAAGCTGATAACGGTCGAGTCCAAATTAAGTTGACAAGCCATTAACGATCTACTGTAGCAAGCACACTCAACTTTTCGGTGACAAATATTCGGCGAATCAGATAGAGAATTAATGCCATCCCATTAGTGCAGTCATAAGAGAGAAGAAGTCTTTCACCCTGAAGCTCTATAAATACCGGAGGCCACCTTCAGTGAAGGAGTTCGTTCAGTTAGATAATTTTCCCTATAGATAGAAGTAGCCTTGTTCTTAGTTTTCTTTACTTAGAAGACGAAAGCGAATGAAGGTAGATTATACGGAGAGATCGTTTCGGTGAACCTGGAAGAGTGCTGGAAGTGTCGAAATCAGAGAGAGGGCTAACTCTTACAGAAGCAAGAGCATCGTTTGAGCAGACTAGAGATAACAGTGTAAAAGCCTTGGGAAGCAAGGAATTGCTACCAGGCTCTCTATCCTTGTTTTCCATTGTCATTTTGTACTATGAGCTTATTTATATAAATGGAAACTACATCTTTATATCTGTTCACTCTATGTACAATACGCATGAGTAGCTAAATCTGTCGAATGGGTTGAGAAGCACTTAGTTAGCATAATTGGGGATCTTCATTCTATGCGATTATCTTGTATTATATATGCGTCATTCGTCCATTAAAGATACTTGGGAGGGTAGTCTAAGGATAGAATCTAGGCTTGGAAAAGTCAGGTTAGAATCTAGGCTCAGGAGAGTCAGATTAGAACGCATAATCAAGAGATAGAAGCTTAGGAATAAGCTCTGTTTGCTATTAACGCATCGCATGCATCCTAGAGATAGGTTATGATTGTATGCAGTCACTTTGTCCTTATGTGCATCTTGCATCATCGCATAGGCAAGAAGTAGAGACTTAGGAATAAGTTCTATAGATACTATCGCATTCATCGCATGCATCCTAAGATTAGGAGCCATCGCATTTGCATTGGAAAATGATTTGCTGTCGCATGAATGTAGCATTATCGCATAGTTTGAACACATTCTTGGGAAACGCTAGCTAAAGAACTTCTCAACCTGTTTCGCTGCATACTCAGTGTATCTGTCGCATAATTACTTTTATCTCAAATCCGCCGCACACTTTTTATACTGTAAACAACAAACCAATTAACTCCTTGAATTATTTGTTACCACAAAGCGATCTCGAAATTATCACCGCATATTGTTTTCCTTAGTGCCTAAGTTCAACCCTAGGCTTACCAGGAAACTCAGTAGGATTTATACTTGGGTCCTGCTAAGAAAACTTGTTTGCACAACGCATTTTTCCATCAACGCAACCCTTACCATTATTTCACCACATAAAATAATGCATCAATATGCTGCAAAGCACGACCTTGTACCTAGTCCTTGGAAGTTGAATCGTGTCAATACGCTCCTACAGGGGTCAAATACACTGGACTGTGAGATATTCTATCTCAAATTCTTTGAATACTTGGTGACCAGGTCGAATATGGAGAGTTGTAGGTCGATCAGTTCTTTTATTAGATCTTTCTATGTAAATTTTGACATTATTTGTAAATGTATGAACTTGTGAATTTTATACGAACAAATTGTGTTTATCTAATTTTGTATATTTCCATATTATAAGGTTCAAGCAACTATATGTATATTTCTGTATTAAACAACTGTACGATTAACACACATTGTGTATCGAGTATGCATGATTTTAGGTTGCAATATGCTGCCATGTATCAAGTAACATGCATCGAGTATCGAGTAATCTGTATTACATCGAGTATAGTTTAACCGAAAAAGGTTTTTGGATAGGTCCGCTTTGTAGATTTTACAAGTGTTATAAAGTGCTACAAATGGTCTGTTCTTGATCATTCATGTGGAGACATGTGAGCGGGGATATCCTATACATAGGAGTTTGTATAAGATCGGACCATAAAATTTTTAGTCTCGTTATATAACACCATTCATGATAGAGACTTTCATTTCACTAGGATAACCATAGGTAACATGACCTTAATCCTGAGTGAGTTGGGAACTCTTGCCTATGAGGGTGGTCCTTTGATTTGCATGGGTGCGAGTGGCCAGATCGCTGACTTAAACCTACCACTTTGGGAATTTGTCTGATTGGGGAGTTGGAAACTCAACTACATAAGACGAAATCCACTCCTTCCTCAAAGCAGGGGTAAGTAGATAGATTGCTCCCTTAATGGCCGATTCCGGGGTTTGAACAATGTGGTGCCACATCTTTTCATGGCCCGAGAAGTGTTCACTCATAGTAGAACTATGATGTATTATTCATTAGAGGAATCAGTGGTACTTGGAGTTAGATGTAACTACAGAGGAAAATGGTAAATTGGCCCAACTGTACTTACAAGCGATTTGTGAAGGGTCATCGTACTGTTGATTGGTTATATCGAATGGACACAGAAAAATATCTATAGTGCAAAGAGTGCAGCTGTCGGTCTTTAATGGAGTGCCCGACAGTTAACGGATGGTAGATATCCTGATAAAGAGTTTAGTCAGTTATTCACGTACCATTGGAGCTTCAAGCTACAGGTCCATAAGGTCCCCTTGGTAGTTCAATGAATTCAAGTTGAGAATCAGTTTTTGGGTTAGTTTGAAGTGTTCAAATTAACAAGAGGGAATTTGAAATATATGATATAATTAAATTATTTCAATTATATGTGATATAATTGATTTGATGTATTAGATACATTGATTGGAGGAATAAATATAAATATGATTTATATTAAATAAAGGAGAAAAGAACTATGGTTTAAATATTACATATGATGTGATATTAAAATTATAGATTATAAATATAATATGATAAATTAGTTATTATATTTATTTATAATAAAAACAATTATTAGATAATTGTTGGTTGGCTATTTCTCCTTTAACTGTGTTGCAAGTAGGAAGTTTTGTTTCAGTTTTAATAATTGAAGAATAAAAGTGAAAAAGGTTTTCATTTTTGATAATCGAAAGATTAGGTGAATCAAATTCGATCGAGAGAAAACAAGAGCTATACGATAGCCGTTGAGAGAGTGAACGACGAACAAGTTTACTCGACAACAGCTTTGTTTACTAGATCGAGTACCCACTGTCTATATGATAGACTTAAGTCTTTCTCCAACTTACTTGATCGTTTAACTCAATCGTATGCATCCTTCTTCCCTCTACCAAATTCACACAAAGCCCACATCTCCTGGATTCTCACATCGAGAATACCAAGGCAACCGAGTGGTAGTGTCGAGTGTTTCTGTTCGAGGGTCGAGAATCGAGTTTTACTTGATTAGGTTCGAGGATCTGATAGTTAGAGAAATCACTGGTTGTTTGTCGCATTCGTGCTCATGATCGAGTTTGCTAGGACGCATGACTGGTGTAGATCGAGGGAATACTTGAAGAAGAGTTATTCAAAGGTATGATACTTGATTACCTTTTTTTTAATTGAAAAATATGCTGTAATTTACTCGACGATGCCTAACTGTGGTTGTATGTTTGTAAATGCTTTATTCTTTCAAAATGGGTTTGGAACAATCTTGGTTCCACGCAATGGTTCTCTTGAATAAGAGTTCCTTCAACTGGTATCAGAGCCAGGTTGTTCCGATATTCCAAATCCATTGATGTATTGAATTGCATTTACATTCTTAGTGGGTTTTATGCATGTCTACATCATGTTTAAGTGTTAGATGTTTTTGTGGATGTGAATTAATGGTGTTTCTGAGATGATTGCCTCTGTTTACTGCTTTCTTTTACATTTCAAAGTTATTTTGTAAAGGCTCCCATGTTTTTGGGCATATTAAATTGCTATCAAGTCTGTATTCAAAGTGTTTGAGTCTGTAAGAGTCGCTCGTGATGAAGCTTCAAGGCATGGAGATGCAGTTTACTTCAAGGAAGAAGAAGACCAAAGGTTGGTTAGATCGTGTAGCCTAGATTAAAGAATCGTTTAGATTTGGCTAAACGATCGAGTAGAAAAGTTCTAACTCGATCGTGTAGCATTTACTAAATGATCGTATGGCTGATGCTAAACGAATGAGTAAAGTATGAGATACTCGATGCATGGCAAGGCACGCACACTAAACGATCGAGTAGGCCAACATGCTTCATAGCATAGTCACTGGCTGCTCTATCACTCGGTAAGTGTTACTTGACGCCTGCTCCTCGATCATCTAGATGATCATGCTTCATTGCATAGTTTTGTCCGCTCGATCGTTTAGATAGTTGTTATATTCGGTGCGTTGCACGATCGAGTGGCCTTCATGCTTCATCACATAGTTAATGGCACTCGATCCATGCTACATGATCGTGGCTACTCGACCAACGTTACTTGACGATCACAAGGAAAAGCTACACGATCTGGGAGTGAGGCTTTGCCCGGGTGGTTCAAAACCCGATTCGCCTGTTTGAACCAGTTTACTCGATAGTTTATGTAATAGATAGATTTAATTTCCAGTTTTTGAGGCATATCATACCGGTCCATTAATTTTGATGAATGTACATGAGATGTATGTTTAAATTATATGTCATAAAGTATGCCATATAGTTTTAAATCTCACCATAGCTTATGCATTTATTCATGCATCATCTTTATATTATAAGAGTTATAATATAGTAGCTTGCATGATTAAATTACTTTAAGAGCATGCTCATGCATCATATAATATAAGAGTTAGTTACAATATATGCATGCATTAAGCATATCCTGTATCATCTTTATATTATAAATGTTATAGTATAAGGGTGTATGAAAGCATGCATGCTTAGTTCATTACAATTTATATAAGAGTTATATATAGTAATGAATGGACATTGCATGAAGCATGACACATAGATTAATTTATAAGAGTTATAAATACCTAGTCTAGCTTAGCAATGTGGATGGTTTTAGTTGTTTCCTTTTTATAAGAGTTATAATGGAAATCAATAAGAATGACATGCATGCAAACATAGGTTGAATCATGTTTTAAAAGAGTTTTAAAATTTGATTGAGATAGACCTAAGATCACCATTCTAATGAGATTAGAAACCTAAGTTTAATATTTTAATCAATTTAATAGGATTAAATTGACTAATAAAAGATTAAATATGTACCAAATCTATCTATAAGGGACCTTTTGTCTAAGGTGGGTTCTGTCTAGGCTAGGGTATTAAAATTGACGGAAATGGAACACCCCCTACCTGGGAACCTACCTAGAAAGGTGAATTAGATAGATTTGTTACATGCATGCAAATTTGATGTAGTCTCTTAAAGTGTTTAATGGGACTTCATTCGAACTTGTTTAATTATCAAAAGCACGAGTTATTTTTGAAAAAATTAGACTCACACTTAGATAAAATCAGTAGCCGGATTGTCTAAGTTAATGAATCCCTAGGTAGAACATTCAGTGGGAGTACTTGGGGTATATGATACTTCATTTAAACCTCTACACATTTCTCCCTAAAGTTCACACCGTGAGATCTATCCTCGGCCTCGAGGTACCCTGGGAGTGTCTCCCTAAAGGATGGTGTTTGGATAGGTCAATACCAAGGTGAATGAAGAGAATGTTCATAGTAAGTGTGAGTGGGACGTGTGACAACATATCCCACGATCTCTCTCATTAGGTTGGATAACATTTTGTGCATCGCCTCGAGGCACCCTGGGAGTATCCCCCTAAAGGATGGAAGTTTTGCACGACTTTTTATCTGATCTCCTGAAAAGGATAAGGTCGTTTTAGTCTCTTGTCCTAATCTGCTTTTTCCCTATGGTGGGCGCATTAGGGCGGGACTCTAGGCCCTAAAATGAGGGGTTACACTTATGCAGAATTGTTAAAGGTTAACATATTTTAGACCGAAAAATGGTGACTGTTAGAGTCAGTTACAAGAGTTGTTTTTGTCTAATGGTTGAGAATGTCTCATCCCAGTGAAGGGGCACCTGATCACTCCACCGGTGACTTTTATCCTGCCTCACTAGGGCATCATTGCAAAATAGTTGTCATTTCACTTAGGGTACATTAGAACCATTTTGCTAAAACCTAAAATTGGTATTAAAAGTGGTAGTGCAAATAGACTTATTAAGTTTGTTCATGTTTTTCAGCAACTTTAAAAATGACAACCACTATTTTAGCTATATTATTTGCCGATAAATTGAATGGCAAAAACTACGCTAGTTGGAAAACACAGTTAATAAAATTCTAATCATCGATGACCTATGGTTCGTCTTTAAGGAGAAGTGTCGTTCTATTCCAACTCAAACCATCACTCGAACTGTTCGAGAGGCATATGAGAAATGGACACGGACGAACGAAAAGGCTCGAGCTTACATCTTGGCTAGTCTGAATAACGTCTTGGCCAAGAAGCATGAGCCCATGGTCTCTGTGCATGAGATCATGGTGTCCCTGAGGGGAATGTTCGGACAACCGTCTGGGCAGCTCAAGCATGAAGCTCTTAAGTGCATCTTCAACTCCAAAATGGAGGAGGGTACATCTGTTTGAGAACATGTTCTAAACATGATGGTCCACTTCAATGTGGCAGAGATGAATGGGGCCCACATCGATAAGGGTAGCTAGGTTAGCATAATTCTGCAAATGTTGCCAGAAAGCTTCCTACATTTTGTCGGAAATGCTAGGTTGAACAAAGTTGATTATTCCCTTACAACTCTCTTCAACGAGTTGCAGACATTCCAATCCTTGCTGAAAAGCTAGGAGGAGAAGGTTGGTGAGGCAAATGTTGCTTCATCATCTATGAAGTTCCATCGGGGTTCGACCTCAGGAACTAAGTCTGTATCTTCTACCTCCAACACTAACAAGTAGAAGAAAAAGAAGGGTAGTAAGGGGAAGGGGAAGGCACCGGCTAACCCATAACTTGCGGCACATTGGGTAGGCGACTAGCGCTGGTTGAAAAAGGAAAATGTTTCTATTGCAACCAGGATGGGCATTGGAAGCAGAACTGTCCTTGCTGGTTAAAGGAGAAGAAGAAGGCTAAGGCCAAGGCTAAACAAGGTAAATATGATCTACTGGTTTTGGAAACTTGTTTAGTGGAGAATGATGATTCTGCTTGGATTATAGACTCTGGGGCCACTAATCATGTTTTTTCTTCTTTTTAGTGGATTAGATCCTGGCGACAACTTGAGGCTGGTGAGATGACGATGCAGGTAGGCACAGAGCACGTCGTCTCAACTGTGGCAGTGGAAGGACTCCAATTGACTTGACAGAATAGGTTTATTATTTTGAATGATGTATATGTTGTTCCCGAGTTAAAGAGGAACTTAATTTCTGTAAAGTACTTGATTGAATGTAAATATACTCTTAACTTTTTGGTGAATAAAGTGTTTATTCTGAAAGATGGTGTTGAGATATGTTCAACAACACTGGAACATAATTTGTATGTTTTAAGGTCGTTAGCAACAAATTCCCTCCATAATATAGAGATGTTTAAAATTGCCGTAACTCAAAATAATACTTAAGGTTTCTCTTAAGGAAAATGCCCAACTTTGACACCTTTGATTAGGGCACATCAATCTCAATAGGATTGAGAGGTTGGTAAAGAATGGACTTCTAAGCGAGTTTGAGGAAAATTCTTTACCTGTGTATGAGTCATGCCTTGTAGGTAAGATGACTAAAAAACCTTTACTGGAAAAGGTTATCAAGTCAAAGAGCCTCTAGAGTTAGTGCATTTAGACCTTTGTGGGCTGATGAATGTTCGAGCCAGAGAAGGCTACGAGTGTTTCATCACTTTTACTGATGATTATTCGAGGTATGGGTATTTTTATTTGATGCAATGTAAGTCAAAATCTAGTTCAAAGAGTTCAAGACTAAAGTTGAAAACGCATTGTATAAATAGATTAAAACACTTCGATCGGATTAGGGTGGAGAGTTTTTGAATTATGAGTTTCAGAACTATATGATAGAACATGGAATCATTTCCCAACTCTTAGCACCTGGTATACCTCAACAGAATGGTGTATCGAAGAGGTGAAATAGAACCCTGTTGGATATGGTTTGGTCGATGATGAGTTATACTTCCTTACCAGACTTGTTTTGGGGTTTTGCAGTGGAGACTGCAACTTATATCTTCAACTGTGTTCCCTTCAAGAGTGTTACCAGAACACCTTTGGAGTTGTGCAATGGGCGTAAAGCTATTTTGCGTCACTTCCGCATCTAGGGTTGCCCAAGCACATGTTTTTTAGGCTAATCCTAAGAAACTGGAACCACGTTCGAGGTTGTGCCTATTTGTACGCTACCCCAAAGGGACACGAGGGGGTTACTGTTATGATCCTAAGGAAAACAAAGTATTTGTGTCGACAAATGCTACCTTCCTTGAGGAGGATCATATAAAGGAGCACAGTCCACGTAGTAAAATCGTGTTGCGAGAACTTTCCAATGAAACTACTGAAACTTTAACAAGAGTTGTTGAAGGGCCTGCTACATCAACAAGAGTTATTGATGGAAGTTGAGTAACCTGCATCGAGTATTTAGTAACTTGCATCGAGTGTGGTTTAACTGAAAAAGGTTTTCAAATACGACCTTTCAATCAGAATTCTAGCACTACTTGGAGCTGATTACAATTTGGAGGTGGAACTAGGTGACAAAGCACCCAAGAAATGGTTAGTGGATTTTCCCCAAAAATTAGAAAAATCCACTAACCCTAAAATCAATTTCAATTTTAAAACTAAAATTGATTTTATAATTAAATAAAACTATTTTATTTAATCATTAGTTTTATATAATTAATTCAAAAATAATAATTAATAAAACTAATTTCAAATTTTTTTAATTAAACCTTTTAATTAAAACTTATTAATTTAATATCTTAATATTAAATTAATGTAATACCAATTCCACTAATATGATTCAATTTCATATTTAAATCATAATTTAAATAATTGATTCTCCAATTTCGTTTAATTTCAACTAAATTAAATGTTTTATAATTGTATCAAATACAATAAATTGAAAAACCTAATAATCGATAATCGAATTTGAACATTTCAAATTTATAACCCTAATTCCAAAATCTATCCAATTCAATACTCAATTTGCTATTCCAATTTATGAGCCAGTAGAGGGACCTGAGGGACCTACAGATCATGAGCTCTGTTATTAATTCGTTAAACTCTTTAATTGAATTAATTACTATTCGTTAACTATCAAGACAAACCACTATAGCTCGATAGTTGCACTCTCCTCACTGTAGATATATTTATGTCCATGTAAACCATAATAAGTAAGTTGATCCTTCACAGGTCTTTCGTAATTACAGTTGAGTCAAAATTACCGTTTTACCCCTATAAATATATCTTGTTCCTTAAGTACCCACTGACCCTCTAATGAACAATTTGATTCATAATACCACTTATGAATCATGTCCCTCTCTATCATGGAAGGTGGGGCCCCGATTGTTCAAGACCTAGAACCAACACTTAAGAGAATAAGCCATCTACTAACCCTAAAATGGGTAGGAGTGAATTCCATCTGGCAGGGCTATGTCCCTAGCTATTCATTCGATCTTATCCCCAAAATGGAAGGCTTATTGAGCAGTACTGTTGGACTACCCTCACCCATGCAGATCAAAGGATAATCCTGAATAAACAGGAGTTCATAGCTAGCTCAAGATTAAGATCGAGTTATCCTAGGTTACTTTAATATGAAATAGTCAATTTTAACGGTAAACGGTCGTTATAAAGAAAAATGACTATTTTGTGGTCCAGTCTATATGCAAACTCATTGCATAGATACCCCCACTCACATGTCTCTACATGAATGATCTAAAGATCACTTCATTTGTATTACTTATATAAAATGAGCCGCATCCAATAGTGTTACTAGGATGAGGTACCCAATTTCATCCATATACTTATAGACCATTTAGGCTATATACTATTAACTTGATCCTGTTTATGTCATCACATAAAGTTAAAGTATTCATACTATAGCCAAGGATATGTTTATTTGATTTTCATAATAGAATGCAAAATCAACAACTTTATTGAACAAGATATTTAATAATATTTTATTGATAAAAAGAATGTTTAACACAAAATTTACGAACTATGAGTTCTAGGACATTCCCAACAATCTCCCACTTAGACTAAACCTTTAGTGAGAATAAATATATACAATACAATGTCGAGAAACATAGAAAAAATTACAATAAACTAGGGCATCACTAATACCATAAATATTCTCCCACTTGCCTTAGATTATGTTGCTCGGAGTTCTAGTCCAACCAGGTGGCCCTCAAACATTTTAGTCGAGAGGGCCTTCATAAATGGATCAGCAAGATTGTCTTCAGAGGCTATCTTCGTGACGATCACGTCTCCTCGGTGTATTATCTCTCTGATGAGATGATACTTTCTTTTAATATGCTTTCCACGATTGTGACTCCTTGGTTCTTTTGAGTTGGCAACAACACTAGTATTGTCATAATACAGTGTGATAGATAGGTGCATATTTGGAACTGCTTCCAAGTCAGCCAATAATTTACGTAGCCGTATTGCTTCTTTAGCGGCTTCACATGCGGCTACATATTCTGCTTCCAGTGGAGTTAGAGATACAACTTTGCTTAATGCTTCTCCAAACTATAGCTCCTCCATTGAGAGTGAAAACTAATTTTGAAGTAGATTTCCTGGAATCCACATCAGTCTGAAAATCAGAATCAATGTATCCAGTAAGGATTAAATCCTTAGGTCCATGCACAAGCATATAGTCCCTCATTCTCCTTAGATACTTGAGATGGTTTTGACAACAGTTCAATGACTGTGTCCTAGATTGGACTGGAACATGGTGACGATTCCAACTGCAAAGAATATGTTAGGACATGTACATAGCATTGTGTACATCAAACTCCCAACTACAGATGCATATGGAATTCTTGTCATTTCTTCAACATCTTGAGGTGTGTTAGGACACTGTTCCTTTGACAAATGAATTCTATGTCTAAAAGGTAACATACCTTTTTTTTTTGAATTTTGCTTATTATATCTTGACAACATCTTGTCAATATAAGATGCCTGAGATAGTGCTACGGTCCTATTCTTTCGATTCCAAAAGATCTGTATTCCTAGAACGTATTGAACATCACCCATAAAAAACTAAGAATGCTACAGTCTTGTTGACTATTTTCTAGTATACACAAGGTTCGTCAATATTCTGTTCAAAGCCATAAGACTTGATCAAAGTATCAAATCTTATATTCCAGGATCTTGATGCTTGTTTTAACCCATAAATGGATTGTTTAAGCTTACAGACTTTCGGTTCCTGTCCTTGTTCGATGAACCCTTCTGGTTGAGACATAAAAATACTTTCATCAAGATGGCCATCCATAAAAGCTGTCTTAACATCCATTTCCCATATTTCATAGTCATAATATGTGGCAATCGATAGAAGTATTCTAATTGATTTTATCATGGCAATAGGAGAAAATGTTTCTTCATAATCAATCCCTTCTCTTTGGGTAAAACCTTTTGCCATGAGTCTGGCTTTGTAGGCTTGTACCTTGCTAGTTTGGTCTCGTTTTCTTTTGTAGATCCATTTGCAACCTATAGGTTTAATCCCATGTGGTTGATCTAGAAGTTCCCAGACAAAGTTGAAGTACATAGACTCCATTTCAACGTCCATGACTTTTATCCACTGTTCCCTGTCAACATCTTCTATTGCCTTTTTAAAGGTTAATGGATCATCTAATCCATCAACATGTATGATGTTTTGAGATTCAGTTAAACCCATATAGTGTTCAGGTTGTTGAACAACCCTTCCACTACATCGAGGCATACTCAACTCTTTAGACGAACGTGACGAGACAACAACAGTTGTTAATGGACCAGCTTGATCAACAACTCTTATTGATTTTTTGGTAACATCTTTGGTCATTTATTGTAATATTAGTTTACTGTGAGGTAGATGATTCTTAATATGATCTTCTTCCAAGAATGTAGCATTTGTCGATATAAACACTTTATCTTCTTGGGGATCAAAGAATAATCCTCCTTTTGTTTCTTTAAGGTATCCTATAAAGAGGCATAATTTCAAACGTGTTTCCAATTTCTTAGGATTTTGTACCAACACATGTGCTGGACAACCCCAGATACGAAAATGACATAAACTAGTTTTGCGTCATTTTCATAATTCATACGATGATTCTGAAATACTTTTTGAAGGAATAACGTTTAGAATATATACTGCAGTTTGTACTGCATAGCCCTAAAAGGATTGAGGTAACTGGGCAGAACTCATCATGGATCGAACCATGTCTAACAAGGTTCGATTTCTCCTTTCTGTAACACCGTTTTGTTGTAGTGTTCCAGGTTCTGGGAGCTGGGATTAAAATCCATGATCTACTAGATAGTTTTGGAATTGTAAATCCATATACTCACCACCTCGATAAGATCAAAGTGTTTTAATTCTTTTGCTTAACAAATTTTCTGTCTTGGTCTTAAATTCTTTGAACTTTTCAAGAGTTTCAGACTTATGACTTATTAAGTAAATATAGCCATATCTCTAATAATCATCAATAAAACTAACGAAATACTGATAGCCTCCACGTGCTTTTACACTCATGGGACCACATAGGTCTGAATGTATAAGTTCGAGAGGCTCTTTGGCACGAAGACCTTTTCCAGAAAATGATCTTTTTGTCATTTTTCCCTCAAGACATGATTCACATGGAGGTATAGAATTATCTTCTAACTTACTTAGATGATTCGTTTTTTAACCAATCTCTCAATCTTGTTGAGATTTATGTGACCAAGTTTGAGGTGCCAAAGATAGGTATTAAGAAGAAATTTTCCATTTTTTATTTTGAGTCTCAGTTGTTTTAACATCTCTATATTCAGAATGGGCTTTGCTTCAGTTGGTTTTAATATGTACAAGTTATTTTCGAGTTTTGCAGAAAAATACGACACCTCTTGGAAAACAAAACACTTCATTGATTCAAAGATATATTCTGTACATATTTTCTAGCAGACAGGAAATGGAGATTAAGTTTCTTTTCATCTTAAATACATAATAAAAACATGCTTAATAAGGATGAAAGATTCTCCAAAAAATAGCTTGACATCTCCCACTGCATGAGCTGAAATGACTTCACCCGTTCCCACCTTGAAAGTCATTTCCTGTTCAGAAAGTTGTCTTCAAGAACTAGTTTCCTATAGAAAAGTGCAAACATGATTAGCGGCGCCTGAATCTAATATCCAGGTTAGGTGAGTATTCTCCACTAGACATGTTTCAACTACTAGTAAATCTGATTTACCTTGTTTCGCCTTTTCCGCTTTATTTTCCACCAAATACTTTGGATAGTTACACTTTCAGTGCCCATCCTCTTCGCAATGGAAACATTTTCCTTTGGGAGGCTTGTTTTTGTTTTTATTTTTCTTAGCAGTAGTTTTCTTATTCTCTTTACCCTTCTTCTTTATTTGTACAGATTTATCTTTCAAAGAAGAGGGAATAGACTTCTTGTTATCAGTGGGTCTTGTTCTAGATGTCGACCCCTTAAAAAGCTTCTTAGATTGAGAAATAACATTTACTTCTTTTTCTTTAAGCTTCATCATCGACTGATATGTCTGTAACTCGTTCAATAACGTAGTCAAATTATAAGTAATTTTGTTCATAACAGTAGTGGTTCTGAAAGGCAGATAACTCTTTGGGAGAGATTCTAATATCATACTGACTTGACTTATCTCATCTATCACCGCCCCATGAGCCTCAACAATATTAAAATGGACCATCATATTGAGAAAATGTTCTCTAACGGGACCCATCTTTCATACGAGTATTGTAAACATACTTAATGGCTTCATGTCGTACAGAGGATGATGGTTGCCTGAACATCTCCTGGAGCGACGCCATTATCTCATGGGCGGTGGGCATTATCTCATGTTTCTTATTAAGTACATTGGATATACTTGCTAAGATGTAGGCTCGATCTTTTTCGTTAGCCCTAATCCACCGATCATAGATGTCCCGAACATTTCGGTTTGTTGTTGTACTAGGAACCAGAGGACATTTTGTTGGGGTTTGTATGCTAAAGTCTCGTGTCTAGTAGTTTGTAAACAACTTTGTATGAACACTTGTGATATATAATATAAATGATATTTACTTCACTACTTAACTTTGCACATTTAGATTTTACCACAAACCAATAAATTTAATATCCCTGGTTATCTATATGTAACTTAAGTATGTATATGGTGACATAAAAGTGGATCATGTCTTGAGTGATAACCTAAAATGGTCTGAAGTATATGGATATAGAAGGGAAACCTTATCCTAGTAACACTACAGATGCGGCCCGCTTTGTGGAATGGTCACATGTGTTGTGACTTGTCACAGATGGTCAATCCTGATCATTCGTCTAGGGGACATGCGGGTGGGGGCGTCCTATACAAAGAGTTTGTATAATACCTGACCAGAAGTGCTAACGTCTCGTTATATAACACCGTTCATAACTGAGACTTCACTTCACTTCACTAGAATGACCATAGGTAACATGACCTCAATCCTGAGTGAGTTGAGAACTCCTGCCATTGAGGGCGGTCCTTTGATTTGCATAGGTGCGAGTGGCCAGAACGCTGACTCAAACCTACCATTTTGGGGATTCGTTTGATTTGGGAGTTAGGAACTCAGCTTCAAAAGATGGAATTCACTCCTTCCCTGAGGCAGGGGTAAGTAGATAGATAGCTCCCTTAAGGGCTGATTCCAAGGCTTGAACGATGTGGCGCCACACACCTTTTCATGGCTCGAGAGGTGCTAGCACATAGTAGGACGATGTTGTATTGTTCATTAGAGGGATCAGTGGTACTTAGGGAGGAAGATGTAATTACAGGGGCAAAACGGTAAATTGGCCTGCTGTAATTATGAGTATCTGTGAAGGGTCATCACACTGATGATTGGTTATATCCAATGGATATAGAAATATATCTATAGCAAGAAGAGCTCAACTGTCAGTCTTTAGTGGAATGACTGGCAGTTAACGGATGGTGGATATAGTGACTAAAGAGTTTAGTCAGCTATTCACGTACCATTGGAGCTTCAATCCATAGGTCCATAAGATCATCTTGGTAGCTTGGATACAAGTTGAGAGTCAGTTTTTGGGTCAATTTGAAATGTTCAAATTGACAAGAGGGAGTTCACTTATATATGATATAATTGAACGAGTTAATTAAATATGATACAGTTAACTTTATGTATGAGATACATCAATTTGGAGGAAATTGGATATAAAATTATTTATATCTAGTAGAGGAAAAATATTATAATTAATATATGATATTAATTTATAAGTTATGAATGTGATAAAATCACATTCATTGGACGATCATAAAGGAAATGGGAAGGCGCCTCTTCGTTCTAAATAACGTATGAGTGCATTATAAATAGCAGACGGTGTGTTATCTCGGTGTGCGTGGGTATTGTGAAAAAGATAGTGTCATCGTTTAAAAAATCAGTGCCTATACGATAGGGACTGCACGATCGCTTACATATACGATATTGTTAAGCGATCGCATACCGATTACACCATCGCGCGCTAATATCTAAACGATCGTTTACCTTTTTCCTAAGCGATCGTTTAGCTCCCGGTATTTACTAAACGTTCGTATAGACGATCGCTTAGTTTTTCCTTCGCGATCGTTCGAACGATCGCTCACCCTTTTCCTACACGATTGTTTATCTTTTCCTACACGATTGTTTAGACGATCGCTTCTTTTACTACACGATCGTATACTTCACCTAAACGATTAAGCATCCTGTCTATGCGATAGATAACCTTTTCTCCCACTTGCTTGATCGTTGTGTATAGTCTCTTCCTCCTTCCCTCTACCAAATCCGAACAAAGCCCACACTTTGGATTCTCACTCCAAGAATACCGAGGGCTCTAAGTGGTGTTGTCTTCTCCGTTTCCTTCTGTCCGAGTGGTGACTGTTTGAGGTAGACGGTTGGGCTTCAAACTCGCTGTGAAGAAGAAATCTTCAACTGGTATGATTTCTTGATCCCTTTAGCATTATGAAAGTATGTTTGAATGTATATGCGGTAATTCGTTCACAATGAATTGGAAAGATCCGCTTCCACTCGTAGATACTCTTGAATAAGAGTTCCTTCACATTCCTTCATCGACACAAACCTCAAATCATCCACAACTAATATCGTATTGATGTTGGATTTCCAGTTTGAATCCTTCACCATTAAATTTATCGGAAGCTAGCAGTTGTATAATTGAATTTGACATTACTTAAAAAATTAAACAAATTCTATTAAATTTTATGCATCTAAATCCAAATTTAGAAAAATAATAAAGCATCCATAAATCTTTATTTATTTGCAACGATACTTTAGTGATTTAGAATAGTTGCTACCGTGGGGCAGTTAACAATTCCTTCACTGAAGTAAGACAGTTCTTGACCAAATACTATACCAGAATAACTCTTTATTCCTATAGTTCTTTTGCTTCACGATGAATTTTTTGAATTTCCTCAAGACTTACAAATACCTGAGGTCTAGTACAGTCGTACTCTGAGAGAAGAAATTGAACATCAACATCGTCCATTAAGCATACTAGAAGAGAGAATCAATACCCATCTTATATGTCACCCTCATTATAATCTTGAACTTTGTCGAACTAACTTGCATGATCTTCTATATTGGATTTACCAGCTCATTATACGTCAATGTGCTCGGAACTAGCAAACCCTTCAAACGGCCTCCAGTATTGCGTTCTTCTGTGTTGTGCCATGTACCACCATAACGTATGAATAGATACTTTTCCATCATTCAAGAAAAACAATACAAAAAGTGAGCAGTTGGGAAAATATGTTACTATTAAATACTCGCTATACTCGTTCCTTGCTACACGATACTTGATGCTCGTCACTTGATACTCAATACTCTTAACTTAATGCTTACTGTTTCATAGCTTTCTCTCCACTCATCCTTGCTCCACTGGGAGCTACTCGCATGTCTCAATGAACACTCACAAACTCACACTCATTCATTCTTTTTGCTACGTTCATATGTCTCACAATGTCGGAAAAGTAAAAAATTGTGAGCAAGAAATAAGAAACAAAACTAGCACATTTACTTACTTGATGTGTGAGACAAGATAGTGAAATGATTTGAATGCCTTTGTAACTTGATTTCTATCAACAGGATCGGGTTTTGAAAAGTGGGTTTTTTTGGAGGGAAAGTGAGCTCGAATTTCTATTTTGTGTTTAAGTTCTATTTGTTCTTAGTTAATTAAAAAAAATACTTCACATTTCAAGAAATTGATTTGAAAGAATCGTGAGAATTGTTAGAAAATTCCTTAATTTGTGTATATTCGTACATGAGCATTAACTACAGAGTAGGTCTTCGACGACACGGGTAATGTTGGATTTTATGTCCTAAAACTCGTAGTTTGTAAATTAATCAACATATTCTATTTTGTTTTTTCGATAAAATTGTTATTGAAATTGTAATCTTGAATCCAATAAACTAAGGTCCTAAGGCTATTTAATGTAGTTTGAACTTTATGTAGTGACATAAATGTGGATCAAGTTCAAATATATAGCCAAAAAGGTCTATAGTATATGAATGAGGTTGGGTGCCTTATTCTGGGGACACTATAGATGCAACCCATTTTGTAGTTAGTACAAACGATGTGATCCTAAATCGTTCATGTGGAGACATGAAAATGGTGGCATTCTATGTAAAGAGTTTACATAAGATTGAACCATGAAATAGTCACTTTTTACGTTCTAAATACCGTTTTATGTATAAAATTGACTATTTCGTTAATTGATGAACTAAGTAACTTAATCTTAATCTTGAGCTAACTATGAACTCCTGTTCACTCGGAATTATCCTTAGATCTGGATAGGTAAGGGCAGTTCATTATCGCTGGCCCAATAAGCCTCCCATTTCAGGGGTAAGATCAAGTGGATAGCTGGAAACATAGGGTGCAAGATAAAATTCACTCCTACTCGTTATAGGGATAGTAGATAGGCTGTTCCCTTTAGTACTGAATCCACGTCTTGAACAAGGGGACCCACCCTCTCCTTGGCCCGAGAGGGGTTCGGTTTATAAATTGGACCTTAAACCAATTGTTCATTAGAGGATCAGTGGAACTTAAGGAACAAAATGTAGTCTTGGGGGTAAAACGGTTTTTATGACCCAACCGAGATTACGAACAACCTGTGAAGGATTAATCTACTAATCATGGTTATATCATATGGACACAAATATATCTATTTTGAGGGGAATGCAACTACGGGACTATAGTGGAATGACCCGTTAGTTAA
The DNA here is from genome assembly GCF_009727055.1 of Benincasa hispida. Classification (NCBI taxonomy): domain Eukaryota; kingdom Viridiplantae; phylum Streptophyta; class Magnoliopsida; order Cucurbitales; family Cucurbitaceae; genus Benincasa; species Benincasa hispida. The sequence continues at coordinate 29,675,467 of NC_052354.1, forward strand.
CGAATATTGATTAGCTTCGTCTAAAAGAGTTTTAGCCAGCTAATCTCGGATCGTTGGAACCCATGATCTATAGGTCCATTAGGTTCCCCTACTAGCTCATATGGAATAAACTTAGAACAGTATGATAGAATAATTCGAATTGTTTGAATTAGGTGAAGAGAGAGAAACCGACAAGTATATGTGATATAGTGGTCAGTTTTTCAGTTTAAGAGATACAACTTCAATATTTAAATGTGATTTTAAATATCAAGAATATGAATACGTTCATATTCGGAAGCTCGGAAAAAATGGAAATGGTCAAAGATGAAAAAAGTCCAAGAGGTTACTTTTTGACTTTTGAAAAGTCAACTTTGAACCGACCTTATATTCAAATGTGATATTGAATTTCGAGAAAAATGAATGTGGATTCATGCTCGGGAGGTTCAAAATTAGTCCACACGGAAAAATCAATAAAAAGTCAAATTATTGACTTTTTGGTCAAAGTTTGACTTTGACAAAATGACTATTTTGCCCTTTGACTAAAGTTAGTGGGAAAATCCAAACTTTTGTTGGATAATTCCACTAACAAAATAGTGGGCTAGGTGTTGGCTTATAGTGGAGACATTAAGCCCACTTGGATAGTGGATTCTAGGTGTTGGGTTTTTATGAAGTTGTTTCATAAAATTTTGCATGGCCCTTTTCTATAAATATGGGCTTTTGAATTTGGATTAAAAACTTTTGCCATTTTTTGCCAAATCAGTTTTCAAAATTGGGCTGTGAAAAAAAGAAAACCCAAACCAAAAGAAATTCCATTTCTTTTCCATCTCATTCTCTCTCTCGGGTTTCTTTATCCATCGGTTCCCACAACTCGGTTTTGAGTCCAGAGGATAGTAGGTCAGCTCTAGTGGTGGTTCGAAAGAGTTCGGATCGAGATTCAGCGAGGAAAAGCGAGTTTCGATAGCTTCAAAAGTAAGGTTTCAAATAACCCTAGTTTTAACGTGCATGCTATTTTCCTTTTAATTAAAAGCAATTAAAGTGTAATTAGGTCCTTTTTCTGCTGCGTATGTCTCGTGTTCCATCATGTGGTATCAAAGCATGCTTTAATTACTTTTGGTGGGTGTTTTTTTCCTTTCTATTCAAGGGTTGAATGAAATATGGACTAAAGTGAACTTATTATGATTTTGGCATTGTTTTTCTCTAAATTTCTTGTGGAAATTTTTAATTGCTCACATGTTTATGAGCATTAATGTGTGAAAAAGGGTCTGTAAATTTGTAAGAATCATTAGAGTTGAAATTAGGCTGTAATTGCTTGATTCCGGTAGAGAGGCCAGCATAAAATTTGAAGATTTTTGCTTACAGACCTGAATTTAGCCACCAGACCCGAGACAAGCTCCCAGACCTGACTTGTAGCCCGAGATTCGGCCCGGTTCGAAAAAGCCCCATGCGTGCCAGTTGTTGACAAAGGTTCCGGCCCGTTTCGCGATCGGACCCAGTTTCTCCGCCCCGCGCTTCTGTTGACTGTGCCAATGCGCGTTGACCAGCCGGTCCAGTCGGTCTGAACCGATCCGTTTGACCTGATTGAGCCGTTTTGATCAGTGTAAATTGGTTTTTGGAGTTTTTGTGCCGGTTCGGGAGTTTTTGGGCCGATTCGAGAGATTTTTGGCCGGTTCCAGATGGTTCAAAGTGTTTGAAGCTGGTTCCGGGAAGCTGGTTGCTGATTTCTGTAATAAATTGGCTATTTGTTTGTTTTTAATGCTAAAATCGGTCCACTTTAGTGTTGTTTACCTATTATGCATGTGATATATAATATTGTTTGATTATGTGTGCATATAGTATGCCATATAATAAAACCCCACCATAGGAAAAGCATGTGACATGCATTTGTTATATGTTATAAGTGTTATAAAATATATACTATGCATGCTTAGTTTTAATATAAGTGTTATATTAAAGCATCTTTGTTTGAAGGAAGCATGTTATAGAT